>NW_004524844.1:1300516-1328368 GCF_000260255.1 Octodon degus
CCCCCTGGTGGGCTGAGCTGCCCCCCCCACAAATAAATTTTAAAAAAAAAACCATACACTACATGGTGCATACTTGTAATCTCAGCATTCTAGAGGCTGAGGTAAGAGAACTGAAGCAAGTTTAAGGCTAGTCTGGGATACACAGTGAGATCTTGTCTCAAAGAAAAAATTAATTAAAAATAAAAATAGGGCCGGGGAGATGGCTCAGTAGAATAAGCACTTCCCTGGCAAGTGCAAGGGCCTGAGTTTATAGTGGATACAGGGTCTACAGGGTCTCACTATATAGACTGGACTCATAGCGATCCTCCTGCTTTCAGCCTCCCAAGTGCAGGGATTACAGGCGCGCGCCACCATGCTTGGCTCAGGAGTATAGCGAGTTCCAGGCCAGCCTAGGCTACACAGCAAGACTTTGTCTCAAAAAATCAAAATGGGGCTGGCCAAACAGCTCAGTGGGTTAAAGTGGATTATAGTACCTGTTTAGGCAACAGACTCAGGGGCATGGTAAAACGCACCTATAATCCCAGCATTTGGGAGGCTGTAAACAGGAGAATCACTAGGAGTCCAATCTACACAGTGAGACCTTGTAGACACTGTCCTAAATACAAAAAAAAAACAAGAATGAACTAAAGACTCATAAGTGAAAAAAAGAAAGAAAGGCAAAGAACTGGGCGTGGTGGCACATGCCTGCAGTCCCAGCATTTGGACCCTGAAGAGGACTGTTGTGAGTTCAAGACTAGCTTGGGTTACAAAATGAGCTCAGCCTGAGCTGCACCTTGAGACCCTGTCTCAAAGAGGGGGAAAAAAGATAAGAAGGGCAGGGCAAAGGACTCAGATACACGTTTCCCCCCCGAGAAACTGTACAAATGACTGCTGGCATATGACAGATAATGAAGTCACTTGTTATCAGGGAGAGCAAAGAGAAGCGCTCCGTGAGACACACCCTCTCACCAGACCCACAGGGCTACTACCAAAAACTAACAGAGGAGAGGAAAATAGAGGATCGCAGTGCTGACCTGGCTTCCGAAGGGCCAGGGTAAAGCATGCAGTTTCTAGCTGGGGAAGAAAAACTTGCTCTGGGCCAGAGATAAGGCACAAGTGCCGGTCTGGCAAGTGCAAGATCCTGAGTTTGATTCCTGGGAAAAAAAAAAAAAAAAAAAAGGCTTGCTCTGTCCTGGCTCCAGCACTGTACCTCAGGGGCTTTGTTCCCCAAGCTGAAGTCAGCATGTCCAAGGGACACTGGCTGTGCAGCCTTACTGAGGGCAGCCACGGGTTAAATCATGAAGGTGGAGGAGGGGCACACAGGCCTTGAGCCGAGAGTTCGGGGAGGCTGAGGCAGGACGATCACAAATTTCTGCTCTGGCTGAGCAACACAGCAATGCAGTAAGCCCCTGTCTCAAAATAAAACATAAAACTGTGCTGGGCATAGTGGCGCACGCCTGTAATCCCAGCACTCATGTGGCTGAGGCAGGAGGATCACTGAAAGTTCAAGACCAGCCTGAGCTCCATAGTGAGACCCTGTCTCAAAGAGACCAAAAAAAAAAAAAAAAGCTTAGGATATAGCTCAGGGCCAAGGTCCTGGGTTCAATCCCTCGTACCGCAAAACATAAAAGTGAAAAAAAGAACTGTGGCTGTCTACAGCATGGTGGACGCCTGAGGATGTCACGCTCAGGGACAGAAGCAGACCACAGAATGGCGGGTATACGCGGGCCACCTGCGGGAGCTATCCAAAGCACTAAGCTCAGGGGGACAAGGTAGAACAAGGTCACCACACACCACAGCACGGAGAAATGGAGGCGCTGCGTGGTCAGGCGGGGGACTCAGACGCCCAGATGCAAAAGCTCTAGGAATCTGGTCTTTTGTTTTGTTCTAAGACAGGGTCTCACAGTGTAGCCTAGGCTGGCCACAAACTCACAGACCTTCTTGCCTTAGCCTCCTAAATGCTCAGATTATAGCGTGGGCCACCATGCCTGTCTGAGAAAGGTCCAGATTTTTTTTTTGGCGGGGGGAGTACCGGGGGTAAACTCCAGCCCTGGAGCTTGCCAGGCAGGGACTATGGCACTGAGCCATCTCCCTGGGGAAAGCTCCAGTTTTAAACTGGGTAAGAAAAAAAAGGCGGGGGGCGGGGCGCAGCAAGATAGTTCAGTGGACTAAGTACCTGCTTAGGCAAGCACAGGGATGGGGGTTCGACCCCCTGCCCCACATGCTGTGCTGGCCCTGCCCCAGGGTGTGCCGAGGCAGCCACTGAGTCTCAGGGGTGGTGTACACCTGTACTTCCAACACTGGGGAGGCTGAAAACAGGAGGATCACTACAAGTCTGAGCTGCAGAGTAAGACCCTGTACAAAATATATTAAAACAAAACAAAAAACTAGAATAAACATTTATTTAAAAAGTAGGGCTATGGGGCTGGTGAGATGGCTCAGTGGTCTAAAGCACCTACTTAGAACAAGCTTAGCAAAGCACAGGGGGACCGCGGTTCAATCCCCCAGCACCACATGCCAGCCAGCCCAGCCCCCTGGTGGGCTGAGCTGGCCACACACACACACACACACACACACACACACACACAAAAGTGCAAAGGCCTGAGTTCAATCCCCAGTTCTGCAAAAAAAAATTAAAATAAATAAATAAAAAAGTAGGACTCAGGCAGATGGCCAAGAATGTGAACGTAGGGTTTGGGAGACAGCTAGGCCGTGTAAGCGCGTGCATGGCAAGTGCAAGGACCCAGGTTCCATCCCCAGTGCTACATGCTGAGCCAGCCCTGGAACCACGAACGTGGTGGCCCACACCTGTAAGCCCAGCACTGGGGAGGCTGAGACAGGAGGACCACTAGGAGTCTGAGCTGCGGCGTGAGCCCCTGTACCAAATAAATAAATAAGATTTTAAAAACACACAAAAGAATGTGAATGTGTCAGCAGTGAATGGAAAATGAAAGAGTAAGGAGACCCCACTACAGACCCATCCGACCAGCCAACGTACAGGACCCGGAGGATCAATTTCTGGAAAGTCTGCAGGGACCAGAACTGCACCCAGCTGCTGGGAGAAGGCGGCACCAGCCACGACAGCTGATCATGTTCCGTCTACCTGCCGAGCCCACGCCTGTGCATTTCCCAAGAGCACATGAAAATAGAGATCCAGGTCCAGACCCGAACTGCTGGGAGTAATGGCCCCTGCCTACGACACCAGGCACTGAGGAGCCTCAGGCAGGAGGATCACTTGAGCCCTGAAGTCCAAGGCCAGCCAGGGCGGGACACAGAGCTCAGCAGCACAGTGACTGCCTGGCCAGCTCAAGGTCCTGAGTTCCATTTCCGGTACAAAAAAAAAAAAGCCAGCCAGCCTGGGTAATATAAAAATAAAAAAGTATGGGCATATTCATAAGGAGCCAGGTACAGTGGTTCGCCCCTCTAAGCCCAGCACTCTCTGAGAAGCTGAGGTGGGAGGGTTGATCATCCAGCTTGCCAACTTAGCAGGACTCTGTGTCAAAACCAGAAGGGCCAGGTTGTAGGCAGCCACATCTTAGAAACTGCTCAAATGTCCAGCAACAGATAAATGGATAAAGAAGATACAATGGAGTACTGCTCTGTCTTAAAGAAGGACAGGCTTGAGACATTTGTAGCTAAAGGGATTGCCCCTGGAGACCATGCTCTTCAGTGAAAGAAACTGGACACATGCGTGTAAATTCCACATTGTTTCTCTGGAGTGAGAGACCAGAAGTGTAAACCAGAACCAAAATGTATCGTAGGCATTAGGAAATCTGACCACAAGGTTCAATGGGGAGGGGTATAAAGGAGGGGAAGGAAAGGAAGGGAAAGAAGGGACAAGAAATGAATGAGAAAAAAAGAAGCTAGGTTTGTCATGTGCAGGTACAAATTCTCAATGATGAATGTCATTGTGTACGTCTAAAATGCACTGATAGGGCTGGGGACATAGCTCAGTAGAAGCGCTTGCCTGGCAAGTGCAGGCTCCTGAGCTCAATCCCCAGTACCACAAAAAAAAAAAAAAGGAATTTAAAATGTACTGATAAATAAATAAAATGAACCATAAAGTTTTTAAAATGCAAAAAATCAAATCAAATAAAAAAGGTGGGGATGTAGCTCAGTGTGAAGGCCCTGGGTTTAATCCCAGCACTGCAAAAAATAAAGAATATTTTAAAAAATGGACGCAAGCAAAGCTGACAGTGCAGGTGAGGAAATACTTGTGCAGATGGTTGGGACCGGATCCGGCCAAGATAGGAAGCAGCGCAGGGTTCCCTGCAGTGAGGGGCAAGGGCCAAGGCCACTGGCAAAGCTGGTGCCTGAGGAGGGGGGAGAATCAGCCGGGCTTGGCTTAGTTTAGTTTAGCTTAGCCCAGCCCAGCCCAGCCCAGCCCAGCCCAGACCTGGACCTGCAGGAGGCTCCAGAGCAATGCTGGCGGCTTGAGGCCTGCGCCCCTGACTGCTGCGACCCAAGGGGTAGACCACAGCCAAGGACAGGAAGGATAAAACAAGTAGGAGCCTGGGGAGGCGGCGCCTGTCATCCCAGCTTGGTGGGGAGACTGAGGCAGGAAGACTGCTTTAGCCCTGGAGTTCCAGACCAGTATAAAATGAATGACAGTATCTGCGAGTTCACAATACTTAGACAAAGTGAAACTCAGGAATCCCTTCTGACACAGGGACTGGGGTTCAACTCCTGGTGCCCTGTGAGCCCTGGCGCTGAGAGGGCGACTGACACTGGGACCTGTAATCCCAGCACCGGGGAGGCTGAAAACAGGAGGGTCACTACGAGTCCGAGCTGTGTAGTGAGACCATGTAGACCCTGCACTAACTATATTTAAAAAAAAAAAAAAAAGCTTCAAATTATAGGAATGTCTTCTGAAGTTGATTGAGGACCCAAGTTCCGGGTGATTGCTCAGCGTGGTGCCACACACCTGCAATCCCAGCACTCGGGAGGCTGGGGCAGAAGGATCACCACGAGTTTGAGGTCAGTGTAGGTTACACAGTGAGAAACCTTAAAAAAAAAAAAAAAAAGTAAAAGCAAAACAAAACAAACAAAAAAAGTTAAACCACAATCAAATCTAGAAGGATCAATCTGCCACTGTACAGAACCAAAAGACAACCATGTTCCACAACAGCACGGACAGAGGAAGGATTTTTTTTGTTGTTGTTCCGAATGCCTTCAGGGCAGGTTTGGCTGGCTTGAGTTGTGGGGATTGAACCACAGCAACCTGAGCCTGACTGCTTTGTTGAAGCAGCCACTTAAAGAGCTGAGCTAAGGGGCAGGCCCCCACACAGAGGAAGAACAAGACCCAGCCTTGGCAAAACGCAAAATAACTAGGAGAGAGCGAGAGTGAGCGAGCAAGCGAGCAAGCAAGCGAGAGACAGACAGACAGACAGACA
Organism: Octodon degus; assembly: GCF_000260255.1. Classification (NCBI taxonomy): domain Eukaryota; kingdom Metazoa; phylum Chordata; class Mammalia; order Rodentia; family Octodontidae; genus Octodon; species Octodon degus. The sequence continues at coordinate 1,305,889 of NW_004524844.1, forward strand.
GACAGACAGACAGACAGAGATAGAGACACACACACAGAGAGAGAAGATACAATCACAAAAGTAACTGAAGTCAAAGTATAGCCCTAAATGTACCATGAAAACCCCTCTGACTCGCAGAGCCAGACAGAAGGTGTGGGTGACCACGCACGGACTCGGTGCTGACAGCTCACTCTGCCTGTGAGAAACTCCGTCCAGAGGGTGGAACTCGGATTTCATTAACCTCCTGGACTTCCGCTTCATGAAAGATGTTAAGAGAAAATCTGCCAAGAACACAGGCTGCAAGGCACTGGCTGACAAAGGACTGGCTCCCAGACGCAAAAAGTTCTTAAAACTGAGCAGTTAAGAAAAAAAGATGCTGTCCTCCCAGTCCTCTGAGGCCCGAGGATCACTTGGAGTTTGAGGCCAGCCTGGGCTACATGGTGAGTTCAAGCCCAACCTCAACTACATAGCAAGACACTGGCTCCAAAAACCAAGCATAAAAACAAAAACAGAAGGAAAAAAAAGGTAAAAGGCACTAAAGAAATGGTGCATCTGAAAGCATATGCAGACTGGCAGGTCCTCTTCAAACTTTAGGAAGCATTTCTAGCAGGGAAGACAAACAGGAACTGAGCACTTCAGGACGTTAACCTTAGCTTGACAGAGTGACCTGCCCGGAGTTTTTTGTTTTGTTTTCATTATTGGGGATTCAACCTAGAGCTTTTGCACTGTCTGTCTCCCCCCCCCCCCGTTTCTATTATTACTATTATTATAATGATGATTTGGAGACTGGGTCTTGCTGTGTAATTCAGGCTGTCCTTGCATTCTCAGCAACCCTCCCGCCTCAGCCTCTGGAGTTCCAGGTTAGAAGTGTGAGCCACCACGCCCAACTCCCCAGTGCTTTTATTTTCAGTGGGGGGTTACTAGAGATCGAACTCCAGACCTTAAGCTTCCCAGGGAGGCACTTATGCCACTGAGCTCTCTCCCTGGCCCCCCAGTGCTGCTTTTTTTTGAGACAGGGAGGGTCTTCTTAAATTGCTAAATTGCCCAGATTGGGTTTGAAATTGTAATACTCCTGCCTCAGCCTCCCATAGTGCTAGGATATAGCTGTGTGCCACTACACCTAGGCAACACTGATGTATTACTACAGGAAATATTCTACATGTGAAATTACCAAAGCTTAATCTGAGGAGGTGGGAGAGGGCATAGGCCAATAAGAACCACCAATTTGTTGTTTGAGACAGGGTCTTGCCATGTAGTTCAGGCTGGCCTTATGCTTACAGCAATCTTCCTGCCTCAGTCTCCTAGGTGGTGGGATTACAGGCGTGCACCACCATGCCTAGTGTGTTGATAAGTATTGTCACAGAAATGATATTAGCCAGTATGGTGGCACACGCTTATAATCCCAGTACTTGGGAGGCTGAGGCAGGAGGATCATTTGAGATCAGCCTGGACTACACAATGAGCTCAAGGCCAGCCTGCACTGAATAGTGAGACCCTGTCTCAAACAGAGAAAAGAAAGGATTGTTGCGAATTCTTCAAGGCCAGCCTGGACTACACAGCAGACCCTATCTAAAAAACAAACAAACAAAAAAACCTATTCCCTCTATTTCAATGAACTTGAACATTTCTATAATTAAAAAAGCGTGGCTACATGGGCCACCTGGGGACACCTCTCAGCAGCCCATGTCCTCCGGGTGGGAGGACACATGTGCCTGTCTCCCTGCCCAGAACCCAGGGAGCCACCTGTCCTGAGCAGGCAGGAGGGCTTCCTAGAGGAGGTGACCCCCAGGCAGATCCCCAGGGACAGGGAAGGTGGGTGCCCAGGAGGAGGCAGGACAGCTGCAAGGCTCAGAGCCCAACCAGGGCGTGCAGGAGACTGGTCAGCTGTGTCCGGGACTTCGATGCAGCTACTGGGCACTTAGTGACTGCACTGGGTGGGGCGAAGGGGGACAGTAAGGCTCAGAGCTGGGACTTCGGCCTGCGGAACCTGGGAGCCAAGGACAGGCAGCGCTGGTAAACAGCGTCCAGGAATAGGAATGTATGTGGCTGGGCCAGGAGCACCTGAGGTGGGGGTGTGTGGAGACTGCGCAGCCTGCCTGTCATCCCCGGACTGGGGAAACTGACGCAGGAGAATCGCTGCATTCCAGGGGCTCCACAGTGAGTTCAAGGCCAGCATGGATCACATCATGAGACTGTCTCCAAAAGTCAAATAAAGACGAGGGCTGAGAGCGCTCACCCTTCCACTCCAGGTTCCCTCGGCCCCGCTCCAGGTGGTCCAGCAGCCGCTGTGGGCAGGAGCTGAGGAGGAAGGCCCGCTCCTTGCCCACCGCCTCGGCCTGCTTCTGCCACTGCTGGCTGATCCTCAGGGCCTCCGGCCAGTCACCCATCCAGCTGCCGTTCACCGGGTGGAACTCCATGAAGTCCTCACCGTTCAGGGCAAACCGGGCGGTGGGAACCGAGGCGTTGTCAGGGCCCAGCTCACAACCCAGCAGGCCCTGCAGGGTGTAGGAACCTGGTGTGCCTGAGACACAGCAGGCCGACGGTGAGGACCCGGGCCAGTCCAGCCTCCTCCCTCAGACCCCGGGTCCGGCCCCACCTTTACCCTCCAGGGCTTTGAGAGCATCCAGAAAGAGGCTCTCCTTGTTCTGCAGGTCCACGGTCTCCTTCTCCCAGTACCAGGATACCTGGTTTTCCCAGACCCAGGCCCCGCAGGGCTCAGCCTCCCTGCGCAGGCTGCTGTAGCTCAGGTACTGCTGCGGCCCCAGCCAGCCCGACACCCAGAAGGTAGGCGACCCCGGGGCTGGGGACGACACGGCGGTAAGGTGGTACAGGAGCGACAGATGATTCTCTGCGGGGACAGTTGTGGGGGACAGTCTGTGAGGTGGAGGACACAGCCTGAGACAGAACTCCAGCCAGTGAGGCGACTGACTTGGAGAGAGGGGGGATAGGGACCCAGAGAGGGACAAGGACCCACAGAAAGCAGACAAGGGCCCAGAGAGGGTACCGGTGGCTTCCGGACAAGGCCAGCAGAGGAGAGTGCAGAAGAGCTGCCGGTGGGCAGCTGGGCTGGGGAAAAACAGCGCTGCCTCCTCGGACGGCCCGTCCTGCTCCCCGCCCACGCCCACCAACTCCGCCGCTCACCTGCACCCCAGGTCTGAGGCAGAAGCAGAAGCAGGAGACCAAGCGCCCAGGGCTGAGGCCGGGGCTCCCCCATGCTGAGGGCGACCTGGGGCGGGAGGGACACGTGACTTGACTCGGGGCCCGCCCCGCCCCTTCCTCCGCTGGCTCGGGACGCAGCCCAGGCCCGGAGGAGGGACCCCAGGATTGGGGGGTCCAGGCCAGGTTGACAATAATGCCCTCCAGCTCAGTGAACTTTCACCCCCTAATTTGATTTCGTATGGTTAATTAATTACAGAACCTGGAGAGGCCCAAATGCGCTCCTTGGAGTTCTGCCCACTCTTCTCAGCCCCGGGGTCCAGCCGGGCGTCCTCCCTCACCCCTCCGTCAGTGTGCAGCGATCGGCCGGCGATCGCTCCCACTGCGTGTCCTTCCCGCCTGCGGCCCTGGAGTTCCCGTGACTGGAGACCCCAGTTCCTCTCTCACGCCCTGTGGGAGGCCGCTTCTCCCTCCCGAGCTGGGCCCACCCCCAGCCGCAGGGCACACCCCAGCAGCCGAGGCCCAGCCTTTCTGGGGGCGGTTTCCCGGCCCGTGTCTCCCTCCCGGGCTGGGCGGGGAAGAGAAGCAAGTGACCTTCTGCTGAGTGCGCGTCCGGCTCTGGGGTAACTGTGCCAGGAACTCCTCGGCCACCCCCATTCTCCAAAGGCCTCATTTCTCTGGCCCGCACTGCCCCACTTACATCTTGTTTTGTTCATCTGGTTGTTTTTCAGACACGGGCTCACTAAGTAGTGTAGGCTGGCTTCGAACTCAGGGCAAACCTCCCAGCGCAGCCTCCCAGTGCTGGGATTACCGGGGCAGCACCACGCCTGGCTCCATTTATGTTTTCTGAGGTCCTGGAACAATGTCCCCAAGATCCTGGTATGGCAGATGTAGGGTCTGCCCCACTTTTAGCCGCTCAAGCACCTGTGTAATGTGCTAGGTCGTCTCTCGCCCGGGGGGTCTGGGCTGCATTCTGACTCGGCACCCTCCAGCCCCCACCCACCTCGCACACTGAGGCCCGGCTGCCAGAGTGGCTCTCTCTACCAGAAGGTGTCTACCTCTGCCAGGATCCTGCTGAATGAGTTGGGAGCCGATGGAACCGCCACTGCAACTCGTCCCTCTTCTTTGGCTTCTGCCGACCACCATGGGGTCCCCCACCGCTCCTGGGTTCTATTACCTCCCCCACTCCCCCGATTCTCACATCCAAGTACTAACCAGGCCCCACCCTGCTTAGCTTTGCAGATCAGCGAGATCGGGTGCTTTCAGGGTAGTATGGCTGTAGACTGACTCCTCAGATCCTGCAAACCAGCAGCCTCCCCAGGTAAGATGCACAGACAGCAGGGTAGGCAGATAGGTCAAGCGACAGAAAAGTAGACAGCAAGGTAAACTGTGGCATGGGCTTATAATTCCTGCATGTAGAGTGGCTGGGACAGGAGGATTGAAAATGATAGCTCATGGGGCTGGTGAGATAGCTCTGCAGGCTAAGTGCCTGTATTGGCAAGCCCAGGGACCAGGGTTCAATCCCTGGTCCTTCATGTCACGCCGGCTCCACCTCTGGGGCCCCGCTAGGCTGAGTGCGGTGATGCACACCTGTGATCCTAGCGTTGGGGAGGCCGGAGACAGGAAGGTCACTACAAGTTTGAGCTGAGTAGTGAGACCCTGTACCAAATACATAAAAATAAATAAATAAATAAATAAAATGATAGCCCCATCTGGGGAATGTAGCGGTTTAGTGACACCAGGTCTCAAAATAAAAAAATAAAAAAGGATGAGGATGTAGCTCAGTGGGAAGACCTGTGTTCAACCTCCATGGGGGGGAGGGAGATGGGCAGGTAGATGGGCAGGCAGGAGGGCAGTCAAATAGGTGATTGGGTTTGTTTGTTTTTTTTGCGGAACCAGGGTTTGAACTCAGGCCCTTGTGCTTGCCAGGGAAGCGCTTATTCCACTGAGCCATCTCCCTGACCCATAGGTGATTGTTAAGTAGAACAGATGGAAGAGACAGAGGTAGAAACAATTAGCTCCGATTCAAAACAAACAAGCAAGCAGGGTGTGATGGCCCACGCAGGTGAACCCAGCACTGAGAGGCCGAGGGAACAGGACAGCAAGTGCCATGCCAGTTGGAGGTACACAGCCAGTCCTTGTCTCAAAACCAAAACGTGTGGGGCACGGTGGCACACACCTATAATCCCAGCCCTCAGGAGGCTGAGGCAGGACGCTCCTTGGGAATTTGAGACCACCCTAGGCTACAAAGTGAGCTCAAAACCAGCCTGAGCTGCAGAGTTTCAAAAAGACAAAGCATTGGCAGGGGAGATAGCTCAATAGAATAAGCACTTGCCTGGTAAGCGCAGCGTCCTGAGTTCAATCCCTGGTCCCACCAAAAAAAAAAAAAAAAAAAAAAAAGTGATCAAAAAGACAAAGCAAAAAGATGTGGGCCAGGGAGATGGCTCAGTAGAGAGTAAAGCACTTTCCTGGCAAGTGCAAGGGGCCTGAGTTCAATTCCCGGTTTCATAAAAAAAAAACACAGGAAAGGCTTCAAGGGGGAACTACTGGCTCAGGCCCCCCTCCTGTCCCTCTTTTGGACAGAAGCTTTCTTTCTCTCAATAAATATATTCTGGTCATAACCTCCATTTGTTCCTAAAATTCATTCTTCGGTTTTAGAGAATACGAACTCGTGCAGGTTAGGTCCGGAGATGGTTTTTCCCTATGTCATTTGGAGATTCCCTATATGGTTTGGAGGTCACCCACCTGAGATCAGGTCGGGAGTTTTACCTCCCTGTATCATTTGGAGGTCATCCACTGAGATCATTGGACATAGGTATGAGTTTGCTTTTCTTTCATGAATTCTGGATTGGGACTTGCTTAGGTAACAAATTTTTATGCTTCAAATGTTCATGTACCATAGTTTTGTCCCACCTCCTGCCCACCTAAGTGAGTTTCCATTCTCTCTACCTTAGCCCCACATGGTTTTACACTATAAAAGTCCCTGGAAGAGACAGCTTCCCGGGGAACTACCCGCTCGGGGCCCCCCTCCTGCCTTTCTCTTGGATAGGAGCTTTCTTTCTCTCTATAAATATATTCTGCTCATAAAAAAACAAAAACAAGGGGCCGGGGATATGGCTCAGTGGAATAAGCGCTTCCCTGGCAAGTGCAAGGGCCTGAGTTCAATCCCCAGTTCCACAAAACAAAACAAAACAAACCGGAAAGGCCTCAAGGCTCCTCGGTAGGGACCAGGAATCCCTGCTAGGTGCCCTGGGTGCCTTGGGGCCTGCCGCGGGTCCCTGGGCCGTGGGGATGCCCTAGGCTTTCGCTTGGGGCCCCCCAGGCCCTCCCATACATGAGCCGCAGGGTCTCCTGCAAAATGACCACGCCGGCCCTTTGAGTGATTCGCAGCAGGTGCCGGTCCCTTCCGATCGCCTCCAGCCCGGGTAGTGAGGGCCGGAAGCTGGCCGGTGCGGGTATCCTCTGTTCCAGGAGCTCCCTCGAGGGCTGCTCTGATCTGCGCCAACTCTGCCTCTGCGAGCAGCGCCACCCAGTGTCCATGGAAGGTCATCACACCCGAGCAGAAACCCGAGCCCAAATTCCAGACCCACTTCTCTGAAACTTGGTTGTTTTTGACCCGGGAACAAACTCCTGTGTCTTCACACTGTATATCATTTTATTTTATTTTATGGAAGGGTCTACAGGGTGTTTAGGGTCTCACTACTAGATCAGACTCGTAATTTTTTTTTGTTTTTTGGCGGAACCGGGGATTGAACTCAGGCCCTTAAGCTTGCCAGGGAAGCACTTATTCCACTGAGCCATCTCCCCAGCCGTAGTTTTTGTTTTGTTTTGTTTTGTTTTAATTTATTTATTTTATGGGGCTGGTGAGATGGCTCAGTGGTCTAAAGCACCTACTTAGAACAAGCTTAGCAAAGCACAGGGACCGCGGTTCAATCCCCCAGCACCACATGCCAGCCAGAACGCCCCCTGGTGGCTGAGCTGGCCACACACACACACACACACACACACACACACAATTTTAAAAATAAATTTACTTATTTTGCGGTCCCAGGGATTGAACTCAGGACCCTGCACTTGCCAGCCAAGCGCTTATTCTACTGAGCTAGCTCCCCGGCCCTCGTAGTTTGTTTACAGCCTCTCAAGCGCTGGGATTACAGGCGCATGCCACCATGCCCAGCCTCAATCACAGCGCCCAGCCACAGCACCCAGCGCTGGCGAGGCAGGCCTGAGGCTGGAACCCCCGGCCCCTATGCCTGCTTGCAGGGCTTTTAATCGGCTGAGCTATTTGGCTGGCCCTCTCCAGTCCTTTCTTAAGGTGTTTGTTTGTTTAGAGTTTTGCTTTAGAGCTCAGGCTGGCTTTGAACTCATTATGTAGCTCAGGTTGGCCTCAAACTTGTAACCATCCTCCTGTCTCAGCCTCTGGAGTGCTGGGATCACAGGCATGCATCACCACCTGCCCTCTGGCTTCTTTATCTGAAAAATGGGAACAATAATTGTACCTATCTCCTAAGAGAGGGTGTGTGGAACCAAGGCTTGGCCAGGGGCACGGGGCTCCTAGGCAGGGTGTCAGGAGTGGCACCTGATCCCTCAGTCCCCTCCCTACCTGACCAGGTGACTGTTATGGTCCCCACAGAACCTTCTGGGTGGCCAGCTCTCTGAGGGCAGTCCCGATGGGGCTTGCTGGCTCCAGCACCCACCCCCTGGGGCTGGCACAGGACCGAAGGCAATAATGAAGGGCCACTGAGGAAGCTTCACATTGTGTCTCTGGCATGTCCTGCTGTCCTACTGTGGAAACAAGCGGGAGGTGAAGGCTGTAAGATATACCAGAGGCCTGGGGAGGTGGCTCTGCCCTTGCCTTGCATGCACAAGGCCCTGGGTTCCATCTCCAGCACCACTAAATAAGAAGTAGTAATAGACCTGGGACCTACAGCAGGGCTGCTCAGACACAGGCTGAGACCTCTGAACAGTTTACAGATTATTGGGGGCCGGGTCAAAGGAGGGCCAGTGCTGCCTCCCAAATAGCACACTTCGGAGAATAAGATTGTATCTGTACTGAACTGAAGGTGCATAGGCTTTCTTCCCGTGTCTCCATCTCCTGAACAGTAAACAGTGTAACAACTATTCACATAGCATTTACATTATATTGGGTGCTACAAGCCACCTAGAGAGGTTTCATGCAGATACTGCATCTTTTTAAATTTTATTTATTTATTTTGGCGGAACCGGGGATTGAACTCAGACCCTTGCGCTTGCTATGGAAGCGCTTATTCCACTGAGCCATCTCCCCGGCCCCTAATTTTGTCTCACCCTGTAGCTCAGACTGTAGCTCAGACTGGCCTGGAACTCTTGGCAGTCCTCCTGCTCCAGTCTCCCAAGTGCTGGGACTACAGGTATGCCCCACTACACCAGACCTGTTTTGTTTATTTTGTTGTGATAGGATCTCACTGTGTAGTCCAGGCTGATCTTGAACCTGCTTGTGTCCTGACGCAGCCTCTGGAGTGCTGGGAATATAAGTATGTGCCACCACACTCTGCAGGTCATGAACCAGTGTATTATTATGGTGGTCATCTAATATGGCTGAAGCCCTCAGAACAACAGCTTATTTCTTTTTCTTTTCTTTCTTTTTTTTTTTGCAGAACCAGGGATTGAACTCAGGCCCTTGCACTTGCCAGGGAAGCACTTATTCCGCTGAGCCATCTCCCTGGCCCCAACAGCTTATTTCCCAGAGGCCACCTCCCGGCTTCTCCAACCCAGCCCAAGGTAAAGTTTCCTTTCACCTTTGCTGCTGCCACCAGGAAGACCCAATCAGCTCCTCAGGTTTTGTTTTTTTTTTTGCGGTATGGGGGAATTGAACTCAGGACCTTGTGCTTGCCAGGCAAGCACTTCCTCTACTGAGCTATCTCTCTGGCCCCTCCTCAGGTATTTCTAAACATCCCCCTCAAACTCCACCCCTAGCAGAAGTCCATAAAAGCCTCAGCTTTCTTTGTCAGGCCGGAGGACCTACCTGACTCATCCGGCCTCAATCCTCTCCGGGTCTTTGGAGTTCATAAAGGCTTCTTTTATCTTTCCTCTTTACTGCACCTCCAAAAAAACCTATCGGGCTGCTGGAGCATAACCTGGGCGTGGCCCCAGGGCCCATTCCCAGGCCCGAAGGGCTGCTACTGTAATAGCCCACAGGGGGCTGCGGCTGGCCCGCCTGGCCTTAATGAGACACTGGGCAGAACTGCCCTAGGTCTGGGGCAGCAGTCCATAGGACACAAGCACGACCTGCCTTGCTCCAGGCATGATTGTGAACACTGCCCCGGAGACAGGCTTGGTGACACAGGCCTGCTGGGAGGCTGAGGCAAGAGAACCACACTGAGCAACTCAACCCAGATCCTGTCCCAAACTGTTTTTAAAGAGGGTGGGGATGTAGCTAAGTAAAAAGGCTCTGAGTTTGATTCCCAGCTGTGCAAAAATACAAGCCTACCCAGAGCCAACTTTCCTATGAAATGACAATGGCACATAAGACACTGGACAAAAATATTCCATAAGCATGCTAAAATACTCAACATCCGGGGCATTTTACCAGGCTCGCTATAATAAAGTCAGGAGCCAAGTATGGTGATGCATGCCTGTAATCCCAACACTTGCCAGGCTGAGGCAGGGGCACCAGTGTTTTGAAACCAGCCTGGGTTATGCAGTTTATCCGTCTTAACTGCCCCCCCCCCCCCCCGCAAAACAACAAGCAAACAAATAAGCCAGGATTCCACAACCACGTAACATATTCCACAACCACATAACATATCTGCGGCTACCTGCCAAGGGCCTTGGGTCTGCTCCAGAGCCCTGTACACCAGTGCACAGCTCCATGGGGCCTTTGTGTGACCATCATCAGCTCAGGGCTCGGACACAGTCGGTGCTGGATTCTCCCTGGGGTGGGAGGTGAGAAGCAGGGTGCTGAAATGGAGCTGGGGCTGGGGTGCTTTCATCCCAGGCCAAGCAGGCAGAGCACCCTGGAGTGAAGAACGGGTGGCCAGTGCCCCAGCCCGCAGCAGCTGCATCGCCTGGGCAGAAGGGACAAGCGCCTCGGCCCAGGGCAACCACAGCGGCATCTGTGCGCACCATCATTAGGCAGGAAGGAAATGGGTTCCACCTGAGTGGGTGAGTACTAAGGCCGTGCAGCGTGCTGGGGGCCTGGAGACTTGCCAAGTGGAAAGAGGCTGATGAAGATTTGAAGACAAGCGTCTGAGGGACCAAGGGCGGTGGGGCACCACGGAAGAAGGCTCGTGCCTATAATCCTAGTACTCTGGGAGGCTGAGGCAGGATTTCAAATTCAAGTCCAGCCCAGGCCACTCAGCTTCTTAGTGAGGCAGTGTCTCAAAAAAGGGCTGGAGGTGGAGGTGTACAGAGACCCTAGGCTCAATCCCTGTCACTGAAAGGAAGCAAGCAAGCTGGCTGCGCGGAGTACAGGGAGCAGGCTGGGCCCCGGCAGAGGGGAGGGCGGAGGGGCCGCAGCGGAACGGAGGGTAGACGCTGCTGGCAAGGGCCGGGCCGACTGAGGCCCGTGGTCTGCAATGCAGTCTGCCTGGGAACCGAGGTGCTGGGCTGCAAAGCAGGCTCCCCAATGTTGCTGGGAGGAAATCGGGGTGCAGGCTGTTGTTGTAAACAGCGCCCCACCCTGAGCGGAAGCACCTGCGGCCTGGGCCGCACCCTCGGCCGCCCCTCTCTGAAGGCTCTGCGCCCCCGCCCACCACCCTTCCTCCCCTCGCTGCGGCCACTTCCTCCGTGCCCCCGCCCTTGCCCTCGTAAAAGACAGCGACAGCACCGAGCCGGCTGTGCCTTCCCAGCGGCGGCGCCGCTCCTTTTCTCAGGGCCCTGTCTCCCAACCCTTGTACCAGGGGTGCACCTCAGACGCTGGTACAGGCCTGGGGGGCAAGGACCTGGGACTCAAGCACCGGTGAGCCCCGGGTGAAGACGACAACAGGGGACACCAACACCTGCTGCCTCGGGCAGCCTGGACTCCTCCAGGTGCAAGTCTCTCTTCTGCTCTTGCTTTCATGGGCTCTTGCTGCATAGTTCTGCCTTCAATTTGCAGCAATCCTCCTGCCTCAGCCTCCCCCCTACTGGGATTGTATCATTCTTTCTGAATGCTTGGGCATTTGGCCTATGGAGCCTCCTCTCCAGTCCCAAGTTTCTGCAGTCCCCTCTGGCCCTGTTTAAAAGGGCTGTCTGCTAGAGTTCTCAACTTCCCATTTTCGGGTCAGCTGAGGACCCTGCTTCCTCCAGCGCTAGGATTCAAGTCAGATGAGGTGGTGCACACCTGTAATCCCAGCACTGGAGAGGCTGAGGCAGGAGGTTCATGCATTCAAACCCAGAATGTACAGCTTATCAAAATCGTTCTCAAAAGGGGTAGGGAGTGGGGGAGCAGGACCTGGGGATGTTGTTCATCGGTTAAGCTGCCCTCTGTCCTGGAGGCCCCTCCCCTAGGGGTGGCCCAGGGGCGAATAGCCCCTGGGTTATCTCCAGTAGGGCAAATTCAAAGCCCAACCGGCATATCTCTGGTGATGTTTCCAGAGCCTGGGGCCTGGCACTCACCACTCACTGGACACCTGGTGAGGGGCCTGCCCTGCCTAGGTGTTTGTGTGGGAGCTCAGGGCGCCCTGTTAGCTGATGGGGAAGCAGGAGGCCCAGGCAAAACCCAGAAGTAGGGCACCCTTCACCTCACTTCCTCCCTAGGGACTGGAAAGTGGGGTCAGGTGCCCAGAAGTGACATGGGCCAAAAAAGGAGCTAGGGAAGCAGCAGGCTGGACAGCCAGGCCACTTCATCCACCACACCCGGACCCTCGACGTGACAGATCCAACCCTGCTCTGTCAAGAGTCAGAATAACTTTATTCCCTTGGGGGTGGCCAGGTGGAGTTAGAACTTCTGGAACTGCTTCTTGGTGCCGGCAGCCTTGGTGACCTTAAGCACGTTGAAGCGTACGGTCTTGCTCAGGGGCCTGCACTCGCCCACTGTGACGATGTCGCCAATCTGGACGTCCCTGAAGCAGGGGGACAGGTGCACCGACATGTTCTTGTGGCGTTTCTCAAAGCGATTGTATTTGCGGATGTAGTGGAGATAGTCCCGGCGGATGACAATGGTCCTCTGCATCTTCATCTTGGTCACCACACCTGGGGGTGGGGGCAGTAAGATCATGGCTCAGTCAGGTCTTGTTGGAAAAGCAATCACAGGTATCTCAGGGCATGCCGGGAATCATGGGTCCCCCAATCCTGTTTCTAGCATCAGTGTTGCCAACCGGCTTTCTCAGCAGTGCCGTGACAGGCTTCTGAAGACCATCGTGAGAACAGACATCATCTGCCAGTGCCCCAGCCCTCTTTTTCCCCACAGCTCAGGGTTCCAGTCTCCACTCACCAGACAGGATACGCCCCCGGATGGACACGTTACCGGTAAAGGGGCATTTCTTATCAATATAGGTGCCCTCGATGGCCTAAAAGGATGAAGAGCAGTGGAGTGAGCGCTAGATAGGTTCTGAACACAACTGGGGGCGTGGCCCTGGAACACAAACTACAATTCCCAGCAGCCCCAGCACACCCACGGCACAGCAGTCCGGGCAACGCTGCTCCCCCACGTGCAGTCGTAGGGATGTTCCGTTTTCTTCTATGGTTCCTCCCTCACCTCTTTGGGGGTCTTGAAGCCCAGACCGATGTTCTTGTAGTACCGAGGGAGCTTCTCTTTGCCAGTTTCTCCCAGAAGAACCCTCTTCTTGTTTTGGAAGATAGTCGGCTGCTTCTGGTAGGCGCGCTCTGTCTACAGGGATGGAGACGTGGATGAGCTTGGAACGGGCCGAGACCGGGGCAGGAAGTGACTCTCCCGGCGCCCCCAGGTCCCACACTACAGCATTAGTCTCATATGCCACCCGTGGGGGCCCAGCACCCCAGAATCTCCCCGTACCACACACCCACTCCAAAGCTACCTGTAATCCACAGGTGGCTCTTACTTAAGTCGAATTCCGACTGTTCAGTTTGTATACTCTAGCACACCTCCCCGCTACCCTTAGGACTCACCCGCAGAATTAAACTTTCAGTGAAACATTCAAGACATCACCTTCTAACTCTTTAAGTTTTAAGAGTTTAAATCCTAAGACGCTTCAAAATCGATTAACGTAAAAGCTCGCAGGCTTCAGGAAGCATTAATCTACTTTAAAAAATGCACACTGCCGTAACCCCCGTTAGTACCTAGCAGATGGAAGACGCCCGGAATAAACTCCAAACGGGGCCCGAGGTCCTGCCCTAGCGGACGCTCCCGGGAAGCTGGGGGCGGGACACGCACCTTGGCCCCAGCTCCGAGCACCCACCTGAATATCCGCCATCTTTCCAGCCGGCAGAAAAAAAGAGAGAGACGGCGGCGTGCGGGTTTCCTTATCGACTGTCCAGGGGCCAGACAGGAAATGACGAAAGGAGGCGGACCCACATCTGTGTGCGGTGCTTTGGGAGCGATTTTGATCGACAGGTGGCACTAACCAACCGTGCGATTCTGGGACCACACGAACGCGGCCATACTAGTGAAGGAATGAGGAGCTGGAAGCGGCGCAGAGACTCGCGAGATTTCCACCTAGCGTTGCCGCCCGAGAGCACCGTGTGACGGGAGGGCGTGGCTTACGCTATCGCGATACTTGTAAGGATGGCGCCATGTTTTTGCGGGGCGTCTGTTCGCTTGGAATTCGGAGACCGCGTGGTGGTGTAGGTTTAGGCATGGAACCTAAGGTCATGGTGGCAGCCATTTTCCTGTGGGATAGGCACAAGGATCCTTGGCGCACTACGGCTCCGCCATTGTTGTGTGGGGCGGGGCCTGCCCCGGGATTTCAGTCTTTTGTCAGTTTCTCTTCACCTGTCTACTTCGCCCCAGACTGTGATGGGGGGAGGTCCTTCTGTCCAGCACCCTAGCCTTGGTACTTGAAATGTACCTTTTGATAACCGAGAAACAGGTTTCAGTTTTATTAGCTTTAAATGTAATTAGGCCTACGTGGTAATGGGTACTGCGTAGAACGCAGATCTGTATTGCAGTACTGAACCAGGACCCACACTGGGCTACAGCTCAACCTTTTTTTTTTTTTTTTGCAAAACTGGGGATTGAACTCAGGACCTTGCGCTTCCCAGGCAAGCGCTTATTCTGTCTGAGCTCTCTTCCCGGCCCCCTTACACTTTTTGAAACAGGGTCTCAGTTGGTAATTGTCCCACTTTGTTCTCCAAGTTGATCTTGTTTCAAGTCTTTTTAAAAGGATGCTGCTTTTGGAAGTACCGAATGTAGAACTTTATGCTTTTAAGGCTCTGAACAGCTAGCCAGGCTCTTTGGTTTTGGCAGAGAAACACCCGGCCCACTGCGCTCTCTGCACTTGTGTTAGGAGTTACCTACCCCGGACAGCCCCTGGGAACTGGGGAACTGTGACGGGGCACTGGCGTCCTCACTCTGCAGAATACTTAGGGTGGAATCTCCCACAGCTTATCCGAGAAGTGCAGTAGCTATCACCTAGATGGGGCCTGAGCGGGACAAAATTCCCTAATAAACCTTCCCAAGCTGGGGGGCTGGGGAGATGGCTCGGTAGAGTAAGGGGTTGCCTGGTAAGCACAAGGGTCTGAGTTCAATCCCTGGTTCTGCACAAAAAAAAAACCCTAAATTGACTTAGGGATTTAGCAAGCCCACGTTATAAACTCACATCCTTTCCTAACACCAGGTGATGGGGACCCTCTTAAAACTAGCAATCCCCTGCCGGCTTGGGTGGCACACCATCCGTACCTGGGCCAGCCTCAACTACAAGACTGTCTCCAAACTGACAATTTGCTACTTTGCAGTCCCGAGTTACACAGCTTTTAACCAAACGAATACAACAGCCACCACAGGTTGTGTTAAGATCTACAAGTTACATTAGAGAAGGCGCATCAAGCTCATTTATCTGAGGTACTGCCTGTGTAAGTGCCCTCCCGAGTGAAGGCCATGTTCCCAAGACCTGCCTCCACAGCACACATGCAAAGACGCCACATTTGCTTAAAAATAATTTATTTGATTCTGGTGAGAGGGAAGGCCAAGTGGTGAGGCTGCAGTGCCGTATGTGTGCCTCTGGCCATCCCACAACCACAGAGTACGGCATTAGGCCACAGGGGCAGGGTGCCCCAGCAGGAACCTGGTGGTAGTTCTATTCCTTCTCTAAGGTTCTCCTCAAGGTTAGAAATTCCATCGTGTGAGACTTAAAGCTGTTCAAGTACCCTCACGGGAAGACTTTGGGCAGAGACTACAGTGCTTTCTTCCTCCCAGCTTGGGGCCCCAGGGGGCCTGTGGCACCCAGACAGCTGCCCCTAGGGCCCCCACATCCCAGGGCGGCGCTGGAGGAAGGGCAAGCCAGGCCAAGCATGAGGCAGAAAGTCTTTATTGGGCTCAGACCAGAAGTCCGTGGGTCTTGAGGACCTCTGTGAACTTGCTGATTTTCTTCTCCACATTCTTCTCAGCCTGTTTCCGTAGCCTCTGTGGGGACAATGATAGCTGGGGGTTAGTGGCTGCCCTGGGCTGCAAACAGCTGGGCAGTGCAGCTATGAGAAGCAGCTCTCACCATGATCTGCTTCTTCTTCCTGTAATGGATCTTGGCCTTCTCCTTCCTCTTCTCCTCTAGGGTGGCTGTCACTGCCTGGTACTTCCAGCCAACCTCATGAGCCAGGCGGCCCAGGTAGGCAAACTGCAGAAGGAAAGAGACTGTGAAGACAGGTGGGTCGGGTGCCAGTCTTTAGCCTAGCACTCACAGGATGTAGGAGCAAACTTAGTAGGACAGACTCAGTCCCTACTATCACCCCCCAGCTTAGACTGGGGCCAGAGGCAGGAGTCCTACCTGCGAGGGTATCTACCCCTGCCCACCCTTCAAGAGGCCACCCCCACTCCCTGTCCAGCTCCCCACTGCTGGCATCAGCTGAGCCTTTGGCGTTATCGGCACTGCCCACAGTGGCATCCGAAGACCATCGTGAGAAAAAGCCATCATCTGCCAGGCTTGGGGACGTTGCCTTTACCCCACCAGGAAGCCCCCACCCCTATACCCACTGCGACCTGGAACTTACTTTCCTCGTTGGCTTCAGGCGCACAACCTTGAGGGCAGCAGGAACCACCATCCGCTTTTTCTGTGGACAGAGAGGGGCTTAGAGCGCTGGGGAGAGGACTTGGGACAGATGCTGCTGGGGTGGGCGTCTCAGTCAGTGTTCTTTTCAGAAGGCTCAAACAATGTAGGTAATTATGAAACATCACAGACGCCAGACAGACAGGTGCTGGGAGCAGGCCTGGCGCACCTTGTCATAGGGTGGCGGGATCCCATCAAACACCTTGAGGCGGTCCAGGGCAGCCTGGCCTCGCTTGGTCTTGTGGGGCAGCATCCCTGGGGACAGAGTGGTAGAGGCTGCTGAAGGGCTCACAGGACACTCAGTTCCCCTCCAGCACCAGCTCAGTGGCCTCAGATGGTAGTGCATGTGGAGTCTTCTCATGGTTGGGAAACTCGAACACGAGTGGGAGAAGTCCTCATCACCAGCCACCAGCCCCACCGCCCACCGCCCAGTCTCAACCTGGCTCACCTCGCACAGTACGCCAGAAGATGCGGCTGGGGGCCCGGAAATGGTAGGGGCCGCGGGATGGGTTGGTGTTCATCCGCTTGCGGAGGAAGGCCAAGTACTTCACTGGGGGGAGAGCACAGGACGCCTGCCTGGTCTGTCAGATCTGACAGCCCCCAGAGCCCCAGGGTCTTCCTGCTTGCAGAGCAAGGAGCCTCAGCCCCCATGGGGAGACCCCATCCAGCAGTCATCTGGGCTCTGACTTACACTTATTTCTGTAGAAATTGCCAGAAATGTTGATACCCTCGCAGCGCACAACCACCACCTTGCGGCCTAGTGGGGAAGAGAACAAGGGAACATCATCCTATCAATGGACTGATACATAAGAGCAGGCCAGCCTCCCACTCAGAAGTCACACAGCAGGCGGCTCTCAACCAGAATCACTTTCGAGCTGGCAGCTGGCAGGTCTCAGAGCGGTGCATGGGGTTGATCTCATGGTCGTGAGACTCAAACGAAAGATGGTGATTGTTGCTCATCACTGACCTCCAGTAAGAGCTAAAGGCAGGGAGAAGTGGGCAGAAAAACTTACCTAGCAGTACCTGCTTGGCCACAATGGCCGCCAGGCGGCCCAGGAGATGGCCTCGGCCATCCAGCACCAGGACCTGTAGGAGACAAGGTGTCATGAGACCACACCCCACTTTACCCAGGTGCGTCCTGCCAGACCCAGTCACTTGCAGCTAAAGAAATTCCCACAAGGAGGCAAAGGGTGACCCAGCAGGCGGTGAGCTTAGACACGTAGAACTCGGCTCTGGTGCTTCACAGGCAAGAATGACCAAGATTCCACCCGACTGTAAACAGTCCCCAGTCACCCAGCTGTAACTATAGCCACTTGTGTGAACTGCAGGCTTTCTTCTGTTTCTGGTCTTTTCAGAGAGGATCTTCCCTCGTTGCCGGGGTAAGCTCATGCCTGGGCTGAGGTTGCTGCCACCAGTTTCCCAGTAGCTAGCCTACAGATGAACCTCACCACACCCAGCGCTGCCACGAATTCCTTAAGCACCTGAGACAGCTTCAGGTGGGATAAGGTGAAGACGACCAGTGCAAAGCCCAAATTGCTTCTAGGTCCCAGGGAAACTTGCAGAAGCTGATCCTCAGCAGCCTCAGCACGACCAAAACTCTTATTCTAACCCTTACTGTATACTGTAACCTATCAATAATGTGGCCACTTCCTGATTACTGGGGGCAGTGAACAAATGTACAAAATCTAAAGCCAGACTCCCCCTGACAAGTTCTTGGCTAAAAAATCTCCAGGGCCCCATTTTGCCACGTAAAAACTGAGGCTGGCACCCGTTTCAGGAATAGGCAAGAACCGCTCTTCAACCAAGCCCAGAAGCACGTGCTGCCCCTTGCCTGCATCTGCCCACCGCGATTGTGGGCTCCCCACCCAACAAAGCAACTAAAAAACGTGGAGCACCTCAATAAGGACCCCCCCCCCAGCTTCGACCTCGTGTACAGGGGCTCCACGGCCAGGCAGGGAGCAGAAGCCTCCGCTGTTTCGCAGCGGCCAGTGCTGGGACGCTTTTATGCGACGCCATCCCCGCGTCTTTGGCCACAGGAGCAATGCGCCTTCAAGGTATCCACCAGCCCCATGAAAAGGACAAAAGAGCCGACAGACCCATCCATAGGCTGCAGCTGAAGAGGATTTAAATTAAAACACCAGACATTACAGAGAAGCTACAGTAGCGCTCCCACATTTCGCGCTTAACAGTTGCGTCCATCTTGGCCAGTTCCTGGCGCCACGACGCCGGCTACTTTTGCGTGTCGGCACGGCCGGGGTCGCACAAGTTAATTAATTCATCTTGCCAGATCCCGACCGATAGGGCCCACAGTAAGAGATCTAACTATAAAGAAAAAAACAAACCACTGGATCTTTCTGCCCTGGCACTCCCATCATTGCTTTTCACCTCAGAGAACGCCCTAATTTTAAGTCCGCTCTGGATCTAAACACAGCAAGTTTCGTCTAAGCCCACGTTACCGATTTCCCACATGTCAAGCGGTCCCACTTTGCCTAAGTGTCACCTATAAATTTCGTATCACAGAAAAAAACGAAAACAGGATACAACTCCGTCCCCGCCCGGATCCCGCACGACCCCATGCCATTCCAACCCGCAGAGAGCCGAACCTGCCCCTCCGCCATCTTCGGCAGACGCCCGGGAAAGGAGGAAATGTTGGCGCAGGGTTTCTTATCCTTTGCTTCAGGGGCGGAGGAAGTGACGTAACCTAGGCTACGCGAACACACTTCTGTCTTTTGATTGGCCAAGATGCTTCGCGCGTGGATAGAGACAACCCACCAGAAGGCGGACCGTTCTCGGATTGCCCAATCAAAGGAGCAGATCTTGGCGGCCATGGTTGTGCGGGGCGAGACGTCACGTAGGGCGTCGGACGGCTCTGCTGGGGCGGAGCCGTCCAGCCTTGGCCGCCATATTTGTTAGGGGCCGCTCCTTTCGCTTTGTCCGCCATATTTTTGAGGGGAAGTCACGTAACTCCCTCTAGCGACTGAGGGCTGCAGGATACTTGATGGCCCGCAGGGGGCGACCTGCCTGACCAGCCTCAGGCTATCTTGACATCCCAATTCCCTGGGTTCACTGATTCCTGAACAAACCCTTGGCCTTGGCTGGGCCTCAGCATCCGCAGCTGTGAAACAGGCGGAGGAGGTCGTTTTCGTGAAGTCCGGAGGGGATTCAGGGGCGACTCCCAAACGCCTGGTGGCGACATCTATGGAGGTTCTGCTGCTGAGCATCTCACTTTCTAGACTTGGGGGTTTTGTTTTCAAAGACGGTCTTGCTGTGTAATCTAGGCTGGCCTCAAACTCACTGCCGCCATCCTGCCTCAGCCTCCTGAGTACTGGAGGAGGCTGAGGCAGGCGTGCACCACCAGGCGTGGCCAGCATTCTGTCTACTCCTGGGACGCCATCCCTGCCCTATACCCTAGCACCTCTAGTATCTGGCTGGTCACAACCCGCACTCTCTGGCTCAGGAGTCCTTTCCCGCGGAGCTTTCCCAGGCTGCCTCCGGAAGGGCGTGGCAGCCCATCCCTTGGCTCTCAGATCCCAGATCTCTCTCAAAGACTCGATCCCTGATATAGTAGTGCTAGTGATCCTAGCACTCCGAGGGGAGGGGAGGCAAGAGGATCACCTTGCATTTGAGGCCAGCATGGGCTAAGTATTGAGCTCACTCACGCCCAGCCTGAACTGCACAGCTGGAAGCTGTCTCAAAAAAACAATAAACAAAAAATAAAATTAAAAAAAAAGGGGGGGGCTGGTAAGATGGCTCAGTGGTCTAAAGCACCTACTTAGAACAAGCTTAGCAAAGCACAGGGACCGCGGTTCAATCCCCAGCACCACATGCCAGCCAGCCCCGCCCCCTGGTGGGCTGAGCTGGCCACACACACACACACACACACACACACATAAATAAATAAAATTAAAAAAAACAATAAACAAGGAAAACAACTACAAAAAAAAAAAAAAACCATAAAAAGCAAACAAAGGAAAAACAAAACTCTGATCCTACGCCAGACCAGGCTAGTTTTCCTTCATATCTGAGTTCTGGCATTACCCAGCACTGGCCCTGGGTCCCAGGAGTCTACAGAAAACAAGAACTCAAGCCTGGCAGCGCACTCGTATAATCTCATTTGAGAGCCTGAGACGGGAGGATGGCAAGTTCAAGTCTAACCTGGGCTAAGTCACATGACTCTGTCTCAAACAGACAAAGGAGAAAAGAAAAGCGCTGGACACAGCGATGCATATCTGTAATCCCAACACTCAGGAGGCCGAGGCAGGAAGATCAGAACGAGTTGGAGACCAACCTGGGCTACAAAGTGAGCTCAAGGCCAGCCTGAACTGCATAGCGAGACCCTGTATCAAAAAGAAAAACAGAAAAGAGAAAGACAACAGAATGAAACACTGCACCATAACTGAAAAACCAGGGGCCAGGGTTATATATAGCTCAGTGGTATAAGCACCTGCCTGGCAAGCTCAAGGTTCCGAGTTCAATCCCTGGTACTATACACAAAGAAGAAATAACTGAAAACCAAAGGCGAAATGGCACCATCTGTGCCCTGTCCCTTCCACAGACAGGCGGCCAGAGCTGGTAGAAAAGAACGATTTATATACAGGTTTCTGAGGACAAGGGCTTTGTACAGCGAGGGGTGGGTGGGCTGGGGCTGCGTCCTGGCGTTGCCTCCGTCCTGGGAAGAGCGCCAGAGTAGCAGCACTGATGAAGGGCGGCAGCAGCCTGTGGCCAACTCCCGCTGTGCCCGGCATGTCCTCTGGCTGGTGTCTCCTCTGCCTGGCCGTGTCCTCCTCTGTGAACAGGATGACAAATGCGTCGGCTTCCCCAGGCTGTTTGCAGGTCCGCGGAGGAGGACAGAGAGCGCGGCCTCTGCTGCAGAGCTGTTCTCTCGCTAGCCAGGAATGCCCGGCCATGCGTGAACTCAGGGTCTTGGCGTTCAGCCAGTGCCTCTGAGGAACTGAATTTTTAATTTCACCTAATTCTAACTATTTTTGCTGGGCACAGTGGTGCACACCTGCAATCCCAGCACTTACTTGGGATACTGAGGTAGCAGGATCCGTAAGTGCTCAAGGCCACTTTGACCCACATAGCAAGACCCTGTCTCAAAAGTAATAAGGGGCTAGGGGCTGGTGAGATGGCTCAGTGGTCTAAGGCACCTACTTAGAACAAGCTGAGCTTAGCAAAACACAGAGACCGCGGTTCAATCCCCCAGCACCACATGCCAGCCAGCCCCGCCCCCTGGTGGGCTGAGCTGGCCACACACACACACAAAATAAGTAAATAAATAAAAAATCTTTAAAAAAAAAAAAAAAGTAATAAGGGGCTAGGGAGATAGCTCAGCGACTTAAGCACCTGCCTGGCAAGTACAAGGTCCTGAGTTTGATCCCTAGTATCTCTCCCCCCAAAAAAGAAAGCTGGGCATGATGGTGCATGCCTGTAATGGCAGCACTAGGGAGGCTGAGGCATGAGGACCGTTGCGAGTTCGAGACCAGACTGGGCTACAAAGTGAGCTCAGGGCCAGCCCAACTGCATATTGAGACTCTGTGTCCAAAAGACGAACAAAGAAAGAATTAATTGGTATTTCTGATAAAAATCTTTTCTTTCAAGGAGACTGAAGCAGGAGTTCGAGGCCATCCTTGACTACATACTGAGACCTGTCTCAAGTGTTACTTGAATCGGGATGTGGTGGCACAGGCTTGTAATCCCAGCATTCAGGAGACTGAGGCAGAAGAATCTGGGGTTTTTGCCCCTCCCCCCATGGAGGATCATAAGTGCAAGCCAAGCCTGGAATACTAATACCCCCTCTCCCGGGGTGGAGGACATTTGGGGCTGGGAAAGTAGCTCAGAGGCACAGTACTTACCTGGCACATGTGAGGCCCTGGCAATAAAAAAAAAAAAGTAGAAGAAAACAAGAAACAAGTCAAATCTTGGTGGCAAATATTGTCCCTCACAAGCTGTGTAGCTCCTGGTAAATGGTTTGCCTCTCTGTGCCTTGGCTTCCAGCTGCACAATGGGGTGAGGATGGCGCCACTTTTCAGTGAAGCTCCAGAGCAGCGCAGGTCCCTGAGGTGCGCTTCTGGCGGGAGCGCACTGGGCCCAGGGACCCCGGGGCCTCCTATCCTGGTCCGCAACAGTTTCTAGTCGCTGTCCCTTCCATGCACCTAGTGGCTCCCCTTCCCCGCTGGCTGATGTTACTGGGGCCCCCTGAGCTTGTG
>NW_004524844.1:1329833-1333603 GCF_000260255.1 Octodon degus
CAGTGAAATAAGCACTTCCCTGGCAAGCGCAAGGGCCTGAGTTCAATCCCCAGTTCTGCCACAAAAAGAAAAGAAAAAGGGTATGTACACCATTGAGTTATCTCCCTGGCCCTTGTACATACACTCATTCTCAAATATAACTGATCTTATCAAACAAAACACCCATTCATTTCCTACCACTAGGTACATTCACAATGTAATCACATTGTTGGCGCACGCAGGCGCGCACACACACACACACACACACACACACACACATACACGCGCTTTAATAAGTACAAAAAAGCTATGTATTCATAGGGCATCATCAGCATCATATGCCAATAAAGGGCCGGGGAGACAGCTCAGTAGAATAAGCATTTGCCTGGCAAGCACAGGGTCCTGAGTTCAATCCCTGGTACCGCAAAAAAAGAAAAAAAGAAAAAAAACCCAATAAAATTACATTTTGATACTACAGTATTGGGTCATCGAGAATAGCAGCTGTGAGCTGGGGATATAAAAAGACAGAACGTATTCAGAATACCAACTATTTGCCCCACGTGGCTGTGGAACTCCTGACCTGTGGCAAGTTTATTTAGGATGGACCATACTGTAGCGCCTGGCATGGTAGCATACTCATAATCACAGCATTCCAGGAGGCTGAGGCAGGAAGATCACAAATTCAACCCTGGCCTGGGAAACTTATCAAGTCTCAGTCTCAACAGGGCGACAGAGGGGAGCCACAGAGATAGCTCAGTGGTCCAAGTGCTGTCTAGGCAAACACAAGGACCCGGCTTTGATCCTGGGCACATGTTGTGCCAGCCCTGCCCCTGGATGTGCTGAGCCAGTCAACAAAACTGGGCATGATGGCACACGCCTGTAATCCCAGGGCTGGGAAGGCTGAAACAGGAGGATCACTAACAGTCCGATCTGTGTAGTGTGACCCTGTACCAAATACATAAAACTAAAACACAATACAACAAAACAAAACAAACGGGCAACACGGGGAGCAGGGCTTTAGGCCCTGACGAGGGAGGGAAGGGAGGATTTGAGGTGATGGGTGAGGGGGTTGTGGGTGGGGGCTGTTACCAGGCTGGCACCTCAGCTCCAGGCACTGAGAGAAATTCCCGCGGGTGATCCAGCGCTTCATGGCCTCCAGCTGCGCCACAGTGTCCTGCAGGAGGTGGGAGATGTTGGTCTGGACGAAGCGAAGGCAGCTGGGAAGGGGCTGCAGGCAGGGGCGAGAAGTCAAGACCGTGCACCGGCTTCAGCTTCTCCTCAGGCCCGGGGGCCTTTGCAGCCACGGAGAGCTCGGACCCTACTCTGGGGCTGCCACCCTTCCAGGCCGGCCCCAGACCCTTCACCCTCTCCTGGGGTGCATTGTCCTCCAGCAATCCGGTCCCTGGGAACTTCAGGGAGTGGATGTCTGGCTCTGCCACCCTTGGGAGCCCAAAGGACCCTGTGGGGAGGCCCAGGAGAGCTTCTCCACTGAAGCCAGGGACAGCGTCCCCGCGTGTACCTGAGCTCAAGACTGACCTGGAAGACACAGAAGGTGACAAAGTGTATCTCTGTGTTGACAGCCTCCAGGAGCTCTTGCATCCTTAAGCCGGCCACTGGCTTGAGCCGCTCCATCCAGCGCTGGGCCAGGACCAGGTGCCAGAGCTCCCGGCAGAACTGCTCCTGGGAGAGAGCCAGGCCTGGGTCAGCGGGGGAAACTGCCCCCTCCCCAGGCTGAGGGAGGAGGTAGCCAGACCCCTGCATTGGGCGGTGGTGACTGTCACCTGGTCCCACCATACTGTGGGGCGCAGCCTCTGCAGCCTGCTCCCCACCTCTGTCCCAGGCCCCTCTCGGCGTGACTCACGTCTTGCAGGTTGGCGGCCAGTGTGACTGGATAATCCCGGAGCAGGTAGTCAGACTGCAGGCGAAAGCAGGGTCAGGCCTGGCTCAGAACTGGGGTAACCAGAACTGTGGCGTCTCAGAAATGGAGGCAGAGAGTGAGAGAGGGGTGTTGGGTGGGGGGCCTGGGAGAGGTGACAGGCTCAGTGCTGAGCTGCACACCTCGGCCTCTGGGGCCGGCAGGAGGCAGGAGTGGGCTGGCCCGGGCTGCTCACCAGCTGGTTGAATTTGTCTCTGAAGTTGGAGGAGATGGGGTTGTGCGGGAAGGAGCAGCTGGGGGTCCCAAGCAGGCTGGGGCTCAGCAGCGGCGGCAGCAGCAGCAGCAGCAGCCCCAGAGGCGGCAGCAGCCGGGTGGACTGTGGGGGCCGGGCTGTCAGCGCCCGCTGCCCTGGGCGGCCCGCCCATTGCCCTCGGCCTCTGCTCTTTGCCCGCCGCCCGCCTGCGGGGGTCTTGACACTTCTGGTCCTGCCTGCTGTGCTCTCCCCCGCATCCCCGCTGTTCGCACTCAGCTTCTGTCCGCTTTCTCACCTCCGTGCACCTCGTCCGCCCGGTCCACCTCCCTCCCCGCGGTCCGCCTCCCGCCTCAGCCTCGCCCACCCCGCGTCCAGGTGTACGCACCGTTGGTCTCCAGGCTGGCGCCAGCGCTGTCATCGCGTCCCCGGGCCCTTCATGCCGGTGGCCGGGTCTCAGAGGGGACAGAAGAGCAGGTCTCGGACAGGCGCCCCGCGGCCCCCTCCCCTCCCGCCCCCCGGGCTCCCCGCCCTCGCCGCGCGCCCTTGATGTGGCTGGGTTTCCGCACCCCGCACCCCCCGGCTTCCTGCGTGAGCCCCAGTTACGGCGAAAGCTCATCGCCCCTTCCAAGAACCGGCGTCCGCCCCGGAGGCTCCCAGCCGGGACCCGGGGCCCCGGCCCCACCCCCGCACTCTGACCCGGGGCTGCGGCGGAGACCCCGGCGCCGCCCCTCGGGGACCCGGAGTCCCATTCTCCTCACGCACCAGGCTCCCCCGGCTTGTGTGGAAGGGCCAAGCTGGGGGACAGCCAGGGATCGAAAGTAAAAGGGAATTTTGGGGGGAGTCAGCGAGCAGGGGTGAAATGGGGTAGCGGCGGAGGCGCCCCCTCGCGGTGATCGCGGCCTGGGGGGGGTCTCGGCCTGGACGGTGCGCACCGGCGGCGCCGCCTTTGAGCTGTGTCCGAAACTTCAATCTCCAAATCTGGGTGGATTGTCGCCACCCCAGTGGCCCTGGTTCAGGTGCTGCCCCCAGCGATCTCCCCGGAGCACCGCCGCGGTCGCCTCCTCCCTGGGAGTCTGCCTCAGCCCTGACCCCACACACAGCTCATGTTCCTCCAGAGGCGCCCACCTCACGGGGCACAAAAGCCCGAATCCTCCTCCAGCTCCACGCGAAGCAGTGAAATGCGCCCCAGCGCCCTCTTCCCTCACCTCCTGGCCCTCTCCTAGCCAGCCCCGCCTCTAGGCCTCCTCGCAGGTGGGAGGCCAGCATATTCCAGCCGCAGGACCTCTGCACCTGCGGTTTGCACACCTTGTCCCCAAGTGCCCACAAAAGCGGCCCGGCCCACCCCCTCTAATGCAGGCCTGTGCAGAAACGAGAAAGCACAGCAGCAAAGAATTCCTGACACCTCGTGCAAGCTGCAGCCCCTCCCAGCACCCCGGCTCCCCGTGCTTGGTACTTATCGCGCCTGCTAACACACCGTGTGGTTTACTTATCTCCTTCATTGTTATTTGTCTCTATGGGGACCTCAGCTCCAAAAAGTCCTGGGCGGGTATGTGCTGTGACCTGCCAACTCTGGCTAGCAACTGCTTCACCATTTTTTTTTTTTTTTCCAGTACTGGTGATTGAATCTAGGGCCTTTACACGGAGGTATATCTCCAACCCTTT
>NW_004524844.1:1333703-1339146 GCF_000260255.1 Octodon degus
CCAGAACCAGGGATTGGACACAGGCCCTTGCCCTTGCAGGGAAGCACTTATTCCGCTGAGCCATCTCCCCTGCCCCGTGTTTCACAGCACAGTTCAAACTGGCCTTGAACTCACCTTGTGGCCCAGGCTGACCTTGAACGCTACCTCAACCTCTCAAGGGCTAGAATTAAGCTCATTTTGTAGCCCAGCCTGGTCTCCAAGTCTCAATGATCCTCCTGCCTCAGACTCTAGTTGTGGGATTACAGGGGTGCACCACCATGCCCAGCCCCCTTATTTTTAATTAATTAATTAATTTTTTGGCGGTACCTGGGATCAAACTCAGGACCTTGTGCTTGCCAGGCAGGAGCTTATGCCACTGAGCTGTATCCTGCCCCCCCCCCCATTTTTAAAGATCTCCCTAAATTGCTACATTGCACAGGCTAGCCTTGAAGTTTCCATCCTCCTGTCTCAGCCTCCCAGTGCCGGCATTACAGGTGTGTAGCACCATGCCCAGCTCACAAATGTTTGTTGATGTATGCAGGAGTGCGTGAGACTGGGCCACTTTCTTTCTCCCCTCAGTTGTGTAACAGAGTACAGGCTGGTCTTGGCCCAGGTAAACTCCTGGAATTTCCCCAACCATAGGGGTGTCACTGCCTCTCTGGCCACACCTCCGCCCCTGGGTTTTTTTTTGGAGGTGAGTCAGGAAAAGGGGCTGGGCATGCCTGGAAGACAGGTTACGTGCTTAGATTCCACCCTGAGCATGGGAAGGGTGGGAGAGTGCACCCAACTACTGAAGACCCAGTAAAAATTCCTTAAAAAAATTTCCCCCCAGTGGAACAGCACCTGCCTGGCAAGTGCAAGGTCCTGAATTTGATTCCTGGTACTGAAAAAAAAAAAAAAAAAAAAAAAATGGAGACAGGATTTTGTTATGTAGTACCTGCTGGCCTTGAACTCAAGGTGCAGCCCAGCCTGGCCCTGGAGCTCACAGCCATCATCCTGGCTTACCCTAAGTAGCTGGGCTTACAGGTATGGACCACGACCATACCTGCTTGTGATTATTTTTGGTACTGAGGATTGAATTGAGGACCTTGTGCTTGCCAGGCAGGTGCTTATGCTGCTGAGCTATCTCTCAAGAGCCAATGATCTGTATTTTTCTTGCTTTTTAAAAAAATGGGGGCCAGGGAGATGGCTCAGTGGAATAAGTGCTTCCCTGGCAAGCACAAGGGCCTGAGTTCAATCCCCGGTTCCCACCAAAAAAAAAAAGAAAAAGAAAAAAGAAAAAAATGTATTTAGCACAGGGTCTCACTACACAGATCAGACTCCTAGTGATCCTTCCTGTTTTTCAGCCTCCCAAATGCTGGGATTACAGGTGTACACCACCACGCCTAGTCTCAATCGCCATTTCAGTGTGCCCTGGGGGTACTGCCGGCACTGGCCAGGAATCAACCACCCCCAGTCTGCCTAATTAGGTGCTTTAATCTGAGCTATCTGGCTGGCCCAATGAGCTGTATTCTTTATAGTAGAACTATGGCTGTAACGTAGCACTTTCTGGAATTTTGTGAATTTTTTTTTTAATTTTTATTTTATTTATTTATGTGTGTGTGTGTGTGTGTGTGTGGCCAGCTCAGCCCACCAGGGGGCGGGGCTGGCTGGCATGTGGTGCTGGGGGATTGAACCGCGGTCCCTGTGCTTTGCTAAGCTTGTTCTAAGTAGGTGCTTTAGACCACTGAGCCATCTCACCAGCCCTTGTGAATTTTTTTTAAATTTCATTTTTTTTTTAATTATTTGAGGTGGGCCAGGGAGATGGCTCAGTGGAATAAGCGCTTCCCTGGCAAGCTCAAGGTCCTAAATTCCACCCCCGCCTCTGAAAAAAAAAATTGTTTGATACAGGGTCTTGCTATGCAGTTTAGACTCATAGTGATCCTCCTGTCTCAGCTTCCCCAGTGCTTGGATTATAGGCGTGCACCACCAGGCCCGGTTTTGGGGCCAGCGGTATGTGGTACTGGGGATCAAAATTGGGTCTTTGGACTTGCCTGGCAGGCACTTAGACTGCTGAGCTATCTCTCTCCCCAGCCCTGGTGTTTTTTTTTTGGGGGGGGGGCTTCTCTTGAACTCTAGTCCAGGCCGGCTTCAAACTTACTGAGATCTTTCTACCTCAGCCTCCTAAGTGCTGGGATTACAGAGGTGTGCCACCATTCCTGACATTTTTGTGAGTTCTGGAGACCATGGGAACCCTTGCATTTGTATCCAGTTGCTCAGAAGTACAGGTGAGGTTTGGGGAGACAGCTTGGCGGTCTAAGCGCCTGCCTGGCAAGCACAAGGACCCAGGGTTGATCCCCAGTACCACATGCAGTGCTGGCCCAGTGCTGAGTCACCCCCTGAAACTGGATGTGGAGGCACATGCCTGTAATAATCCCAGAGCTGGAGAGGCTGAGACAGGTGGATCAGCATGAGTCTGAGCTGTGTAGAGAGACCCTGTACAAAAAAAAAAAGTACAGGTGCCCTGAAGACGCACAAGGGGCTTCTGGAGCGAGGGTAGGCTTGTGGGGGTGGTGCCCTTAACCCATGCAGAGGGCACAGCCACTGAACAGCGGGGGTGCAGGCTGAGGCTTCACTATGCCATCTGCTCATGCTGTGGGCTTGGCAGCATGAGGCAGGTGGGTTTCGGCCCAGCAGATGCCTCAAGGTCACGGCAGAAATGCTGATTTCATTGCAGTTGTAAAATGCTGTATTTTTGAGACAGGATCTTGCTATGCAGCTCAGGCTGGCTTTGAGCTGACTACGTAGCCTAGGCTGGTCTTGAACTGGCAATAGCCTCTCAAGTGCTGGGATTACAGGTCTGTACCACCACACCCAGCTCTATAATGCTATTTTAAAATGAAGATGCTACGGCCAGCCAGATAGCTCAGCAGTCTAAGTGCCTCCTTAGGTAAGTACAGGCACCAGGGTTCGATCCCTGGCACAACATGCTGTGTGGACCTGCCCCCCAGGCACACTGAACAGGCCACCAAGATCTGGCATGGTGGAGCATGCCTATAATCCCAGTGCAGGGGAGGCTGAAAACAGGATCACTAGGAGTCTGAGTTGTATAGTGAGACCCTGTACCAAATACACAAAAATAAATAACTAAAAATGAAGATGATGGGGCTGGGGAGATGGCTCAGTAGAATAAGTGCTTGCCTGGCAAGTGCAAGGGCCTGAGTTCAACCCCTGGTTCCACCAAAAAAAAGATGCTAAACTGGGCTTGGTGGTGCATGCCCGTTATCCATAATCCCAGCACTCTGGGATGCTGAGGCAGGAAGATCACAAGTTCAAGCCCAGACTGGGCAACTCAGTGAGACCCTATCTAAAAAAAAAAAAAAAGAAAGAAAGAAAGAAAAGAAAGGGGGCTTGGGCTTTAGCTCGGTGGAAAGGCCCTGGGTGCCATGTTCAGAACCAAAAACAAGCAAAAAGACACTGTCAAAAGCCGCCTGGGCCTCGCTGGCCTCAGGCAACCCGCCCTGGTGCTGCTGCCCTGCTCACTGTCACCCTCCTGCTTGGAGGGCTGCTAGCTTCCTGTGGCTGATGTGACACATGATTAGGAGTTTGGTGGCTTTTGAGCAACAGGCATTCATTCTCAACAGGCTGGAGGCTAGAGCCAAAGTCGAGGTCAGGTGGGGCCACGCTCCCCCTGCAGGCTCTGGGCAGGAGCCCTGGTGACTGTCCCAGCTTCTGGTAACTGCTGGCCTTGTCCAGTTTGTGGCCAGTCTGCCTCGGGCTTCACATGGCCTCTTACTCCAACTCTATCATGGGACCCTTGTGACCGGGTGCAGGTGGGTGGGGCTGGGCTCTCCCCAGGATATCGTCCAGAGATCTTTAATGTATTTATGGCCACACAAACCTGTTTTAATTTTATTTATTTATGTGTGTGTGTGTGTGTGTGTGTGTGTGGCCAGCTCAGCCCACCAGGGGGCGGGGCGGGCTGGCATGTGGTGCTGGGGGATTGAACCGCGGTCCCTGATGCTTTGCTAAGCTTGTTCTAAGTAGGTGCTTTAGACCACTGAGCCATCTCACCAGCCCCTGCCTCAGCTTTTTGAGACAGGGTCTTTTTTATGTAGTTCAGGCTAGCCTTGGACTCAGTTCCCCAGGCTGGGCTCAATCTTTTGATCTTCCCTCTTCAGCTTCCCAGAGTGCTGGGATTATAGGTGTGGGCCACTTGGCCCAGGTGAGTTTTTTTAATTTTTACTTTTTTATTTTTTGAGACAAGATCTTACAATACAGTCCAGGCTGGCTTTGAGCTCACTATGTAGCCCAAGCTGACCTGGAACTCACAGTGACCCTCCTGCCTCAGCCTCCCGAGTTCTGGGATCACAGGCATGCACCACCAAGCCTGGCTTGCCTAGGTGAGTTAGTATGTACAATAATCATTCTTTAAAAAATCAACTCGGTACCAATGACACTTGCATTGGGCAGGTTCCCACTGCCAGTCTCACACCCTCCAGGCACCCACAGGCTGGTTGGGCACCTTCCCGGAATACGGACTGCCCTGCGCTTTCTGCCTTCCTAGCACACCTCATCTTTGATCATGCCTGTGTACCTGGGTGTGGTGGCACATGGCTGGCAACCCAGTACTCTGGCCAGGCTAAGGCAGGAGGATTGCAAGTTTGAGCTCAGTGTGGGCAACTGAGCAAGATCCTCTCTCAAAATTAAAAAATGAAGCTGGGCAGGCAGCACATGCATTGTGATGAAGACCACGCTGGGCTACAAAGTGAGCTCAAGGCCAGCCTGGACTGCAGAGTGAGCGCATCACAGGCCTGCGAGCGCACACCTCCAGGATGGGGGTGTGCTGTCTCTTGTCACATGGTAGAGGATTCAGGCTACTGACCCTGGCTAGGTCTCCCTGTTCTCTGGGATTCTAGCTGCGTCAGGCCAAGACCTGGACGAGGCTCAAAGTTTTTTTTGAGGCGGTCTCACAATGGAACTCGGGCTGGCCTTGACCAGGGTGAGGTGGCGCAGTTCTTTCCTCTGTTTCTCTCATCTCTTGCTCCTTCCACCTTACCCATCGCTAGAGAAGGGCCCAGGCCCCGCAGCTCATGGGGTCATGCGATTTGGCCAATGACACCATAGCGCAAGTGACAGGAAGCCAGCGGGGGGTGGGGGTGGGGGATGACACACCAGTGGGGGTTTCTGCAAGTCCCCCCAAAGTTCACGTGCTGCCAGCTTAATCTGCAAGTTAATATGTGAACTGGATTTGGCAGTGGGATGTTGGGAGGCCACTGGGTTCTGAGCGCATGGTGTGGAGTAATGGTGTCAAAGGCTGGGAAGGAAGCAGCTTTTTGTGTGTGTGTGTGGAACTGGGGATTGAACTGAGGCCCTTGCGCTTGCCAGGCAAGTGCTTATTCCACTGAGCCATCTCCCCAGGCCCCAAGGAAGCAGCTTTAACACAACAGTGAGCTCTTGGCAGGGGGTGGTCTCAAAAAAAAAA
>NW_004524844.1:1339411-1357093 GCF_000260255.1 Octodon degus
TGAGATAGCTCTGTGGTCTAAAGCACCTACTTAGAACAAGCTTAGCAAATCACAGGGACCACGGTTCAATCCCCCAGCACCACATGCCAGCCCGCCCTGCCCTGGCCGCGCATGCACACACACAAATAAATAAAATTAAAAATAAAAAAAATAAAAAAAATAAAAAGAAACCAAGCACAGACACGTACAAGATGTGGGCGTCCAGGAGCTCCGGGAAAGGCCAGCTACCTCCACAAGTGGAAGACAATACTGGCCGACTGTTTTCTTTACACCCTGTTTGTGGGCAGCTGGGGAAGCAGCAACAGGAAACACCAGCACAGCAATGTCCCTGGTTGCTCGTGGCATGTGACGGCTGACTGTCCCAGCCGAGGCTGCCCTGGCTAGCGTGACTGGACCAGGGAGGACACCAACTGGGCACCGACCAATCAGGTGCCCCGCCGGGGCAGGGGAAAGGCCCTTCCTGCCGCACTTGGCTGCGGCTCTGACAGCAACAGGATTAATGGATTAAAGGCCTGAGGCGGAGCCTAGTGCCTTCCAGGGACTTCCCTGCAGCCCCGCCCGATGCCCTCCTCAGAATGCCCTGGGTGGGGGCTCTCAGAGTCCCCTTTATCTGTCTCACAAATGCAGTGTTGTCCTGGAGCCGCCCACTGGGCTGCTGAATCCCAGAGCTAAAGGGCCTCAGAAAGATCAGAAGTCACCGCCCCCCCCGCCCCCCGCCTTGCCCTCCAGCGCAGCCGGGCTTGGTCAGACAGTTTATTGCAGGACACAGGACCACAAGAAGAAAGTTCCAGGCGCCTGGAGTCCGCTAGGGCCGTCTTAGCTCCGGGCATCAGTCCCCCATGGGCAGCCACAGGGCCTTGGTTCGCGCTGCCCGCAGCTCCAGCTCTGAGCCTGCCCCATGGGGCTCCTGATCCCAAGCCCGCAGGTGGCCCCAGTTCACCCACACAGACTTGAGGTTTCCTGCTGAGGCCCACTCCACGAACTGGGAGCCCTGCGGCAGACAGAGGGAGGGGTCAGTGCTGGCCAGAGCTGGTCTGTGAAGCAGCTGCTTTCTTAGCAACAGAGTTAGGAGAGGAGAGACGGGAGGCTTGACCTCCCTGGGTGCTGCACTTCTTGCTAGCAACCCCTCCATATGCTGGGGAAGAGGTGACCTGTGGCCAGGGAATTTCCTCTCCATTAACACCCACATCCGCGGGACTGGAGCCTAGGACACTGGTCAACTGGGAGCCCCAGCTGTTACCAATAGAAGATGTAAGAGGGCCAACTTTGGGCTCCAGCTGTTGCTAGGGTGTGGTCCTTAGCAACGAGTCATCCATTGAGATTAGGTCTTTGGACTGGGCAGCTCCTAGGTCCCTGTTGCTAAGGAGATCCTCTTGCTTAGCAACTGGGGCTATAAAGGGGTAAGACCTCAGAACCTTGTTGCTAAGGTGTTTTCCCCGTTAGCACCAGGTGCTGGGAGGGGGCCATGGCATCAGAAAAGGGGGAGCCTGTGGGTGAAGGGAAGCCCTGAGAACAGGGAAACAAAGCAGACCTGGGCAGATCCGAAGTACCACAGGGCCTGGACATCCTGGTGCAAGGCCAGGCAGCGCGTCAGATGGTCTCCATCTCCCGTCACCACATTCACCAGGCCAGCAGGGAACACGGAGGCCACATCCTGGGGGTGGGAGAGAATACTGTGGTGTGGTTGCAAGGCTCCTGGAGGGAACAGGATGGGGCCATACACCGGAGCTGCCTTGGGCAGGAAGCTGGGACTGGGGTTACCATAGTTTACAAGGAAGGTGGCCACAAAGGTCCGACAGCCCTGCCACACCTTTTGTGCAGCCCCAGGGCCTACTGGGAGTAGCAGCCAGCGGGTGACCTTACCTGGCAGACCTCCAGGGCCAGCAGGGGACAGGTCCTGCTGGGCACCAAGACCACAGCATTGCCGTGTGCCAGGGCGGGGGCCAGCAGGGACACGAAGGCAAGCAGAGGCCACGCGTCAGGGCACACGATTGCCAGCACACCGAGCGGCTCCCGGAGCCGCAGCACGGGGCCTCTGAGCCCTGCTACCTATAGGGACAGATGGCAGGTCAGGGACCAGGCAGGGGCGCCTGACTGCCCTTCCTGTCTTCTCCATCACCATCCTCATTCTTATCTTTATTTCTTCATTAAAGTCCAGTAACAATGTGTGCAAAGTTTTTTCGTTTTTTTTTGTCACTTTGAGACAGGGTCTCACTATGCAGGTCAGGCTGGTCTCGATGCTCCCAACGATCTTCTTGCCTCTTCCCCCTCCAGTGCTGAGATTAGGCATGCACCACCATACCTGGCTTTAAAATTTATTTATTCTGGGGGAGCCTGCCCATTAGCTCAGTTGTTTAAGTGTCTGTTTAAGCAAAGCAGTCAGGCTCAGAATTCTGTGGTTCGATCCCCAGATCCTGATGCCTTACCAGACTTGCCTTTAAGGCATCCTGAGTGGGCCAAAAAATAAAAATAAAAATAAAAATTTATTTTTTGGAGGGCTCAGCCCACCCAGAGGGCGGGGCTGGAGTGGCATGTGGTGCCAGGGATCAAACTGTAGTCCCCTGCACCTGCCTAAGCTTGGCTAAGCAGGTGCTTTATATCTCTGAGCTATCTCACCAGCCCCTTATTTTTTAAATTTATTTTTTTATTTTTAGAAGGATCACTTGGAGTTTGAAGTAAGTTCAAGTCCACCCTGAACTACATAGTGATATCTTGTCCCCCAAAAAAGGAAAAAAAAACCAAACCCAAAAACCAAACATCTAGTTGCTGAGCAGCTGTGTGTGTGTGTGTGTGTGTGTGTGTGTGTGTGTGTACGCCTTTTTGAGACACGGTTTTGCTATGCTGTTCAGGCTTGCCTTGAGCTCACTTTGTAGTCAAAGCTGGTCTTAAACTCCCAAGGATTGGGCTGGTCAAATAGCTCAGCAGATTAAAGCACCTGCAAGCTGGGGGTTTGATCCCCCCCATACCCGCCCCGCCCCCGAGGCACACTGAGACAGCAATTGAGACTGGGCTTGGTGGCATGATCCTGTAATCCCAGCTCTTGGGAGGCTGTAAACAGGCGGATCTCTAGGAGTCCATCTAGTAGTGAGACCTTGAACATCCTTCCCTAAAAAACAGTAACAACAACAAAAAAGATCCTCCTGGGGCCAGGGAGATGGCTCAGCCGAATAAGCACTTCACTGGCAAGCACAAGGGCCTGAGTTCAATCCCTGGTTCCGCAAAAAAAAAAAAAAAAGGATCCTCCTGCCTCGGCCTCCCAAGTGCTGAGATTACAGTATGCACCACCACACCCAGCTGACCCTTTTTTTGTTGAGACAGGGTCTTGCTATGTAGTTCAGATTAGCTTTCAATGCACTATATTCCAGGCTGGTCTCAAACTAATGGTGATCCTCCTGCCTCAGCCTCCCAAAGTGCTGGGTGGAGGCTGTGTGTGTGTGTGTGTGTGTGTGTGGTTTTTTTCTTTTGGTGGAACTGGGGATTGAACTCAGGCCCTTGCGCTTGCCAGGGAAGCACTTATTCCACCGAGCCATCTCCCAGGCCCACGTTTGTTTGTTGATGTAGGCTCTTGCTACTTGGTGCACTTTCACCTTGATGTCACTGTCTAGCCCGGGCTGGCCTTGGACTCCTGCATGTGACACCACCCTCAGCTCCAGTTTATTCTTTTTTTTTTTTTATTTTAAATTTATTTATTTATTTATTTGTGTGTGTGTGTGTGTGTGTGTGTGTGTGTGTGGCCAGCTCAGCCCACCAGGGGGCGGGGCTGGTTGGCATGTGGTGCTGGGGGATCGAACCATGGTCCCTGGTGCTTTGCCAAGCTTGTTCCAAGTAGGTGCTTTAGACCACTGAGCCATCTCACCAGCCCCCTAAATAGGGTTTTTAAACAAAATTATTTAATTATTTGGTACAGGGTCTTGCTACGCAGCTTAGACTCCAGGCTGGAGTCAGGGATTGAACCCAGGTCCTTGCCTTGGCAGGCAGTTGCTTCGACCACCAAGCTATCTCCCCAGCCCAACAGGCTTTATAGCCCAGTAAAGAACTAGTAACCCAACCTGGGAAAACTGCACTATAGAAGGTACATGGTCTGCCTGTTACACAGACCAGGGACAGAATCCAGAGAAAGCCAGCTCTCTTGTTCACTGAGCAGCTAGAAGTGGGGGTAAAGCCAGACCCCAAGCCTGGCTCATTCAGAGCTGCAGTGGTGGCCCCCCGCTGCCCGCTGCCCGCCTGCCCCAGGGCTCTCTCACCTGCAAGGTGTGGCCTTGGGCCTGAGCCTGGGCATGCGCCCCCCACAGCCGGAGTCGTCTGGTGCTGAGCTCCACCTCCGCCTTAGCAGCCTGAAGCTCAGCTCCATGCCGCTGCAGCCTTGAGGCCAGGTCAGCTCCCCTGCGTTCCAGCGCAGCCGCCAATGCCACTAGGAGGGCTGCTCGGGCCACCGGAGACTGACGCTCCCAGCTGTGGGCACAGCACGGGGCACAATGAGGTGGCCCCTTGGCCCTGGCTTCCAGATGCACCCCCCTGCCCAGCCGCTGGGGCCCCCGGCAACCCTTTATGCCACCTGCACCCTGGGGCTCTCTGTGGTGG
This sequence comes from Octodon degus, assembly GCF_000260255.1. Taxonomy (NCBI): domain Eukaryota; kingdom Metazoa; phylum Chordata; class Mammalia; order Rodentia; family Octodontidae; genus Octodon; species Octodon degus. The sequence continues at coordinate 1,343,993 of NW_004524844.1, forward strand.
CCCCTCTCACCGAGAGGCAGCCTGGTGAGCGGCTTCCACGGCGCTGTGCACGTCCTTGGCTCCACCTTCAGCCACGTAGCCATGCAGCTGGCCAGAGGTGTCCCAGATGGGCCTGGAACTCCAGGCCCCAGGAGGCTGGAATCGGCCCCCCACGAAGAGTCCGTAGGGAGGCACTGGGCTGGACAAGGGTGTGGCGTGAGGGGCCCTAGGTTCCACCCACTGCATAGACCCCCTCAGCTCTGAAGTCCTGCAGAATCCCCAAGCCCGCTCCCATGAGCCTCTGGGGGACCCCAAACGGTGGGTCCCACGAGCTTCTGGTGCAGCATAGACTTTCATAAATCAGGGCAAGGTGTGGGGTGGGTGAGGCGCTAAGACCGGCCACGCAGCACTCCTCAGAACCCAGAGGCCCCACAAATGGCCTTAGCAAGCCTCCCCTCAGTCCTCTTGTCCTGGGGGGAGCCTGATATAACCTCCCCTTCCACCCCAAGACCACCTGGCACTGAAATAGCTCACCTGGGTCCTGTTTCGGGCCCTGCTGGCAGGGTCTTGGGCACAGCGAGACCAAAGCTGTCATAGTTCAGATGCTCGTAAACAAAGGGCAGCCGATCAGCGGCCCCCAAGGGCTGCAGGTACTCATACAGACCCTGTGAGAGGGGCGGTGTCAATGAGATGCAAGATAACACAGGGGGGAGCAGGTGTCAAGGGGTACTGGGACACTCACATCTGGGCCCCCGTGCCAGGAAGACCCGCTCTCCTTGCAGCCACCCGTGGGCACTGCAGGGTCTTTGAGGCCATGAGTGTTGACCCACACTGTGCCGACCTGGAGCCTGCAGGGACAGATGGAAAAGTGAGGGAGCACAACAGGAAGCTGGGTGCTGAGCCAGGAAGGGGGGAAGGGAGGCTGCCAGGGCAGGGGACGGAACTGGGAGAAAAGGAAGACTAGGCTGCCCCCCCCCCCCCACGCCCAGCAGGGCCCACGGACCCATAACCCAGCTCCAGCGCCTGCCCCAGCCTCTCACTCCACACGCTGGCACTGCCTCCCCAGGGTGTGCTGTTGGCCACCACCAGCGCCTCCTTGGCTGTGCGGAAAGGGGAGGCCATGACCAGTGGCCACGGCACCTGCAAAGGGGTTGGGGTGCTCAGGTAGCCTAGTGAACTTCTCCTTCTAAACCCCACCCATTAGGTGACAGAGTTATGGCAGTCAGCAATCCCAGACCCAGGTGATGTGGGCATCCAGGGACCCACGATGGGCTGAGGATGGGAGGTAGGGTACGGGAGGCCAGTGTCCTGGGATCCCAGGGGCTCACTTCTGACTGGGCACACGGTGATGCGGGGGGCAGACCCGAGACCAATGTTGGAGGATAGAATGGGCTGGCTGAGGACACAGGGACAGCCTGGAACACCTTGAGAGACATAGAAACATGAGAAGTCTTCCTGTACACAGCGCTCCTCCCTTAGACCCGGGCCCCAGCCACCTGGCTGAGTCGCGGCCAGTACGCACCTCTGCGCCCTGGCTCCGGGCCTCTTGTACATAGCGCTGGGCTGCATCACAGGCAGCAGCCCCGCGAGTCCCCATGTCCACGGCCCCGTCCAGTCCCTGGCCGCTACGTAGTTTCCCCATCCTTGTCTGGAGTCGCTTCATGGTTTCCTCCCACACAGACTCTTGGACCAGAAGCCTGAGGCCTCCCTGTGTGAAAGGACACCTGTGTGGCCAGCGTCAGGGCCAGTGGTGGGGGCTGGGCCAGGGACAGAGAGAGGTGGGAGGAACAAACCCACATGCGGTGGTGGTGGTGGGGGTCCAGGTACAGAAAGATGGGACAGCAAAGGCAGGGGTTGTGAGACCAGGGACAGGAACCTTCAGAGAAATAAAGAATCCTGAGGGCAAGGGACATGGAGCCTAAGATGGCCCGAGACAGGAGAGCTGGTCATGGAGATTCAGAAATGAGGAAGGAGTCTAGACACAAGCAGCACAGACAGAGCTTTAAGACTCAAAGAACTGGACACACATGCATGGAGACTTAAGACCCAAAGGTCTACAGAGACCTGATGTCTCCCAGGACACTGGGGACTCCAGTGTGTGTGTCTCACCGGGCTGCGGTCAGACCAGGCTGCGTCCACGACGCCCTCCACAGCCGAGTCTATGTCGGCCGAGTCTGTGAGCAGCATCAGCGACTCCACGCCCAGAGCCAGGCTCAGCTCCAGCCTCTGGCCTGCCAGACTCTGCCGCAGGACACGTGCTTCCTGAAGGACACGAGGGGCTCAGGGGCCTGGAGCTGCTGGGCCCCACCCCACCACCCCACCTGAGCCCTGAGGATACCTCCACAGCCCCACAGAATGCCACCTTCCGCACTCCAGGACAGCAGCCCAGAGCAGCACCCAGGGAGGCAGGGCCAATGATGACATTGAGGATCCCGCAGAAGGCACCGAGTTCCCCTGCCAGCTGGGCCAGGAGGAGGGGGGTTGGGGAGGCTGGGGGGACAATGGCCACTACAGTGCAACCTAGGGAAGGGGAACAACTCAAGGATCCAAAGGTCCAGGCCCAGCCTCCTCCCTCAGCCCTGGGGGTCCAGGCCCGGCCTCTTCCCTAGACCTGGGATTCTGGGCCTCCAATCTCATCCTTTTTGAGATCCAAGAGTTGGGACCCCAGCCCATCATTTACCCACTGCCAAGGCAGGGCAAATCCTCCACATCATCTCCAGGAAGGAGAACGTAGGTGGTAAGATGAGTCCAATAACTCCTGTAAGGAAATGATGAGGGAAATAGGGCCACCACACCGGATGCTGAAAGAGAGGGCTGGGGCTGGGATGCAGGCTCACCCATGGGTTTCCAGCCTGCCAGCACCTCCTCTTGGACATGGCCCTGGACTGCATGGTACTGGAGCAACTGCTGTGCCAGTGGGATGTCCCCATCTCGCACTTCCCGAACGACTCTCCCAGTGAACAGGGAATCCAGTGTCCATAGCAGCTGCTGGTTTCTCTGGATCATCTTGGCCAGCCTATGGAGAAAGCAAGGGGATGGGGTGGTCCTAGGGTGACCAGGACTACAATCCCCATTTGCACCAGGAGCATAGGGCACCAAAGATTTATGGGAAATGTAGTCTCAAACCCTGGGTGTGTTTTCATTATCAGTAACCCCCACCCTAACCAGGTATTGAAAACTTGAGTCTTGACCTAATCTCAACTGTATTTTGGGAAATGGAACCTTTGTCCCTAGTTGCCTCCAAAGTCTGTTAGAGAAGAGCCTTTGGGGTACATTATTCTTTTTTTTTCAGAACTGGGGATTAAACTCAGGCCCTTGCGCTTGTCAGGCAAGTGCTTATTCTACCGAGCCATCTTCCCAGCTCTTTATACTATCCTTTTGAACTGAGCATATTTTAAGAAATAGATGACTCTTCATTTCCTGTCTCAGAGAATCATGGGAAATGAGTGCTCTGAACACTACTGTTTCAAATGCATGCTGGGAATATCTGACTTGGCTGCCAATTAATTCAGTGGCTTATGGGCCACATCCCGTGGACACATTTCTCCCTCATTACCTGGTCAGGTGCTGGGCCCGGTCCCCTCCAGGGACTCTGCTCCAGCTTCCGAGCGCAGCCAAGGCTGCTTTCACTGCCGCAGCCACATCATCAGGCTCTCCTAGGAGGCAACTGGCCAAATTCTCTCCTGTGGAGGAAAATGAGGGGATGCAGGTGGGATGGGAGATGGGCTAAGATTCCCAGAACTTGCTAGTGTCTTGAGGCAGAAAAGCTGGTCTCTAGCTCCTCCACTGTGCCTGGTCATCCCCGTACTACCTGGGTACAGAAGGGATTTCAATAGGTAAGACTGTGAAGAAGAAATAAAAAATAAAAAAGCAAAAGGCTGGGGCCCGGGAGATGGCTCAATGGAATAACCACTTGCCTGGCAAGTGCAAGGGCCTGAGTTTAATCCCTGGTTCTGAAAAAACAAAACAAAACAAAACAAACAAACAAAAAACGGGGGCCTGCCCCTTAGCTCAGTTCTTTAACTGGCTGCTTCAACAAAGCAGTCAGGCTCAGGTTGCGGTGGTTCGATCCCCACAACACAAGATAGCCAGTCATGCCTTGAAGGCATTCGGAGAAAAAAAAACAACAACACTTCTGCCATTGGGCCGGGGAGATGGCTCAGTGGGATAAGCGCTTGACTGGCAAACGCAAGGATCTGAGTTCAATCCCCGGTTCCACAAACAAAACAAAACAAAACAAAACACCCTGTGAAGAAGTTTCTTCCTCCTGGGACTTGCAACTGGAGTTGGAACAACTGGCCTGGTGTCAGAAGGAACCAGCAGTCTGAGTGCTTCTCTGACCCAAGGCTTCTCCCTGCCTGCCCCAGGGGCCCCCAGCCAAGGGAACAGGGTGGGCACAACTGGAAGACACAAACGTCCCTCCCCTGATGACAGGGGGCATCTCATACCTGTGACGGGGTCCTGGCATGGCACGGAATTCCCATGTTCTGGTTTTAGCCACTTCCCATTTACATAGTGGCCCAAGAGGCGATCCTGGGTATCTAGCCAGGCCTGGGGGAGAGGACAGTTTGGAAAAGGGCCTGTGACACAGCTGGGACAGTTCAGTCCCTATCTAGAGCATTCTTGGGGCAGACACTTGAAGCCCTTCACTTCTCCAGTTTTTTCTCCCCCCCCCCCTTTTTTGAGGTGCTGGTCATTGAACCTAGGGCCTCTGCTCTACTAGTGAGCTACACTCCAGTCTCCGTGGTGTCTTTTTTTTTTTTTGGTGGAACCGGGGATTGAACTCAGGCCCTTGCGCTTGCCAGGGAAGCGATTATTCTGAGCTGTCTTTAATGTGACAAAATTCACTATTCTAATTATCATTATTATTATTTATTTACTTGGCACAGGGTTTTTTTTTTTTTTTTTTTTTTGTGTGTGTGTGTGTGGTACTGGGCATTGAACTCAGGACCTTGTGCTTGCCAAGCAAGCTCTTATTCTACGGAGCTATCTCCCCAGCCTGGTACAGGGTCTTGCTATGCATCTCAGACTCATAGTGATCCTCCTGTCTCAGCCTCCCTAGTGCTGGGACCACAGGCATGTACCATGACACCCAGTTTCAGTTGCCAGCCCAGTAGTTGTGCCCAGGGATCCTGGGCTGGCACAGCATGTGGTACTAGGGACTGAACTCAGATCCTTGCCAAGCAGGTGCTTAGGCTGCAAAGCTATCTCCCCAGCCCCACTATTCTAATCATTTTATTTATTTTTTATTTTTTTTAATTTTTATTTATTTATGTGTGTGTGTGGCCAGCTCAGCCCACCAGGGGGCGGGGCTGGCTGGCATGTGGTGCTGGAGATTGAACCGCGGTCCCTGTGCTTTGCTAAGCTTATTCTAAGTAGGTGCTTTAGACCACTGAGCCATCTCACCAGCCCTATTCTAATCATTTTAAAGAGCACAATTTATCAGGTATGGTTGCAAATGCCCGTATTCCAGCACTGTGAGTGGAGGTAGATACTCAAGACACTATCATAAAACACAAGTTTTGGGGGCTGGCAAATAGCTTAGCAGACTAACGCACCTGCTTGGGCAAGCCTATACAAGTGCAGGGACTGCAGTTTGATCCCCAGCACCACATGCTGTGACAGCCCCGCCCCCAGGGCAGGCTGAGCCAGCCACAGCGTCTGGGCTGGCCTGTAGTGGTGCATGCCCGTAAAAAGACACAACAAATCCTTCTCTAAAAAGGGGCTGGGGATTTATCCCAGGGCCAATGGCCTGGGTTCTAAACCCAGTACCACAAACAAACACATACAATTTAGTGCCCTACAGCACATTTACAGTTGTGCCACCATCACTTCTATCTGACAGACAGAAGGACAGCATCACCTGTCAAAAGAAAGCTGTACGCCTGTGGTGCCGGGGATCAAACCCTGGTCCTTGCACTTGCCTAAGCAGCACTTAGCCTGCTGAGCTATATCGTCAGCCCAGTTTCTGTCTTTCAAGGTGTAGTGTATGCCTGGGGAAGACTTAGACGGCTACAGGGAAATTGTGAGCTTATCTTTTTATTTTGGTAGAACTGGGGATTGAACTCAGGCCCTTGTGCTTGCCAGGCAAGCGCTTATTCTACTGATCCATCTCCCCGGCCTACCAGCGATCCTCCTGCTTCAGCCTCTGGAGTTACTGGGGTTACAGGCAAGCACCATTTAGCTTGACTTTATTTTTGTAGTCTTGAGTAATGTAGTGTACAGTAACAAAGGACAAACTAACCTATCACTCATTAAAAGCATAATCTGGGGCCCAGGAGATAGCTCAGCGGTCTAAAGCATCTGTTTAGGTAAGCTTAGGCAACCGCAGGGCCCACGGTTTGATCCCCGGCACCACAGGCTGCGCCAGCCCCGCCTCCAGGGCAGGCTGAGCTGGCCACAAAAAAAAAAAGCATAATCTGTGTTTTCTTTTTTTTGTGTGTGTGTTTTCTTTAGAGGTAGTCAGGGATACAAAAATAGTATTTTGGGCCGGCGAGATAGCTCAGTGGACTAAGTGCTTGCTTAGGTAAGTGCAGGGGCCAGGGTTTGATCCCTGGCACCACATGCTGTGGTGACTGCAATCCCAGCACTAGGGAGGCAGAAAACAGTAGGATCATTACAAGTTCAAGCTGCATAGTGAGACCCTGCACAAAACAAAAAATCACAAATATTTAGGGCTGGCCAGATACCTCAGCAGACTAACACATCTGCCTAGGCAGGGTACAGTGGCCGGGTTTCGATCCCCAGCCTGCCGTGCGCTGAGATGACAATTGAGAATGGGCGTGGTGGGGCCGGGGAGATGGCTCAGTGGAATATGCGCTTCCCTGGCAAGCACAAGGGCCTGAGTTCAATCCCCGGTTCAAAACCTATAGACCCTATACTAAATACATAAAAAAAAAAAAAAAAGAAAGAGAGAATGGGCGTGGTGGCATGTACCTCTAATCCTAGCGTTTGGGAGGCTAAAAACAGGAGAATCACTAAGAGTGCAATCTACGTAGTGAGACCCTGTACTGAATATATTAAAATATAAAAATAGTGTATTGCTAAAAACTTCAACTCTTCACTTGAGCCTATAAGGTAACTCAAAGCAACACAAAGCTTGAACTCTACTTTATCTCATTTCATTATTATTTACAATTATTTATTTATTGTATTTTTAGGGAAGGGTCTACAGGGTGTTCAGGGTCTCACTACTAGATCGGACTCGTAGTGACCCCCCTGTTTACAGCCTCCCAAGAGCGGGGATTACAGGCGAGCGCCACCTTGCCCAGTCTCAATCCGGCTCAGTGTGCCCCTGGGCCGGGGCTGGCACGGCAGGGGGATCAGACCCCCCCCCCCGGCTTTATCTCCTTTATTACCTTAAAACTACAGATACTTGTATGTCACTCACTGAGGATGAGTTTATTAGAACAAAGCTTCTTGGGCTTCGAGGTACTGAGCCCATTTCCTGCTCTACCTTTTGTTTGCTTTCCCATTCAAGCTTTTGCCCATAAACTCACCCATTTCTTTAGCTCTAATTTTTATTTCTACTAAGGCAAGAACACATGCCAGCCAGTGACATGGAGTCTCCAACCCAGGGCCTTAACCAAGCTACCTGCTCTGCTAGTGAGCCCATTCCCAGCCCTCTTTTTTTTTTTTTTTTAATTTTATTGAGAAACAAATATCAGTGAGACCCAGCCCTCTTTACAAAGTCTTTATTCTTTTTTTTTTAAGTCTTTATTCTGAGAGTCAAGCTCAGTTGCCCAGGCTGACCTTGAATTTGATATTTTTATCTTTTTTTTTTTCCTTTTTTACAGTACCGGGGTTTGAATTCAGGACTCTGAGCTTGCCAGGCAAGCACTTGTTCTACTGAGCTATCTCCCCCGCTTTTTTTTTTTTTTTTTTTGGAACCGGGGATTGAACTCAAGCCCCTGCGCTTGCCAGGGAAGCGCTTATTCTATTGAGCCATCTCCCCGGCCCCTCCCCTTGAATTTGGTATTTTCCTGGTTCAGCCTCCTTAGTAGCTGGGGTTACAGGTGTGCCTGCCTTTGTTGACTTTTTTTTTTTTTCCTGGTACTGGAGTTATTCACACTAACATATATTCCAGTTCCTCTTCTTTAGTTGAGACAGGATCTCAGAATGTGGTTCAGGTGGCTTTTGAACTCCCTGTGTAACCCAGGCCTGCTTCAAACTTGAGGTGACCCTCCTGCCTCAGCCTTTTGAGTGCGCAGATGACAGGCACGGACCCACACCCTCTTTTTTTATTTTGTATTTTGAGGCAGGGTCTTGCCAAGTTGCTCAGACAGGGATTGAATTTGGGATTCTCCTGCTTCAGCTTCCTCGGGTGCTGGGAGTATAAGCATTTACTACCACACACAGCCTCTCTTGGCATATATTTATTTATTTATTTCTCTTGACTTTTATACAGGAGAAGTTGAAAAGATTATGGGGCCGGGGAGATGGCTCAGTGGAATAAGCGCTTCCCTGGCAAGCGCAAGGGCCTGAGTTCAATCCCCAATTCCGCAAAAAATGATTACTAAAACCTTTTCTTAGACTGGACGCAGTGGCACACATCTGTAATCCTAGTGCTGGGAAGGAGGCTGAAAACAGGAGGATCACTATGAGTCCAAGCTACATAGTGAGACCCTGTACCAAACACATTAGAAAACAAAACAAAACTTTTTCTCCTCCATAGAGAAATGAGGGCACCTGCCCCTTAGCTCAGTTCTTTAAGCGGCTGCTTCAACAAAGCAGTCAGGCTCAGGGTGCTGTGGTTCGATCCCCACAACTCAAGCCAGCCAAACCTGCTCTGAAGGCATTCGGAGCAAAAAAAAAAAAGAGAAATGACTTCCAGCTCATTTTTTGTTTCCCTGGAAACCTTACATATTTCAGCTGCTACTAGGCGACACTGACCCCAGATTGATCAGGGTCTCATTGACCCCTGGCACCACATGTTGCCCTGGCTCCGTCAGACGTGCTGAGCCTGCAGTAGAATCTGGGCGTGGTGGCACACAACCGTAATCCCAGCACTAGGGAGGCAGAAAACAGGAGGAGCACTACAAGTCCCAGCGGCATAGTGAGACCCTGCACAAAACAAAAAACAAACAAACAAGAAAACCACAATTCTTTAGGGCTGGCCAGATAGCTCAGCAGACTAAAGCACCTGCCTAGGCAGGGCACAGTGGCCAGGGTTGGACCCCCAGCCTGCACTAGGACTGGGAGTGTGCACACTTATCCAGCAGGAGGCCAGGGAGTTAGTGCTTCCGGGAGGGTTTTGTACCTTTGTACCCGAGCCCAACCCTGGTTGGCACCCTAGAAGCAATGCTCAGGAGACCAGATAGCCATCTTTGGGGTGTGGGCTTCTAGGGCATGCTGAGGGTGACTGAGACTGGGTGTGGTGGCACATACTTGTAATCCCAGCTCTTGTGGGGCTGTAAACAGCTAAATTTCTAGCACCAGCTCCCACCTGACCTTGCTCCTCTATCTTAGCCATTACCACTGGTGGACAGAGGCCTGATGCTGCCTGGCTCTGTACAGCCTATTTGGCCATGAGGTCTAACAGCCTGGATGTGCTGCTCGGTGTCACAGTGAGATAGCTACAGGCCACCTTGGAGTTAGGGCATGCAGCTGGGCTTGAATCCTAGCTCCAGTACTCACCTCATATGCAAGTGGAGCTAGGAGTTTCTTTCCTTTTGTATTTTAGGGAAGGGTCTACAGGCTGTTCAGGGTCTCATTACTAGATTGGACTCGCAGTGATCCATCTGTTTACAGCCTCCCAAGAGCTGGGATTACAGGCGCGCACCACCATACCCAGTCTCAACTGCCATCTCAGTGAGCCCTGCGGGTGGGGCTGGCTCGGCAGGCCCGGGGATCGAACCCCCAGCTCCTGCACCTGCTTGTAGGCACTTCAATCTGCTGAGCTATTTGGCTGGCCTTGGAACTAGGAGTTTCTTCTTAAAAGTTATTATTAGGGCTGGCCAGATAGCTCAGTAGACTCTGCTTAGGCAGAGTGCAGTGGCCAGGGTTCAATCCTGGGCACCACAAGCTGAGCTGGCCCCGCACCCGGGGTACACTGAGACAGTGATTCAGATTGGGTGTGGTGGCACGCACCTGCGATCTCAGCGCTTGGGAGGCGGAAAACAGGAGGATCACTGTGAGTCTGATCTCTGTAGTGAGACCCTGTAGATCCTGCACTAAATACATTTACAAAAGAAAAAAAAAATTATCAGTTTAGGATTTTTTTTTTTTTTGCGGTACTGGGGATTGAACTCAGGACCTTGTGCTTGCCAGGCAAGTACTTATTCTACTGAGCTATCTCCCCGGCAATTCAGGATTTTTGTGGTGTGTCTGCAGGGTTTCACTACCCCACCTCAACTCGTAGTGATCCTCCTGTTTTCAGCTTCTCTAGTGCTGAGATTATAGGCACGGACCGCCACGCCCAGTCTCAATCACTGTTTCACGGCACCCCAGGGGTGGGCCTGGCACAAAAGGCTGGGGATCAAACTCCCAGCCCCTGCGTCTGCCTAAGCAGGTGCTTTAATCCACTGAGCTATCTGGCTGGCTCTAGTTTAGGTTTTTTTTTTTTTTTTTTGCAGAACCGGGGATTGAACTCAGGCCCTTGCGCTTGCCAGAGAAGCACTTATTCCACTGAGCCATCTCCCCAGCCCTCAACGCTCTTTTTTTTGATATAAGATCTTGTGATGTAATTCATGCTGGCTTCAAAATCCCAGTGATTCTCTGACCTCAGTCTCCCCAAGTGCTGGGATCACGGCCCAGTGCCACCATGCCTGGCTCGGGCCAGGGGTTTCCCTCATTTCTTGCCTCTGTTGAGCCATCTGCAGCATGGCTAATCCCAGTGAGACGTGCTGAGGGTTACACAAGTCAGCACACGTTACGTGCCTAGAACAAGTCTATTTCCGGTGCATATGTCCCAGGTTTCCTTCTTTCCCTGGCCTTACTTTCTTTGTTGTTAAATGCGACACACGTGTCCCACTGTCTCCTACAAAGTGTCTCCCTCCTCAGCAGCCTTTTGCTTTTCCTCCCACTCTGAAAGCTAGACCTTCTTGCTTCTCTTGAAAATAAAATGGTCACCTAGAAGGCCTAAACCCAGTGTGCAGGTAGAAAGAGCCGCTTCTGCCAGAGTCAGGGATACGTGATCAGGAACTGGGGATAGAATATTGAAGAATGCCTGCTTTGCCACGCCAGGGACCCCAGCACTCAGGGAGGCTGAGGCAGGAGGATTTCACGTTGAAGTCCAGTTTGGGCAAATTGGTGAGGCTCTCAAAATAAAATACAGGGCTGAGGATGTAGTTCAGTGTGAAAACTCTAGGGTGAATCCTCAGTATTCTTAATGTGAAATGTAATAACGAACTGATGGTTATACAACAAAGTGAAACCGTATCTATTAGAAAGAGGCAAATCAGGTGTGGTGGTCCATGCTTGTAATCTCAACATTTGGGGGGGGCTGAGGCGGTAGGATTGCCATGAGTTTGAGGCTGGCCTGGGCCACATAGCAAGTTGCTGTCATCAAAAAAAAAAAAAAAAGTCAAATATGTTTGGGAAAATGACATGACAATTGAGATTTGTTTAAAGAACTCTTAAAGAAAGCAGAAAGAAAAATGGGATGGTAAATACTGGATGAAATGTTGATGGCTGCTGGAGACAACGGGGTAAGAGGGAGTTCATAAGTACCAGCTACTCCTGGGAAGACGGGAAATCTCCCAGAAGCGAGATCCCCAAGGAAAGCCCTCAGGGTCCCAGCAGGTCACGTAAGTGGGGCACAGGGTCTGTGAGGACTGCAAGCTTACAATTTAATCTAAAAAGACAGCAACAATTCACTCCAGATGAGTCCTGTCAGGGAACTGGAGCCAGAGGTTGCCACATTGTGGAATTTTATTTCCAAGAGAAGCTGGAATCCTGGGTATTTATTTGGAATTAATTGTCCTGCAGCTGACATTTTCAAAAACAAAAGCTCAGGCCAAAGGAAACATGTTTGTTGGTTAAGTCTGGCCCGGGAACTGTGGGGCTGTGACCTTTGTTAGAGGGGAGGAAAAAACCACAGATCTAGAATCCAAGGGCCCAAATTCAAATTTCATTTCACTCTGTGTGTGTGTGTGTGTGTGTGTGTGTGTGTGTGTGTGTTGCTAAAGACTGAACAAAGGGCCACTCTACCACTGAGCTACACCCCCAGCCCATTTTTATTTTAAAACAGGGTTTTGCTAAATGGTCCATGTTGGAGTAGAATTTGTGGTCCTTCTGCCACAGCCTCCCAGGGTGCTAGGATCACACGCGCGCACCACAGCACCTGGATGATTTTTCTTTCCTTTTTTTGAAACAGTGTCTTCCTGTATAGTCTTGGCTGGTCTTGAACTCACTGTGCAGCCCAGGCTGGCCTGCAACTCTCAGTGATCCTCCTGCCTCAGCCTTCCAGGGCTGGGATCATCAGTGGATGCCACCCTGACAGGCAAGTGCCTCCAGTAGTCTACACTGGTGGGGGCCTGCCCATTACCTCAGGTGTTTAAGTGCCCGCTGAAACAAAGCAGTCAGGCTCAGGATGCTGTGGCTCCATCCCCTCATCCTCAAGCCAAACCAGACCTGCCCTGAAGGCATTCTGAGCGGCCAAAAGAAAAAGTCTACACTGGTGAGTCCTAGGTTTCTTGCCAGGTCCAAATGGCATAGACCTTTGATCCACTGCTTTGGCTGTCTCTCACACCCTCAGTCCTCCACACCCTGTTCTTCCTCTGGCAAAATGGACCCCAACCCCATCTCCATAACTGCCCCAGGCTCTGACCATGCTAGCTTCTAAAAGGCCCCGAGAGATCACAGGATTCCCTGGATATTCTAAGGAAACTCGAGAAAACCATAGGAACTCCTAGGCAGTCAGTCTGAGTAGGGCTGGACAGATCACAGACCCTCATGGGACCCTCCCCCCCCCCGTGATCAAGGGCTCCCCATGGACGTGTTGTGGGGCTGCCAGCAATTACAGAAGTTCCGACATATTTTGAGGTTCCGAGAAAAAAAATTTTGGGGCGAGCTGGCTCAAGCTGCCTTAAGGCGGGGGAGGGGGGGGGCCTGGTAAGGTAGGTGGAGCTGGGGATCGAACCTCGTATCCCGCGCCTGACTACGTTTTTCTTTTTCTTTTTT
>NW_004524844.1:1357269-1395632 GCF_000260255.1 Octodon degus
AGCCCCAGGCCCCCTGTTCGGAGATCCCGTTAAATCCCACAAGTATTACAGAAACCCTAAGGCGGTGGGCACGGTGGTGCATGCCTGTAATCCTAGTACTCTGGGAGGCTGAGGCTGGGGAGCTCAAATCGAAGCCAGCCTGGGCTGTTTATTGCGATTTTTCGAGACTTTTTTTTTTTTTTTGCGGAACCAGGGATTGAACTCAGGTCCTTGCGCTTGCCAGGGAAGCGCTTATTCCACTGAGCCATCTCCCCAGCCCCACGAGACTGATTTTTAAAACTCGCTGGGGATGTATGAAGGCCCTGGGTTTAATCCCCAGTGTTGGGAAGGGGGTGCAACGCGAGGAAGCACTGTGTGTTTTAGGGGTCCCCGATGATCATGGGGGCCACAGGAGTTTTGAGGCATTTGGGAAGTCTATGGAAAATCTGAGGTCCGCCAGAGCCCGGAAGGAATCCGGACGACCCCGGGGGATCCTGGGAGGCTGGTGGGGTTCCCTAGGAATGATGAGTCCCTCCAGGGGTTCTAAGGAATCAAGTTGGAAGTAGGGCAGAGAAACTCCATTAAGGATCACAAGAACAGCCTGCAGCAGTGAAGCGGCCACATCTGAGGCGCGCAGGAAGTCCTCCCACACTGGGTCCTAAAGAGTCGCGAGGAGAGGGGCGGAGTCGCCCAACTGCCGCGGTGGATCACGGGAGCCAGCGCTTAAACTACGGCCGCGAGGCCCAGGAAAGAAAGGAGGGGAGCCCCAGTCCCGCAGGCTCTCACCAGTGCGCATGCGTGGCTCTCTGGCGCCGGCCCGTACTCCAGAGTGGAGAAGATCTCGCGGGCGCTCGGCCCTGCAGGATTCGCAGCCATCGCTCGCCTGGACGGTCTTCCGCAAAACACTGCGGCGGCTCTGACCAAAGGGGAACCTTGAGGTCCGAAGGGTGGTGCCGCCCCTTCCAAGCTCCAAGGGGCGGAACCAACGAGAAGCGGACGGGAGAGTGGACGGACCGTGTATCCCCGCCCACTGCCTCCCGCCCACGGCTGGGGGGAGCAGGCCTAGAGGCTGACCCTGGGAAATGTAGTCTGGAACGTGCGAATTGCTCCGCGGGGTGAGGGGGGAGCTGGAAATGAGGCTGCTGGCGAGGAATTCCCTGAAATCATATTTTTTAAAAATTATTTATTTAAACATTTATTTAGTGTGTGTGTGTGTGTGGCCAGCTCAGCCCACCAGGGGGCGCGGCTGGCTGGCGGTGTTGGGGGATCGAACCGCGGTCCCTGTGCTTTGCCAAGCTTGTTCCAAGTAGGTGCTTTAGACCACTGAGCCATCTCTCCAGCCCCTGAAATCATATTTTAAAGATCAGAAGACAGTCTCTTAGGATAGGCATTGGTTTTACGGTATGGCAGCCTTGACTGCACTGTAACCTGACTAAACAGCGGTTGTTAGGGGCAAGCGGAAGCGTGGCTTTAAACGATACAGGAAGTGTGGCGTTTGGTGAGTAGCCTCGGGGTTTTTGAGTGGACGAAGTGCGGGGCGTGGCTACCGGTTTCGAATGTGATTGGTTGGTCTTGTGATCGTTGTGGGCTCGAAAGAGCGGTGAGTCGGAAGTGCGGCTGCTCTAGTGTAGGTGGGCACGCAGAGGCTGCAAGTGTGGTTTTCATCTAAACATTTGGCGTGTTACTTTATGTCTAGAGGTGATTGCTGACCATAGACTTGAGGACTGTATCTGGTCTAGGGTGAAATTGTAGACTCAGCCCACATTTAGGTTTCCAAATGGAATGGTGTATGTCGGGAATCGATTAGAAAGCCTGAGGCCGTGCTCCAGAGTTTGGATACGAACTCTGGAAAGGGCCCACGTCGAGGGTGCTGAGGACACCTAGGTCTGTTTCCCAGGGCCATGTCAAGGTCGACTCTGCTAGAACCAGAACTGAGAGAGGCGGAGATGATGGGTGATGAGACGACGCGGTTCGAGGAGCTGCTGTTGCAGGTAGGGATTGCCCAGATCCCTGGGTCACTGGATGATCGGGTCTTAAGTGCAAATGATGGAACTACAGCTCCCAGGATGCACTAGGGTGACAGCAAGGCCTATGGGAGTTGTAGTTGCTTGGCTTAGTTTACTAGGCTGTGAAAGAAATGGGAGTGGGTTTAGGATTCTTCATGCCTTTGAAGGAGGAAGGGAACTTGAATGTCACATTTTTCCTGTTACCAACAGTTTTCATGTATGAGTTACTCTATAAACATTTGAGGGGCTGGTGAGATGGCTCAGTGGTCTAAAGCAACTACTTAGAACAAGTTTAGCAAAGTACAGGGACCACGGTTCAATCCCCCAGCACCACATGCCAGCCTGCACCGCCCCCTGGTGGGCTGAGCTGGCCACACACACACACACACACACAAATAAAAAATAAATAAATAAATAAATTAAAAAAAAAAAAAAACATTTGAGGAACAAATGAAGGATCTGACTGCACTGACTCCAAATCTAAGGCTGTTTTCCTTCACAGGCGTCTAGGGAGCTCCAGCAAGCTCAGGCAACCACACCAGAATCTACACAGATCCAGCCTCAGCCTGGTGAGAAGAACAGAAACCCAGAGAGGGAGAGAATCATTCCACAGAGAGAACAGAAACCCAGGCACGGGTGGGGGTGGGGGAAGTGTGTGAGGGCAGGAGACACAGAGAAGGGGGGTCAGGTGGAAAGAGACATGATACTGGGGTATAAACCTAGAGGTGATGTGCGACTGACACCAGGGAGATCACCTAGGGATAGTAACTAGAAGAGAGCAGAACAGGTAGCAGGACAGACACTCAGAAGACAAGAAGAGGGTCAGAGCCTCTGAGAGGGAGGACGTGACAGATCTGTAAAATGGGGACAGAGAGATGCAGTGGGAGGGGAGACAGAGCCCCAGCAGGAGGACAGTGCAAAAGAGGGAAAGGGTGGCGGGAGGGTGGATGGCGACTGAGACCGAGCAGAGACAGATGGGCAGGACAAATCCACTCCCACAGGTTTCTGCATAAAGACCAACTCATCGGAAGGGAAGGTTTTCATCAACATCTGTCACTCTCCCTCCATCCCTCCTCCGGCTGACTTGACCGAAGATGAGCTGCTTCAAATGCTGGAGGAGGACCAAGCTGGCTTCAGAATCCCTATGAGTCTGGGAGAGCCTCATGCCGAACTGGATGCAAGTCAGTGTCCTCAGAGGACCCAGGAGTCTAGGCCCCTAGTTCATTTTTCTCCAAGGCCCGCAGTCCAGGACCTGTTTCCTCGAGTCCTGGAAATCCACCTCCAGTTGATCCACTGCTCCCTGGCATGGCCCTGGCCTCCTGGGCATCCAGCACCCAGACAGCTGCTATTTCCTGTCCTCCTGGGGAGGGGAGGGAAGAGGAGGCCTGGGCGGAGGGTTCTTTGGTCATTAACTGATCTGGCTTTAGTTTCTGGTCTGCTCTCAGGCTTTCATCCTGTTTCTCCTCTGTCCTCTTTGGGTCCATCTTTGTGTCCCGTTTCTACTTCTAGATCTTTTCTGCAATTCACACATACCTCTGGGAGGCTTCAGGGGCTCCAAGCTTTGGGCTGTGTCCAGGGGACTGAGATTTACCAAACCCAGGTCCTACCCTTGAGACGCTCACTTCCAGTCATGGGTTGGGGCAAAGGCACCCATGCAACTTCAGTGTGGTGTCATTTATGCTGCACAGGAGAGGAGGTGGCTCTGGGAGGGTCTTCATTGACACCCAAGGCTTCTTGGAGGAAATATCAGATGTAAGACTTGAAGGGATGGGAGTTTGTCAGGCAGACAGAGAAGAGCGTTCTAGGCAGAGGACAGAGGAGCCAGATGTGGAGGTAGAATGACAGGATGATCAGCCAGTGATGGTTGGGATTGGAAGAAATTTAGAGGGATGACAGTGATAGAGGAGAGGGAAGTTTCTCTGTCACTCGTGTGAAGCAGACACCATTCTGGGCCTCCAAAGCCAGGCCAGAGGATTCCTGAGCAGGGTAGAGGCATCCCTGAGGACCTGGCCATCCAGGAGTTGAGGGAGAAGCTGCAGCTTGAGAGCACACCGGTCTCAGAGTCGACTGGAAAGTGCTGTGTTGAGTTCTGTCACTTCCTGGGCTCTCCGGTTCCTGGGGCCAGGGGCCAGGCTGTGGTGGTGGCTTCCTGCGGAGCGCAGGGGTTTCTCACAGGCTGTTTCTCCCCACAGAAGGCCAGGGCTGTACGGCCTACGACGTAGCTGTCAACAGCGACTTCTACCGGAGGATGCAGGTGGGAGCCGGGCTTAGGGTGAGACCTGGGCGGGGTCTCCCTCCAGGCCTCCCAGCCTGCTGACCCACCTATCTCTTCTTGCAGAACAGTGACTTCTTGCGGGAACTAGTGGTCACCATCGCCAGGGAGGGCCTTGAGGATAAATACAGCTTGCAGCTAAATCCAGGTGAGAATTCAGGCCTGAGCTTCAGGCAGACTGAAGCCAGGTACGGCTTATGGGTCTTCATTGGAAGACAAGGTTGCTATGAATAGAGATTTTTTTTTTTTTTTGCGGAACCGGGGAGAGAGGGCGGAGGTGATATGGGCGTGGCTTCCTCAAGCCACACCTTGGGGCGGGGTCGAGCCCAAGCTTTCTGAGAGGAGGCGGAGCCTCTCAAACGCCTTCTGTTCAGGACCTCCTGAGAGCTTCAAGTGGACGAAGCTAGTGCTCTTTGCCTCTTTCCCCTTAGAATGGCGCATGCTGAAGAACCGGACTTTTCTGGGCTCCATATCGCAGCAGAACATCCGCTCCAAGCAGCGTCCTCGGATCCAGGAGTTGGGGAACCTGCACAGCCCGGGCTCCAAGGCACCTGAGGGAGGGTGAGCCTTCAGGGATCCTTAATGACTCCCAGCACTCTTCTGAACCCCTTTGATCCTGCCAGCCCACAGCGGGCCCTGGGAGCCAGGAAAGATGGCGGAACGCCTGCCTTGGGAGCCTCCTGTGGCCTGCACTGTGGGGAGCAGAGGGGACACTGCTGCCTGCGCCCTCCCTTGTTCCCTCAGTCCTGTCCTCCTCCGTCCTCAGCCCCGAGAAGCCGCACTTAAGTCTTTGGCTGGAGGCCCCCGACCTCCTCTTGGCTGAAATTGACCTCCCCAAACTGGTGAGCAGGCCAGGAGGGGTGGGCTTAGGGGCTGGGACCCGGGGCTCCTGTGAGCTGCACCCGCTCAGGCCTCATTCAACACACGTGGCTCACGTGCGTGGGCTGAGTCTGCCACCTTTCCAGGATGGAGCCCTGGGGCTGTCGC
Organism: Octodon degus; assembly: GCF_000260255.1. Lineage (NCBI taxonomy): Eukaryota > Metazoa > Chordata > Mammalia > Rodentia > Octodontidae > Octodon > Octodon degus. Next base: position 1,362,514 of record NW_004524844.1, read on the forward strand.
TGGAGATTGGGGAGAACCGCCTGGTGATGGGGGGCTCCCAGCAGCTGTATCACCTGGATGCCTACATCCCCCTGAGGATCAACTCTGAGGCGAGCAAGGCAGCCTTCCACTGGAAGCGAAAGGTCAGGTCCCTGGAGGGGTCTAGGGACCTGGATCTGAGGGAGGAGGCTGGGCCAGACACACACACACACACACACACACACACACACACACACACCCTGTCTGGAGGTGGGGGGTGGGGCTGGACTTGGTCCTGAATCCTCATTGTCTTTTTCCCTCAGCAACTGATGGTGGCCATGCCCCTTCTATCGGTGCCTTCTTAACCAGAGTGTCTCCCTGTCTTCGCAAATGGAGAAGAGACGGGTGAATCCCAAAATAGAAATAAAAGAGTTTTGCCTTGCTTCTGACTCTGGCTAGGGATGGGGGACAGTTGGGAAATTGGCAGCAAGAAGACACAGGGCCTCGAGTCCCCTAAAAGTCCCCAGCCCAGCCCAGGCCTCACCCTGTACCCGTGTGCCTGTGCCCACTTTCTGGCCTCCTTGCCAGCTTGCCTGAGGTGCCGGGATGCGCTTGCCCTTCCTCTGCGCAGCCCCCTGGGCTCCCTCTCACCCCTTGCAGAAGGTGTGGCCCCTCAGTTGAGCACTCAAGGCTCCTTGGAGTTTGGACTCCTTCCTGCCTGCAAATGAGCTGGCCTATACACCGGGGTCGCACTCAGCCAGGAAGCTGTCGTCTGCCCGTGCAGGTCTTGCCTTCCCAACAGGCATTTCTGGTCCATCGTCAGCTACAGCAGCTGCCCAGTCCGAGCTTCAGTCCCAGTTCCTGGAAACTGGCTGCATCAGTCATACCAGCCTCTAGGCCTCTGCCACCAGCTCTGGGCTACCTCCTGGCTTTACTTGGGGTACAAGTCCCTACCTATCCTTAGGTCTATCCCCCCTTGTTGCTGCTGGGATGGTAACTAGGGCCTGGTTTAGTTCACTGAACTAAACAGCTTGCTCTTCCCAGCCCTGTTGAGCTACAAATCCCCTGCCCTTTTAAATTTTGAGAAGTGATCTCATTAAGTTGTACAGGCTGGGTTCGAACTTTCTAATTCTCCTGCTTCAGTCACCCCGCACTCCCAGAGTGGGGGACGTAAAGTCTGTGCCATGAAACCTGGCTCCAATTTCATATTTTGGTCTCTGGCTGAGTAAGAATCTCCCTGTAATGGAACAGCGCCTGGCACATAGTAGGCTGGGTTTATGAATGACCAAAGGTCTCCGTCCGCGGTGAGTCCAAGGGATAAGGGAGCGGATGAACTTCAGGGAGGAGGCCAGTGTAGCTGGAGCGTAGTGAACAGGGGCCAAGAAGCTAAGACCAGTCGGCCGAGTGAGGAGAGAATGAGCGGAATGTCCACCAGAGGGCGCAACACGACCCGGGTTCATCCGCTCCGAGAACTACATCTCCCAGCAGCCCTTCCTCAGCCTTAACATACGAATGGTACCCTAATTGTGTGTCCCAACTGCCTCTGGGACTTGTAGTTGCGATGGAGACTCGGCAGTCGAATTCAATCCCAAGACCGGAAAAAGCTTGAGGCTGGGTCTTTTCTTCCTTCTTCTGTCTCCATGGTGATGGTTCCAGCGAGGACCAGGATTTGGCATTGGCGGGGCCCCCTTCCCACTCCCTCCTCTTCACCATCTGCTCCTCCAGCACACCTGGCCCGGAGCCGGGGCCGCCGCCTCCGCGCTGAGCGTGGGACTTTCTCGCCACGGGGTGGCGCGCTCGAGCGGTTCCTCGACTGCTCCTCAGCCCCGGGCGTCCCGGGCCCCACCACCTCCTCCTGCGGCCACCTCCAGCCACCTCCTCCAGGGTATCCGGCGTTTTCGCAACCATAGACAACGCTGAGGCAACCCAGGGTCCCAGCTAGGTCAGGCTGGAGGAGACAGGCCACGGGGCTCAGAGGCTTCTCGGCTTTCCGGCTCCTGCCCGCCGCGCAGTCTGCTTCTTTTTCCCCCTTGCGGGCCGCTTCATAAAAATTTAATCCCAAATGCATTTGCCACCCGGCGCTGGGAGCCGGTGGGGAAGAAGCATACTTCTGGGGCTGGGACCTGGAGCCAAACTGAACCAGGACAAGGGCTGAAGTGCAGGCCACAGCGGGCACACCCAAGGGCGGAGCTGGAGTGAAAGGGGTGGAGTCAGCGCTCAGAGGGCGGGAACACATCCCCGGGTCCCGGAGAACTAGGGAGAGGGACTTACTCAAGGGATAGGGAACACATCCCGGAGGCCAGAGGGCAAACAAGGGGCTGGGGGCGGGGACAGAATGCAGAGGCGGAGCCCCAGCTCAGGAGGGTGGGAACAGACTCTAAGGGCTGAGCAGCTCCCAGCCGGCTCAGAACTCCGCATGGACAGAGCCCTTGGAGGGGGCCAGAACCCCGAGTCGGGAGCAAACGGCAGGGTCGCAGCGGACAGTGGGGGTGGATATAGCTTTAGGGAATGAGGTTCAGAGGGAAAGAAATGGGGGTGGAATGAAACTCAGGGAGAGCAGGCACGGGCCAAGGATGGGAAAGACAGAAGCGATGGAGCACAAAGGTGGAGAAAGTGGGTAAGGGGAGGGAAAAGAAGAGAACAATGGATGCGTAGACGTAGGAGCTAGAATTGAGAGGGAAAGAATTTCTTGAAGAGGAAGATGTCTGCATGAGAACGTGGGACTGCAGACGACACGAGATGGGCACCGAACTGGGGGGCAAGGGTGGGGGCGCTGAGGCCGGGCGGACACAACACAGAAGGACGCGCCGAGGAAGATGGACCCAGAGGAGATGGAAACGTGGGAGATTAGCAGGGCTTGAAGTGGGGTCCTCAAACCATGGAGAAAAGAACTCAGGTCGGAAGAGAAAATCTGGGTGCAAGAAAGGACCTAAGAAGGATAGCACGCGGGACTAACTTTGGGAAGACACTCAAGTCATGGGCGCTGTGACTCCGAGAAAATCCGAGGTGTGGACTGGGGATGGACCGTGCAAGCTGAGCGAGGCCCGGCAGGCTGCAAAGGGGGCGGGCCTAGCGCATGAGGGGTGGGGTCGCAAGGGGCGGTGCCTCGCCGCTCCCGGCCCCGCCCCCGGCGCTGCCTAGCAAGCCAGCTCCCGGGCAGCGCCACTTGCAGCCTCCTTCCCCCCGAGCGGAGCTGCGGGGCCGGCCGGGCCGGGGCGGACCCCGGGGACCCGGACGCGGCCGCCCGGGCCCGCGCGCGGGGGGATCGGCGCGGCAGGGGCGGCCACCATGGAGTTCCGCCAGGAGGAGTTTCGGAAGCTGGCGGGTCGCGCCCTCGGGAGGTTGCACCGGTGAGCCTGGGGGGGATCGTGGGAGGGGAAGCGTGCGGGTCGGAGGAGGGCACTGACCCCCACTGGGGACAGGCGGTCCCGGCAGGCGCGTGCGTGCCGGATCCCCCCCATCTACCCGGTCTCTCGCTCGGGTCCGACGGTGCAGTCCTGCCGTCCACTCATGTCCAGAACCGCTCATTTTTCTGCAGCTCACCCCACTCGGGCTCCGCTCTTCCTCTGGGACTGGACACCCGCTCCGTCTTTGCCCACCTGCCTAGGTCTTCTTGTTCCCCCTACCCTTGCACCCCTGTGTCTGGATGTCTCTTCCATTTATCTCTGGGTCTCTGCCCTCTCTTCTGGGTCTCTGTCTCCTGCCTGGGATCTGTCACCTGCCTCCGGGTTTCTGGTCATCACTCTCACTAAATCTCCACCAGCTGCTGACTCGGAGCCTCTTTCCACCTTCTTTTCTTTGAGTCCCATTTCTTGGGGGTCTCTGTCCCCCTCTGTCTTTGGATTTCTGTGGTTTTCTCTGGGTAGCTCTGTCTCCATCTCTTTCCTTTCTCCGGGTCTTTCTACGTTTCTGTCTGTCAGGGCGTTTAATCTGCAGCTAAAGCGGATTGGGGCCCATTGGCCCTTGTCCTTGAGGGGGGTTAAGCTGGGAGGAAGAAGCCAGGGTGTCCCGGGTCCCTGGCTGGGGGAAGGGAGTTGCAGGCTGAAAAATTAAGAAAAGACTTCTCAGAGGATGCAGGCTGGAGCTGCACAGGACTTCCCTCCAGCCGTGGCAGTGACCTCAGCAACCTGGGTGTCCCTCCCAGGTACTCTGGACATCACCCCATCTCTCACCCCCAACCCCAGTTCTGGCTCCAAGTCAGAAAAATTACTCAGCTGCGGAAAAACCTAAAAATATCTGGCCACAGAACGGGGAGGAGACGCCTCGTCAGCGCCCTGCCCCTGCTGCCTGCCCTCAGACCCTGTCCTGTAGGCCTACCGCCCTGATCTCACCTTTGGTGACCCTCAGTCCATCTCACTAGGCCATCCGAGTCCTTTCCTAAGTCTAACGCGAGTCCTGCTTGCTGCAGTTCACCTGCTGTTTCCAAAGTTACCCCACCCTGTAGTAACAGGAGAGACAGGAGTCAGGCTGGGAAGAAGATGGCCTGAGGGAGGAGACCAGGCCTGAGGATGGCGCAGTGTGTGGGGGGCGGTGGAGGGAGAGCTGAGATAACTTCACCCCTTCTTTTTCCAATTTCCTAGCCCCTCCCCACCCTTTTTCTCGCCTCCTTTCACGAGTTTCTCAAAATACATCAGTGCGAAGTCAGGAGAGCGGGAGAGATGCGCAGACAGCGGGGGCTGGGGGCAGCAGTGGAAGGGTGTGCGCCTCGGCCCCTCCCTGAGCCTCTGCTTCCCAGCTGCTTGTCTGGGGCTGGGCTTCTCTGGCTATTGAAGCCTCACCCTTACCTCTCTGAGGGGCCCCCTGGAGCCCAGGGACCCCAAAGCTCAGAGCCTCAGCCAGGAAAGTCAGCCAAAGCCATGGGATAGGGTTCCCTTGGGTAGCTGGGGAGGAGGGAAGCCCCATATAACTCTCCAGACCAAACTGGGAGACTGAGACCCAGCGTGGGGGTGAGAGGATCAGTGACTGAATACAAGGCCCATCATTTCAACCCAGATCAGTTCTCCCCAAGCCTGGGGCAGCTGTTGCAGATCTTCCTGAAGATGCGTGATGCTGGTGTAGGCCTCATACTCTCTTGGACCAGGAAACAAATGGGAACCCAGGGCGACACAGGACAAGGCCATAGAGGAGGGTGTGCAGGACTCAGGTCCTCCTGAGCACCAGGAAGGGTTCAGGCCCCGCTGCATTCTTGGGCATGACCTTGGCCAATACACTTGTGCTTGCTGAGCCTGTTTCCTCAGCTGAACACTGGGAAGATAAGAGGGAACCAAGAGGACATATGGGTACCACGTATGGTGTGGTGCATGACTGTGATCCCAGCACTTGAGAGGCTGAGGCAGGAGGATCTCCATGAGGCCAGCCTGGGCTACAGAATGAGACCTTTCCTTTGGGGGAGTACTGGGAACCAAACTCAGGACCTTATGCTTGCCAGGCAGGTGCTGGACCACTGAGCTATTTCCCCAGCGTGAGAACTTGTGTTAACAAACAAAAAGAGATAAGGGGACAGAGACTTGGAGATTGGACAGAGATTCTGAGGCAGGGCAAAGGAGACTCCTGTTAATGTTGTATATTTTTTCATCTCCAAATTTCCAGGCCTAAGTTTGGGTATCCAGGGCAGGGAGGGTGAGGAGACTCTCTGTGCTGTTATCTCACCCTTCACCTTGGCCTTCTCCCTTCAGGAAGTTGCGTGTTTTCCCTTGCCCCCATTCTATGGATGTGGAACACCGAGACCCCATAAGCACCAAACTCCAGGAGCTGCCATCACTTCTTGATTTTCAGGGTGGAATGTTACCAGCAGCACTGTGGGCTGCCTCACTGGCTGGCCTATTCTGATAGGGGCTTGAGGGGCATCCCTGTCCTCCCCGCTGCCCCGTAGGACTCATTCGGGTGGTGTCTGTTCTCCTGTTGCCTCTGCTCCCTTCTCAGGGTCTCATTCCTCTTCCACCTGGTGCTGTCCACACTTCCCTGTCTTCCCACTCCTTCCTTAACTGCCCCTCCACCGCCCTAGGTTCTCGGGCAGGGAGGGGTGGCTGTGTTCTCCAATCTCTCCCACCTCCCTCCCCCCAGACCGTCTGGCTGTTCTTTCCTCCCCCGCCCCAGTCTCCCTCGCCTCCATCTGTTCCAGCCCCTTCCTGGGCTCCAGCCCGATACCCGGGCTGCCTACCCGCCTCGGAGCGAGCAGGCCACACCTCACACCACCTCCCATCCCCAGCCTCTGCCTCCTGTCTCATCTCTCCATCTTTCAGCCCTTTGGGGCTCTTCCCCTCCCTCTGCAGCTGTGTCCTGTTTACGGGGTTTCTGTCCCTACCTCACTTTGCATCTCTGCCTCCCTCTGGGTCTCTCTCACTCTCTCTGGGTCCCTGTCTCACTCTTTTTGGGGTTCAGTGCCCCCTTCTCTCTGGATCCTGCCATTTTTCCCTCCTTTTGTATCTCTACCCCTCTGTCTCTGTGAGTCTCTGTGGAAGCCTCATCTCTGTCACCCTCCTTTCCCTATGGCACCTCTCTCCCTGCAGCCTCTCCCTGGGTCTGAGGTGGCCTCCAAGTGGCCCATCCATCATCTCAGACTCCATCCTGCACGAAGCACGGGCGGGGGCGAGAGCCACGCTGGGGAATGAGCCAATCTCCCTACCAGGGCCATCTGTCCCCTGCCAGGACACCACCCACCACTCTCCGTCCCTGCCCCCTAGGCGGACAATCTGAACTCCGGGCTCCCCAGGGATGCCCAGCCTGGGCTACTGGATTCCAGGGCCCGCTGCCCTGTCCCCACCCCCGCATCCCCCGGAATGGGCTTCTGGTGGCCTCAGTGGCGTCAGCTGTTGGCAGCCTCACACCTGGGTCCGCGGCAGGCAGGGTGCGCCCTGGGGGCTGCAGAGGGCGGTATATATGGTATATATATAGCCGACCTAGCTGGGAAGCAGCTGTTCCTCTGTCACCTTTGCTGAGGCCTCTCCTTAGCACCTTTCGCTTCCTCAAATAGACTCGATCTGGGAGAGGGGGCTGGGGAAACTCTGGGATGGGGGTGGGGGGCACAGGCTATGGATCCCAACGCTGGTGATGACAGGATCGGAGAAAGAGGGCTGGGATCCTGAATTCCTGGTTTGAGGGAGCTGGACCTGGGGTGGAGATTCGTGGAGTCTGGGAGAAGACATCCTGGAACCTGGGCTTCTGGGGAGGACGAGGCTGTGGGCTTAGGATTCTAGGTCCTGGAGAGCGCCAGGGATGCGCTGTGGTGCAGAAGAAGCGGGCTGGGGGCTCGGCCTGCTGAGTTCTTCACTCTTGCCGCAGCCTCCTGGAAAAACGGCAGGAAGGTGCGGAGACTCTGGAGCTGAGCGCTGACGGACGCCCGGTGACGACGCAGACCCGGGACCCGCCGGTGGTGGACTGCACCTGCTTTGGCCTCCCTCGCCGATACATTATCGCCATCATGAGTGGCCTGGGCTTCTGCATCAGCTTTGGCATCCGCTGCAACCTGGGCGTGGCCATCGTGTCCATGGTCAACAACAGCACTACCCACCGCGGGGGCCACGTGGTGGTGCAGGTAGCTGTGGGCGGAGCCGCGCCTACTGACGTCACGCTCGCGCGCACTCCGCCCAGGCCACGCCCCTTACTTATACCCACCCGTGGCCCCGCCCACCCGTATTGCACTTCAGCTCTGACCTCACCTCTGGGCTCCTGTTAAGCTCTGCCCTGATCTAAATGAAGCTCCGCCCCTATTTCGGGTCCTAGATTTAGACAAGTAGACTCCGCCTGGCCATGAGGTCCTCTATGTTTATTTCCTCTCTATTTTGAACCTACCAGCAATTTCATTCAAGCTTGTGACCCATGCTCATGTCCCTGGCTCACATCCACTTAATCCCAATCCTAAATTCCTTGCTGCATTTTGATCCTGGCTTCTTTTCGGAAGCACTAAGGATGGAAGCCAGGGCTTTGTGCATGCTAGGTAAGCACTCAGCCGCTGAGCTACACCCCCAGCCCTTTTTGGTTTGAGACAGCCGCTCTGTAAATGGCCCAGGTTGGCCTCCTACCTCGGCCTCCCAAGTAGGAGGATTACAGGTGTCTGCTAAGCTGATTCTGGCTTTTCTGAAGACTTGCTATTCAAAGTCCTAGGGCATTGCAGAATTTCCATGCTTAAGTTTAGTACTGTAGAAACCACACTCTTGGCCTATCTGAAGCCTATCCTTCCTTCCAGTCAGGATGGTCCCTAATTTATCAGGGGCTTTAAGGCAAGGAAGCAGGCCCCACCAGGCATCTAGGCAGCACAGGCCCCGTTGTTAAGGTGGTAGCACTGGCCCTAGCATCCTGAGGAACGGAGTGGGCCACTGGAGCTGGCGCAAGCACTGATTGGCAAGTTTTCTGGAGGCGTGAGAGGGCCCTTGTTGATGATTGGCTGGAGTACTACATTTGTGGGTTCCTGATTGGTGGAGGGCAGAGGCAGGGCGGCTTTTTTGCTAAGGTCTTTTTGAGACAGGGTATCTCACTATGCCTTTCAGGCTGGTCTTCAGCTCACTTTGTAACCCAGTCTGGTCTCAAACTCGTGACTGTCCTCCTGCCTCATCTCTGAGTGCTGGGATTACAAGTATGTACCACCATGCCTGGTCAGGGCAGCTCGTTTAATGTGCCTTTTGGTCCACAGAAAGCCCAGTTCTCCTGGGATCCAGAGACTGTTGGCCTCATACATGGCTCCTTTTTCTGGGGCTACATTGTCACTCAGATTCCTGGAGGATTTATATGCCAAAAATTCGCAGCCAACAGGTACGTTGGTGGGTCTCAAGATGGGCAGGAACTACAGTTATGTGGTGGAGTTAGTGTGATTTAAAGTTGGGGGGGGCCTGATTTTGAGAAAACAGGAGAGGCTTGGGTTGGGGGCTGGGCCAGGTGGGAGTCCCCAGAAGGTGGTGTCCTGGGAAGGGCAGAATCCTACGAATAGAAGGGTAGCTGGACCCGTTTCTTCCCCCTTCATATCAGGGTTTTCGGCTTTGCTATTGTGGCCACTTCCACGCTAAACATGCTGATCCCGTCGGCCGCTCGTGTCCACTATGGCTGTGTCATCTTCGTGAGGATCCTGCAGGGGTTGGTAGAGGTAAAGCCCAGCCTCTCACGACCCGGCCCACCCCTTGACCCGGCCTCTTCTCGTTGATCTGGGTTTTCTCTTCCCCAGGGGGTCACATACCCCGCGTGCCACGGGATCTGGAGCAAATGGGCCCCACCCTTAGAACGGAGTCGCTTGGCCACGACAGCCTTTTGCGGTAAGAGGGAGAAGGGGACACATCTGTGAGTGAGGAAAGGGCCTGTGCCTGTGCCTCTGTGTCCCAGAAAGGTGAGGGCTGGGGTGGGGGTGGGGTTCTTCAAGGATCCAGAGAAGATGGGTGTTCTCTGCTCACTCCCGCCCCCCTTAGGTTCCTATGCTGGGGCGGTAGTTGCCATGCCTCTCGCTGGGGTCCTGGTTCAGTATTCAGGATGGAGCTCTGTTTTCTACGTCTATGGTGAGGGACCAGGACCCCTGGTTACGGGTGGCTCTGGGTCGGAGCGGGACCTGTTGTCACCGTGCTCCCATCGCCCTCCTGATGTCCCCCCTTCAGGCAGCTTCGGGATCTTCTGGTACTTGTTTTGGTTGCTTGTCTCCTACGAGTCCCCTGCCCTGCACCCCAGCATCTCAGAGGAGGAACGCAAGTACATCGAGGATGCCATTGGGGAGAGCGCCAAGCTCATGAACCCCCTCACGGTCCGAGCCAAGTCTACAAGGAGGGGTGGGGGGCATAGCGGGGCTCGAGCTTGCACCCCATGTAGATCCTGGCCGGGTCCTATAGACTCTTAGAGGAAACAGGATTGAACCGAAGAAAGATAGGGGTGGGGGGATAGAACTTGAGAACCTGCTAGGGCCTGGGGGAGAGCTTGGCAGGGGAGGTGAAACCGGAAGCACGGACGAGGTGTGGTTAAAAGTGGAGGAGACAGAATTAGAATGTGGCTGGACATGGTAGCACACACCTGTGATCCCCACACTCGGGAGGGTGAGGCAGGAAGATTAGGGATTCCAGGGCAGCCAGGCGTACATAGTGAATTCAAGGTCAGCCTGGAAGACGTACAGAGGCCCATTCTCAAAAAACAACCATTCCTCTGGGTGAGTGAGGCTGCACTTAAGGAACGTGATTGAATCGTGAGAGATTCCTGGGTTCACATGTATGAGTCGCTGAGGGTCACTATGAGGCCCAGACACCTTCAAACCTGAAGGGTCGCTGTGAGCCCAGCTCCAGCGCTGCAGCCCTGAAATGTCACGGTGGGTCTGCCGGGCACCTGACGTGCCTGACGCCCTTGGGTCCCTGGAGTCTCAGTGAGATCAGGGGCCTGGGTCTTGGCGCGAGTCCAGGGAGGTTCCCAAAGGACCTGGCGAAGTTCCCTCCGCCACTCCGTCTCAGAGGCCCCTTCCACCCCCAGAAGTTTAACACCCCCTGGCGGCGCTTCTTCACGTCCATGCCAGTCTACGCCATCATCGTGGCCAACTTCTGCCGCAGCTGGACATTCTACCTGCTCCTCATCTCCCAGCCCGCCTATTTTGAAGAAGTGTTCGGCTTCGAGATCAGCAAGGTAGGGCCCAGCAGGCAGAGGAGAAGAGACCGGGACGGGGCCCGCGCGGCGACGCAGAGAGCAGAGACCCGAGTGGCAGCCGCTGAAGCCCATCCCGCAACCCTGTACCCTGCTCCTGCAGGTGGGCCTGGTTTCGGCGCTGCCCCACCTGGTCATGACCATCATCGTGCCCATCGGCGGCCAGATCGCCGACTTCCTGCGGAGCCGCCGCATCATGTCCACCACCAATGTGCGCAAACTGATGAACTGCGGCGGTGAGTGGGCGTGGCCAGGGCGTGGCCAGGGCGGCCTGGGTGGAGCAGAGCTTGGTAGAGCAGAACCAATGGTCGGGCCGAGGGGGCGTGGGGTATGGTCAAGGATGAAGTTGATTGGACGGAGCCAGAGTGAGGGCGGGGCAGCGCAGATCTCGACCAGAGCTTAGGCCGAAGTGTGGGATGATCCGTCCGCGGATCGAGTTGAAGGTGTAAGAGTGAGGCTTGCATGGGGCTGCGCGGAGCAGGCCATGGACTAGGGAGAAAGAGGAACTGTGAGTTGGGGTCTAGAGAGGACGAGCCGCCAATCGAGTAGCAACAGAGAGAAACCGTGAAAGGTACACAGATCGGGTTTGGATCCCGGATCTCCAGCGCTGGGCCCATAGAGGGCCCGCTTTGGGTACAGGTGGCGGGATCGTGGGCGGAGCTGCTGGAATGAAGGGCGATGCCCGGACCTAGGGGCGTTCAGCATACCCGGCCCTCTGCAGGCTTTGGCATGGAAGCCACACTTCTGCTGGTGGTCGGCTACTCTCACTCCAAGGGAGTCGCCATCTCCTTCCTGGTTCTCGCCGTGGGCTTCAGCGGCTTCGCCATCTCGGGTGAGAAGCGCAGATCTATACTTGGCGGCTCTGCTCAGCTCGGGATGGGGCTCCCTACCTTGCTAAAGTGCACCCACAGAGGGTGTCAGGAGTGTCCTAGTGTGATGCCTCCTGCCTTTCCCCTGCCAGGGTTCAACGTGAACCACCTGGACATCGCCCCGCGCTACGCCAGCATACTCATGGGCATCTCCAACGGCGTGGGCACACTGTCGGGCATGGTGTGCCCCATCATCGTGGGTGCCATGACCAAGCACAAGGTGGGCACCCGCCGGCCCCCACTGCACCCTGCTTCTCTGGTCCCTTCTTTGACACCATCCCTGTGGTTCCCCACAGACGCGGGAGGAGTGGCAGTATGTCTTCCTCATTGCTTCCCTGGTGCACTACGGGGGCGTCATCTTCTACGGGGTCTTCGCTTCCGGAGAGAAGCAGCCATGGGCCGAGCCAGAGGAGATGAGCGAGGAGAAGTGTGGCTTTGTTGGCCACGACCAGCTGGCTGGCAGTGACGAGAGTGAAATGGAGGATGAGGCCGAGCCCCCCGGGGCTCCTCCTGCCCCACCTCCTTCCTATGGGGCCACACACAGCACAGTTCAGCCCCCAAGGCCCCCACCCCCTGTCCGGGACTACTGACCGTGTGCCTCCCACTAAATGGCAGTTCCAGGACCTCCTCCATACAACTCTCTGGCCTGAATGACAGTGTCAAGGGACCCCCCAGTCCTCTCTGTTCTGCTTCGGGCCTAAGAAGTACTCTTCCTTGTTCCCAGTGCTGTCAAAACCTCTTCCCTTCCCAACTGCCTCTCAGGGGTAGTGAAGCCACAGTCTGATGGTTTTAAGGACACCCGAATTCCCTAAAGTTTCCCTTCTCAGTTTGTGCTGCCTCAGTGGTTTCAAATCTCTCCTTTCAGGGCTTTATTTGAATGGACAGTTCAACCTTGTACTGTGTGGTTTTGAGGCAACTTCCTCTTTCCTCTCACCCAGGGATTCTCAGGGTGATCCCTGAGATTACTCAGTGCCCCTCTCAGAAAAATTTAAGGCCCTCCTCTAGAAGTTCCAAATCTCTCCTGACTCTCTCTTGCATCTTCCAGGTTGGATTAACCTATCACCCATCCCCGCCATTCCAGGGATTGATTCTCACCAGCGTTTCTGAGGGAAAATGGCGGTTTCAAGCCCCCCTCCCCCCAGCAGGTTCTGCTGAAGCACCAGGTTTCCCCATCTTATCCCTAGCTTTGTGCCACGCCTAGGGAAAACAACCAAAATGGTCATTTCAATAATATGCCTCTCTCCACCCCATGCACTTTCTCTGACACAGTTTTCAGGTCTAAATAGTGGCTGTTCAAGTCTATTAATTCAGTGGTTTGAAACCACCACCTTTGAACTTCCCCCTGGTGGTTTCTAGATGCCCCTCTTCTGCCCAATTCCTTGCACTTTATTCTCCCGGGTAGTTTCAGACTACCCTCAGTTTCTCAGTGGCCATTTGTTGTGTCCCGAAGGGGCTAAATGATGTAAAAGTCTGGGGTTCTTCCCCTCTCACACAACCCCCCTTCAGCCTAGAAATTGGGAACATAGGTAGAAGTCACAGAATCCCAGGAAAGAGAAGGGGGATGGGGAGAGGGGTGTTTATCCTTGGGCAGGGCTGTGTCTTGGTGTCTCTGTCTCTGTGACTGTAAATCCTGCCCAGCCCCACTCACAATAAAAAACTTTGGTGTACACTGAGTGATCACTGACTGGGTCACAGGAGTGCTGGCCCTAACCTCCTCCCTCAGACCCGGGGGTCCAGGCCCAGCCTCCTCCCTCAGACCCGGGGGTCCAGGCCCAGCCTCCTCCCTCAGACCCGGGGGTCCAGGCCCAGCCTTTTTCCTCAGATCGGGCATCCCAGCTCCTAGCCCTTTTCTCCCTCCAAAGGGAAAATCAAACCTCTGAGCCTCAATCCCAGCAGACCCTGAGCCCAGGGTCTGACCCACCCCCCACTGGAGGAGGCCTCGCAATGAGAACATCCGGTTTATTCAGCCATGTTCTGCAATTGCCACGAAAGCATCTGTTGGACCCTTTCTCCAAGAGGCCCACTAAGTAGCAAAGCATCAGGACAGGGCACAGGCGTCTCCTTTCTCTTATGAGTGTACAGGCCTGGAGGGACCAAAGGGGCTCACACAAAGTTGTTGGGGAGCGTTTCCGGGGACAGCGGCTCTAGGCGCTGGGGGCGTCCCCCACGGGGCGGTGGGGGAAGCTTGGGTGGCAGCGGGGGTGTGGGCGGCGGCTGCTTGGTGGAAATGTGCGAAGGGACCCAGGCATCTGGCGCATAAAAGTAGAGGTCATAGGGCTCCTTCGGGGCGTCCAGATGCATAACTGTGGGAGCAAAGGGAAGGGGTCATCCCCAGCCTGACCGGGCCTGCCCGACTGCTGAGCCTCTGGCCAATGAGGAGGCCGGGATAGGGGATCCAGATTATCACTTGAATTGGTTTTTTAAAGAAAAGCTTGAAGCCCCTTGAATAAATGAGGAGGCGTGGTGAGCCCAGGAGGGGCGGGGCCTAAGGCGAGGGTGGGGTCTCCGGGCGGAGGAGCGGGCTCCGGATTGGCCCGGGGGCTCCGCGACCGGCTCTCAGGGTTCCAGGCATTTTTCACCTGGGCTGGAACCGACCTGGGCATGTGTGTGACATCTTAGGTCCTTAGGGACAGACGCGATCACGGAGGGGTCAAGCCTTTCACGGATTGGATGGTGGACCTGTACTTGTTTTCTGGAGCCAGAAAGTGGCCAGCAAGAACAGGATAAACAAAAAACAGACCAACAAACAAAAAAACCCAACAACAAAAATAGAGCAGGATAAAGAAGCGGGTAATCAAGGACACGCATCACTCACCCGGGTCGTCTCCACTGTCTGGGAGCCGGTGGTGTGCGAAGGGCCGGTGTCGGGCAGCCCGGCGGTAGAGACACCACATCAGCAGGATGAGGAGGATCAAAAGTCCAGTCCCAGCAAAGAACAGGCACAGGGCGCCTCCAGTCGAGCCACGTGGGCGCCCCACCAGAGTCACACCTGTGGAAGGAGCGCAGTGACTCGAGATCGCAGCCCACTCTTCCCTCAGACCTAGGGGTCGGGGCCCAGCCTCCTCCCTCAGGCCCACTTCCAACCCCACCCCTCACCAGTCTCTTTCACGTGCTCCACCACGATGATAGTATTGACTCTTTCACCTCGGCTGCGCCGCTGTGGAGCCCGAGGAGTTACAGGGAGCAGCTGACTGGGGGACTCTGGAGGGGCACGGGGGCCAACGACCCGGGCTGAGGGCGGAGGGGTGCTTGGCTCTTTGGGCTCAGAGTTTCTGGCGACCTTCGGCTCAGGAGTCCCTGGAGAATCTGAGGTGGGCAGTTGAGAGGCCTCAGGCTGGGTGGCCGTGAGGGTGGGATGGGGACTTAGGTGCAACTCACTGAGGACAGTGGCTTCATCCTTGAAGGGCAAAGGGGTTTCAGGGTGAAGACTAGTGGAGACTTCAAGGGCTGAGGTTTTGGGGATCCTGGTCGCATTCTGATGGTGGGCTGTGGGAAGCTCTGTCTGGGGTGTTTTGGTGGGGCTGGGGTGATAGGTCTGATGGGTCTCTGGGTGGAGGGTCACAGTGGGGTCAGGATGGATGGTCAGGGGGAACTGAGAGTTTGAGGTCTCATTGGTGCCAAGATCATGGGTTGTGAGAGATTTGATGTCAAGAGGCTTGGTGGGGTCAGGGCTTTTAACATCTGAGATTTCTGTCATGTTAAGTGTGGGGACCTCTGGGGGTTCTTGGTGTGCGGTCTGCATAGGGTTAGTATTGAGCATCTCAGGATATTCTGCAGGTGTTGGTTTTGAGTGACTAGGTTTGGGGGTCTCAGAAGACCCAAGGTGTGGAGTGTCTGTCAGAGCAGGGTCGGGGGTCTCAGAAGGCTCTGGGTGTGTTCCTTTGGAGGGGTTCGTGTGGCGGCTGTCCAGGAATTCTGATACTGAGGTTGTGAGTGGGTCAAGCTGGGGAGTCTCAGCAGACTGTGGGTGTGGGGTTTCTAGATCAGGCCTGGGGGTCTCAGTGATCTCAAGGGGGGTAACCTCAGGGGAAATTGCATGAGATATGTTGGGGGGCTCAGGACGGACAGTTCCAGGGAATTGTGGGTTAGCCCAGTCTTCAGTGGCGATTTCAGAAGCGCCAAGGGAGGTCGCCTGGGAGTGACCAGTCCCCTGGAAATCGGAGCCCGCCGGCGGCGGAGAGGCGGAAGGTTCGGCCTGGGAGCCCAGGAGGGTGAGAAGGAAGACCAGGAGGAAGAGGATCCGACTGAAGAACTTCATAGTGCTCGGAGATGCCACTAGCTGTGAGGGGAAAGCAGGAAAGGACTGGTTAAATGCAAATCCTCCCGGAGTCCCGCCTACTCCGTGAGGCCCCGCCCACACCCCAGAGGCCAGTCCGCCGCTCTGGTTCCCAGGTGAACGGGTCCATCCGGGCCCTCCCTGCTTGGTGCCAGAGAAGGGCGCAGAGCCCCACTGCAACTGCCAGAGCTAAGGGAGTAGCGAAGGGAGGCAGCGGTACCGGCTTGGGAGGAACAGATACTTTCCTTGTTTCCTTGAGGAATCCCAGAACAACTGAGAACAGAACAACTGGAGTCCAGTTTTGGAGGGTGTCAGTTCTCTAGGGACAGGGGTCACCCTCATCTCCCAGGGCCCCCCAGACACTAGACTCAAGGTTCTGTACACCAGAGAAGGCTCTGAAGGAACAACTGTGGCTGGCATCTGGCATCTGGGGGAGGAGCTCTTCTGGCCCCAGGGTAGGAAGGTTGCTGGGGGTACAGACTCTTAGGTCCCTTAGGGAGCGGGGCTGGGGTCTACGTCCCTGGCGCTTTCGAGAGGGTAGCAACCTGAGTGTTCAGATGTCTGCGCTTTCCGAGGAGTGTTGGTGGCCTGGGTCTTGGTCCTGGGCCCTGAGTTACAAGGGGTTGAAAAGTTCCGAGTCGGGGCTGGAGAGATGGCTCAGTGGTCTAAGGCACCTACTTAGAACAAGCTTGGCAAAGCATCAGGGACCGCGGTTCAATCCCCCAGCACCACATGCCAGCCAGCCCCGCCCCCCTGGTGGGCTGAGCTGGCCACACACCACACACACTCTCGCTCTCTCTCGCTCTCGCTCTCGCTCTCTCTCTCAAATATATAAAAAAAAAAAGAAAAGTTCCGAGTCCTCCAGCAATGGGGGCCTCAGCTCCGTAGCCTGGTGTGGGAACTCTGGGATCCTTGTTTACTGAGGATGCAGCGGACTCTCAGCCTCCCAGGGGGCTGTTCTGAACACACCCATAGTCTGGGGGGAGGGGAGGGGGAGGAGGCAGGTGTCTGTATGGGACAGCTTGCTGGGGGCCTGGGCTCTCTTACCTGCTCAGTGGGGTCCGGGTAGCAGCAGGTGAGCAGAGCTGGATGCAGAAACAGGTGAATGCTGCAGACTGACTCTGGGAGGGGCAGCATTGGGTCCCATAGGTGCACAGGTGACGCACCTGACCCTCTCCCTTGGGATCCTGGGAGCCTAGCAACCCAATGAGCCTCTTAAAGGAACAAAGATGAAGAACATTGTCTCTGGGGTGGAGAAGTGAGTTTAGAATTGGATGATGTGGGGAGAGATGTCATTCAACCAGATCATCTTTGAAACCAAGGGTCCTCTGTCCTCTCCTCCTAAACCCAAGGGTCGAGGTCCCTGGTTCCTTTCAACTTTAGCTTCCCTGAGCCACAGCCCCAAATCCTCTTTCTCTGCTCAGACCCAGGAGTCTGGACCCCAGCTCCTCCTGTCTCCAAACACAGGAATCCAGGTCCCCAGTCCCTCCTTCCTGGGAAGTCTCATCTACTCTAAGGCCTGTCCAAACTCTGTCTCCCTCCTCTCTGGGGAATTAGAAGTCTTGGTTCCCATGGCCTAGCTGGTCCTACCTTTTAGGACTTTGACCTTTGCCCAATCTAGGTGTAGAATGGTCTTATAGTGAGCTGTGGTGGCCCACGCCTGTAATCCCCAGCACTGAGAGGCTGAGGCAGGAAGATCACCAAGAGTTTAAGGCCAGATGGGCTGCATAATGAGTTCAAGGTCAGCTTGTACTACATAGTGAGAACCTGTCCCAAAACAAAATAAACCATAGGGGTCAGTATGTAGATTGGGCTTTATCGTCACAATATCCCAGTTCCTGCCTAGAACTCGAGTCTTGTCTGTGTCCCTGCTTCCGGGCCTGTCCTAGGCTGTTTGCCCTTCACGTCACCTGTCCGAATAGCCCTGCCTGCCACAAGTGCTCTTTGCTGCCTCTGGCCTCTTCTTTCTCCCCAGCTCTCCTGTCTCTCTGGTCTGTCAGGCTGGCCCTAGGGCTGTGCACTGGGCTGCTGTCCCTCCTCTGTCCTTCTGTCTGTCGGACAGCTTTTCCCCTCTGCCTCCCTCTCCCTCGCCCTTCCTTTTCTGCTCTCTGCTCCCTTTCTCAGCCCCTGTAACTTCATGGCCTCAGGCTCTGGCTCCTGTCCTTATTACTCCTTCCCCGTGTGCCTGTCCCTCGGTGCTTCCTCTCTTGCGTTGCCTGTTCCCCATCTCTGTCTGTCTCTGACTTATGCTCTCCTGGTCCCTCCACAGCCTCTATTTTTATCCCTCTGACACACCCCCTGTGACCACCTCTCTGTCTGTCTCTCCCCTCCCTCGTCTCAGGTCCCGCTCCTAGTCCCAATTAGTTGGTGGCGGCCAAGCAGTGGCAGGGCCCCCACCCCCGGCTCCTCATTACCGCCAGCGACTCCTAATGAGCCTGGGGGGAGGTGACCCTGCGCCCCCAGCCCGGCCTGCGTCACTGCCCAGTGCGGGGGCTGGGAAAGCGATATAAGGGGGCTGCCTGTGTGCCGCCCAAGCCCATTGCGCGGTAGGGGGCCCTGCGGGCGGCCTGGGGTGGGCGGCTGACGGGGCCAGGATCTGGGCTCAGAGTCAGACTTCAGCCCTTCCTCTCCCCACAGGTGATGGAGACTCGCCAGGTGTCCCCGAGCCCCCGGATGCGGCTGTTGCTGCTTCTGCTTCTGCTCGTGCCCTGGGGCACCCGCACCGCCTCGGGTATCGCTCTGCCCCTCGCGGGGGTCCTCAGGTAGGTCCCAGGCCCAGGACTCCCATGGGAGGGTGGGGACCCGGAGAAAATGGAACTAGAGACCCAAAGAGAGGGCCAGGAGATACAAAGCGGGGAGGTCAGAGTGTGACGCGGCGTGGAGGAAGGCAGGTAGGTGGAGGAGCAACAGGAGACAGATGTGGGCGAGGCACGGAGACTTGGATTCAGATTCATTTTCAGCGCCCCGCGGCTGCGTTCCCCTGTGCCAGGCCGCGAGCTGAGTGCCAGGGGCGGAATAGGATCGGACTTGGCTTGGGTCTCAGGGCGCCTCGACCGAGGGAGCAGAGGGACCTGGGCAGGAGACAAAGGGAGGGGAGGAGGCAGAACCTCTCTGCCCAGGTGCAGTAATCGGGCTCCGAGTTAGACCGCAGGGAGAACCGGCGGGCAAGCCCAGATGCGCGGTAACTCGGACTCCCCGTCTCCCGTCTCCGCACAGCCCTCGCACCTCCCGCCAGGCCCGGGCGGGTCCGGCCACCCCGGTGTCTGTGTCGCAGCGCAGCCTGGCGCTGGCGGACGACGCGGCCTTCCGGGAGCGCGCTCGGCTGCTGGCCGCCCTTGAGCGCCGCCACTGGCTGAACTCGTACATGCATCGGCTGCTGCTGCTAGATGCGCCCTAAGCCGCTAATAAAGACTGCTCGCCTGCGCCCTTTTCTGCTCCTCTGTGTGTGAGGTCTGCGCCGGCCACTCTTGGCAACTCACCCTTCAGTGCCCATCCCCCCTTTTAAAAACAGGGTCTCGCTGTGTAGCCAAGGCTGGCCTCAAACTAGCAGCGATCCTCCTGACTCAGCCTCCTAACGTCTGCGATGACTGACGGGTGTGCGCCATCACATCTGGCTCTCCATTCTTCTGGCTCTGAAATTCTTCCTTTAATTACCCTGCCCCTTTCTCTGGTTGGCTTTCTCATGACTTCCTTTTCCGTCTGCCTTCGGATTTTCATTCTCTCCCTTAGCTCTCATTTTCTCTGTTTTGCTGTTGCCCCTTTGTCTCCTTAGGAACGCGGCTTTTAAACCTCCCTGCGCCTTTTCCTCGCTTGTTACGAGGATTAAACCAGATCCTGTACTGTACAGTGCTTCAGCAGAGCCCGACGCACAGAAAAAAATCCTTTAATTAGAACTTTTCCTCTTCAGAGATTTCTGAGGCGAGCTGCCAGGGAGCAGGGGACCTCAGGCCGGGGCGGGGGTCACCTGGGCCGCAGGTGAAGCGAGAAGCGAAGAGGCAGCCAATCAGTATGTTTCTCTCCTTTACGGCGCTGCCAGTTCTTCGGCTCCGCCCCTCAGCACTGACCAGCCACACTCTCTGATGGACGCGGAGGGCGCCGACTAGCGCTGGGTCGGAAGGAGGAGGGGCACAGCTCGTGCGGATCGCACTCTGATTGGCCTGAAGAGGAAGAGGGTGGTGCCTCACGTAGAGGGGCGGGGCTGTGGCGAGTTAGTCCCCACAGGCCCTTAGGCTGTGGCCCCAGAAATAACAAGGGGTATTTCCAACAAACACTTTGACGGTTGGCCTAATATTACGTTTTGCTGTTGTTGTTTGTACCGGGAATGGAACTTACAATTTCGCACCTGCCAGGCAGGCGCTGCGCTACTGAGCTATATCCCAGCTCCAATATTACAAATAAACATGACAAAGTGAGGAGTAATTTTCTCAAGTTGTCAGCTAGCCAGGGACAGGATAACTGGAATCCAAATGTGTGTCACATTCAAAGGTACAGGTATGAGCCGGGGAGATAGCTCAGTAGAATAAGCGCAAGTGCAAGGGTCTGAGTTCAATCAAAAAAAAGAAAAAAGAAAAAGAAAAAGTTGCAGGCTTCCCATTGCCCTAGGAAGACCCAGGATTCCATGGCTAAGCAGCATTTGCACGTGTAGCCCGGTGCTATTCTACCTGCTGCACTTGAACCAGCTCTTGGGACCACGCGACCCCACCGGAGTCCCGGCCCCGGCCCTGGCCCCGGCCCCCCAGCCTTACAGCTGGGCAGTGGCCTGGGCTCTTCCTGTACTCTACTTTCTCCCATCTCATCTCACTTCCCACTACACGCAAACCCTTCCCAGGCTGCAAGAAAAACAGCACAGTCTGCTCTCTCCCCACAGCCACCTGGGCTTCCCACAAACTGCTGCTCTGTCTGCTGGGACCCCCTCCTCTCATCACTGTCACGATGGTCAGCACGAACGGGGGGGGGGATTCTGGGGGCGGTGCAAGACGGTCCACTACAGAGCTAGGATGCAGTTTAGACAGGACAAACCAGCTGGAGAGAGAGCGTAGCGGTTTATGCATTAGGCTCTACAAAGCGAGTTAGTGGGTTCGAGTCCCCGGTCTGCCTTTGGGGCGGGGGAGATGGCTCAGTAGGATAAGCACTTGACTGGCAAACGCCAGGATCTGAGTTCAATCCCCCGGTTCCACAAAAAAAAAAGGACAGGACAAACCCCCACTCCTTCCCAGGGGGCAGTGGAAGTCACTCAGAACCCGATGGGGGGTTGAGGCAGAGACCAGGCCCTTACTCACACAGCGCCCAGGTGTGGGCAGCAACATGCCTGGCCCTGAAGGCAGCCTCCCTCCCACGTAAGACAGGTGGCTCCCAAAGGGATGCTGGGAGCTGTCACTGCTATTGTCTTCTGGGCATGAGGGAAGGACTGCAAAGTTGAAGAGGTCTTAGCCACACTACTCTTCCTCCTCCAGCCTTGGGTGGTGAGACGATAAATAATCCACGGCACCAAAAGCCATTATTTGGTGTTTTTGTTTTGTTTTGTTAAGAAATGGAGTCACAGCAGTAGGAAATGTGGAGATATCACATAAATACCCAACACAGAGATGGGGCTGCCCCTGCACTGGCTCTGGGAGTGTGGGCCTGGCAGGTGGTGACAACACTGAGCAGGGTGAGGGAAGTGGCGCTTACACGGGTGGCGGCTGAAGGTAACAGAGCTGCAGGTGGGGCCAGGTGGGTGGCCGGATCCGGCCCAGCAGCATTGCTGAGAGCAGCAGCAGCAGCAGGAGCATCGGGCCCAGGACCCGGGCATGGAGCAGCGAGTGCTGAGGGGCCCTAGTGGGAGGCGGGAGAGGGCTCAGTATGGGAGGCATGGTCTCCTGGGTCTGGCCACCTCCCCTCTTCAGGAGATGCTTCAAGGGTGCACCTGGGTGGCTGGGGACACAGTGGGGACAGGTGGTACTGGTCCCAGGGCCTCTCGACTGGGACCAGCTCCTTTACCACAGGCACCAGGGCTTGCTGGAGCACCAGCTCGGCAGGGCTGTGAGGGATAGAGGGAAGGAATTATCCCGAGTTGTCTGTCCCCACGTCCCCTCCAATCCTCATGGGTTTCATTACCTCTCAGGAGGGTGTCCGGCAATGTCTTCAGGGTAAGGGTCTCTCAGAAGGATAGATGGATCAGCCTGAAGGACAAAGGAGACACCCCTGGGGCACTGGGTCCTGGACTGAACTGACCCCCTGGTTCCAGGGGGCACATAAGACGTGGAGCATCTCTGGAACATGATGTCAGGTGGGGGTCCCAGCCCTGCAACTTTCGGCCACGTATCCTTTGGCAGGTCATGCCACACCTCTTTGCCTCACTTTACCCACCCACCTGTCAGGGATGTGACAGTCTCTAACTCATAGGAGACTAGAAGAGTGGCTGCAGGAAGCTGGGTGTGGTGGTGCACACCTATGATCCCAGCACTTGTGAGGCTGAGGTAGTAGGATCACTGCAAGTTCAAGGCCAGCCTGAACTACACAGCAAGACCCTGGCTCAAGACTGGGCGTGGATGGACTGGACATGGATGGAGTCAGGGAGATGGCTCAGTGGAATAAGCACTTCCCTGGCAAGCGCAAAGGCCTGAGTTCAATCCCGGGTTCCGGAAAAAAAAAAAAGACTGGGCATGGTGGTGCATGCCTGTAACCCCGGCACTTCAGAGGCTGAAAACAGGAGGATCACTATGAGTCCAATATGTGTAGTGAGACACTGTAGCCCCTGTACTAAATACATTAAAAAATGATAATAAAAATATCCTGGCTCAAACAAATATAAAGGAAGGAAAAATAGTGAGAGGGGCTCAGAGGAGGGCTCAGTACAGTGAGCACTCAGGACTGAGTGAGCTGCTCATATTGTCATTTTCATGTCCCACCGGATTCTGGGAGTTTCTGAGCTGGTGAGGCCATGCCAGGACCCCTGCAGACGTGAAGCCTATGCTCCTATGCTGCACCTTGTACAGGTAGGCCTCAGACTGCTCCTGCCTGGGTCTCTGCTCAGGCCTCCTCTGCACACGCCTGGGCATTCCCACCCCACAGCTTTGTTCCAGGGACGATGATGGTGACACCAATAAGGCAATAAAAACAAAGACTGACCCCAGCCATGTCTTCACTACCGTCAGCCACTGCACCAGGCACGGGACCAGGCCCCTCACGTGTGGCCCTGACAGGAGGGCTGGTAGACTATCATGGCACCAGCTGCACAGACACTGAGCTGGCACTGTCTGAGCCCACAGTGTGGTGGGGTATGGGGCCACGCTGCTCTGAGCACAGCATCCTCAAGGATAGGTGTCTTGGCCAGTCTGGGCCCCAGAGTGCTGCCAGTATGCAGCTAGACTGGCTTTGGCATGCCTACTGCAGCTGAAGCCATGGGCTTCTCATGCAGCTTCCTTTCCTCCTGCCAGTGACTGAGTTGGGGTTGTGGCCTCCCCCTTACAGGGAAGACAAGGGGCTCTGAGATGGGAGACAGGGCAGCTGGGCGGCCTGCCCACCACTAGTGGTCCCTGGCACTGTGCATTTACACAATCTGGGGCTGAGGGTTCAGCCCTGTACACTGGCTGGGGGGATCTCCTGGGGACATTCTGGCTGCCCCCACCTCAGCCACTGGAAGACTTGGTTATCTCAAGACCCATGGTGATATTCTTCTCTGCTCCTGAGGGTGGGGGTGGGGTAGGGGTGGAGTGAATGGAGGGCTCTGAAGGGGTGCTGGCACTGCCTACCGTGAGCCAGCAATTCCCTTCTGCTTCCTCTTCTGCTTCTGATTCCTCTCTTCTGGGCAACCTGAGGGCAAGGATGTCACTGGAAACCTCCTTCCCCTCACCTGGCTCCCTTTGCCCAGGGGAACTGGGAGGGAGCCTTTAAAGCAGGTGGAGTCCCAGCACAGATGGGCCCAGGAGGGCCTGGGTATCCCATGCCTGTGTTTCTCAAGAAAATTTCCACCAATTCTCCAAACTGTGATCTTCTCAAAGGGCAAGGGATCCTCTTTACCCGGGAATAGAATTCCACCTACTGCTTTCCAGGTGATTCCTCACCAGAGGCTTCGGGTTCTCCCACGCCCCCACCTCCCACACCCTAGCACCTGCTGCACCCGCATGCCCACTAGGCCGCCATCCAACACCTGTGTCTATTTCTGGGTCTTGGCCTACTGGATCTTTAAGTCCTGGAGCTCCCGCTCAGGTCCTCCTACCCGGAGGTCCTGCTCAGTGAGCTCTGCCCACACCCAAATCACTTCTCCTGAAGCCCAATCTCTGCCATGCCTGGGTCACGGCCACTGAGCCCCTCCAGTTCCTCTCTGCAGACTCAGTTCTCAGGCACCCAGACATCCACAATGGGACCAAGGACCAGGCCCTGCACACCCTGGGAGACGGCTGATCCCTCAGCCCTCTCTTCCTCCCAAATGTCTCCCAAACTACGCTGGGCACAGGTGGTTTAGTTCCCTAGACCTGTCAAGGTCAGGCTTCAACCCTGGTTGCCTCTCTCCCATCCTGGGGGAAACTCAAGACAGCATCAGCCCTGCCATCACGGGCTCCGCTCCTCCTCTGTTCCTAGGTGACACAGGGAGGCACAACTCAGAGCCCCCAGCCCACCCGATCTCACCTTCCAGACAAGTCCAATGAGAGGCCACAGGGGCCGCATCATTAGTCATCTAGGCAGAGACTGGAGGGGAAGGGGTGGGGGAGGGGAAGACAGCTCCAGAAACCAGTGGTCCAGGGCTGCCCTGCACCTAATGCTTTCTACACACTCAATGGCCTGGACCCAGCCTGGGCAACCACGTTTAGGCACCATAGTGGTGCTTCAGGGATACAACTGGACACACTCTCCAGCCCTAGCACAAGGTAACTGAGGTGGGGGTCTCATTCCTTGGGGCCTCCTGGAGGCCTAGGAGGAGGTATTCGGTGGGAAGGTGGCCACCCTGCTTCCTGTCTACACAGCTCCTGTACCAACTCCTTCTCAGTCCTCCAGGCCACCCTCAGGGTCACCTCCTCCAGGTGCTGCAGCTCCTCCTGGAGCTGTCTGGGTTTGGTCTGATTCCCCGGAGTGAGAGACAAGAGGGTCTGAGCCTCTCTGTTCCACAGGCCCAGGGCCCCCCGAAAGGCTTTGTGTGAATAAAGGGGTAGCACCAGGAGGATAAATGTGGTGTCACCGGGAGGCAGAGGGTTGCTCCTGAGGAACAAGCTCCTACCACAGGAATGATTCCTTCCTCTCTCCTTCAGGGCATGCTGGCTCTCCCTTGGCATTTTTCTGTGGAAACAAAAAGACAGGTGTCCCTCACTCCTGCCATATGAATCCTCTCCCTGGCTTTTGGCCATGTCTGCTCCATGGTACCTGCTCTCCCCTTGCCCATGTCCCAGACCCTATGTGTAGCCTGCCCTGAATCCACCTTAAGACCTCTTTTTGTGACTCCCCCCACTTGGATCCACTCTGTCACCCTCTCAGGGGCAGAAGCCACACACAGGACAATTGTTTATAAGTCCTATGTGCCATCCCACAGGACTCAGGAATCAAGGTCCCCTAAGCCCTGGATGTCCATTAATCTCTCCTGCTTGATGGCCTGGGAGGAGTCACTGCACCTTCCAACCCCTCAGGATGCAGGGCCTCTGTGTTGCCCAGAGCCACCTCCTGGTCTCGACCCTGGTCACCAACCTGATCTCATTCTCCAAACTCAGTCACTTCCTGTGTTCAGCTTAAGCCCCCAGCTGTCTGTGGTGGCCCCAGGGTGGTCCTCCTCTCATCACTCTTCTCTGAAGCCTGTCTGTCCCTAGCCCTGTGCACCTACTCTCGCTGCAGGTCCCTGTTCAGCATCTCCATGCTCTAGCCTGGCCTTCCAGCTTTCAGCCGGTCCCTTATGCAGCTCAGAGGGATCTTGCCTGCTAGGGCTCAGTCCTGCTCCTCGCCCTCAACCTTTTTGTGGTCGTACAGAGAAAAACACAATCTCAAGCTGACAGGAATTTCTTTCATTAGCTAGCCTGGTACCTCACTAGTCAACCTAGGCCAGCTGGGGTGGCTCCCAAGTATGATGTGGATTTAGGCCCCCAAGGCTGTTCCTGCTGCTCAGAAAGTCTTTATTCCTTGAACCACTTATATTTTTTTGTGTCTCTATATTTTGTTTTGCTTTGTTTGAAAGATAGGGTCTCACTATGTACTCACAGTGATCCTCCTGCCTTAGCCTCCCAAGTACTTTTCTTTTGTTTTTTTGAGACAGGGTCTCATCACTATGTAGTTTAGGCTGGTCTTGAGCTCACCACAATCTTCTTGCCTCAGCCTCCTGAGTGCTGGGATTACAGATGGGCACCACTACACGTGGCTACAGTTTTAAGTAACATGATTCCTAGCAATGTTTTATAAAAAAAGAAAATAAAAAGCTACCACTTAATTTTTTCTTGCTTTATAGCAGGTCTATCCAAATAGGGCAAGGGTGGCATCCCGTTTGGCTTGGGGCTTGAGGTGCAGCACGCAGTGGGCTTTCAATAAATGTCTGCTCATTGATCAAGGCATAAGCAAAGGTGTGAAGGGAATCCTTGGCCTTGTGCTCTCCCCTGCTCACCTGTCCCCCATCTGGGACTTCAGATGGAACCTCAGGTTCTTCACTGGGCTCCCGGGTGACCTCTCCCCACTGCCATACTCCACACAGCGGACTGGAGAGATCATCACCTGTCACCTCTTGTTTCTGGGAAGGAAAAATTGTTTCTGCGATCAGGAGGGGCCAGACTGGGGCAAAGGTGGAGACAGGTGCAGGTGTGGGCCTGGGGAAAGAGGAGGAATGAAAGGCCTGTTGTGAGGCTGGGGCTGGGGCATGGGAGCAGGACCAGGACAGGTCAGGGTGAGCATGAGGTGACCATATGAGTGGATGTGACAGGGCTGAGTCAGCTTGGGCTGGGCTGCCAACAGATTTGGGTTTGGCATCTGAGGTACAGAGAGAGTTTAAGAAGAGCTGAGTTTAGGGTGCGAAGCACTTGGCAGCAGTGTGATTTAGGGGATCCCCAAAAGAGGTCTGGGGCCATGGGCCAGGCTAAATGTGAGCATCAGAGTGGGGACACACTGGAGTTTCTGTCTTGGTGGCCTCCACTGTAGTCCAGGACTGCTGGGCCTACCTGCCAAATGGCCTCGATCTCCAAACCCAGCGATGGGGGCAGTGGCATAGTCCAGCTTGCTCCTCCTGCCTGGGCTCCTTCCAGCATCCTGGCCACACAGACAAGACGGGGTGCTGCTTCTCTCTGCTGCCACTACCAGTCCTCACCTGGCTCCCTACCAGCCACTCACTCATCTGGTGCCTCCTGGGCCTGACTCAGCTGCTCCTCCAGGTGAGAGATTTCCCGCCTCAGTTCCTGCAGGGGAGGGGAGCATGGAGGACGCTGGCTTCTCCATACTGCCACTGCCTTGGTCCTTTACACCCTCTCTACTTCCCGACTCGCAGGGGGATGAGGACACTGACACACTTACACAGCTGAAGGTACAGAGAGAGACACAACCAGAGAAAGTACAGGAAGGCAGGCAGATGTGGGGATCCCTGGCAAAGCGAGGTGTGGATGGTAACAGACTGATGCACAGAGGGGCAGGATGTGAGAGACTCACGAAGACAGGAGCCCACAGTGAAACCAGAACACACACATTGTACCCAGAGGCAGAGACAAGTGCTGCAGGGAGCCAGCCTAAGACATCACAGAGATGAACGACAAAGGGGGAGTAAAGGAGGAGAGCAAGAAGGACAGAGGAAGAAGTGGGAAATGCAGCTGCAGCTCCGTGTGTGGGCTGAAAAGGGATGCAAGGAGGGGAGTCAGGTGGTGTCCTCAGTGGGGTGCTGACCTGGGTGGTGGCTCTGTACTCCTCCACTGTCTTGGCCAGGCTTTCGGTATGCCGCGTGCGCTAGGAAAGCACAAAGCCAGCTGTGTCCAGGCCCAGGTCCCCAGACACTGAGGCTGCTGGTTTTGGGGTACTGGCTGTGGCTGAGAGGGACAGACAGGGCAGAGGGATTCCAGATCCCGAAGGCTATGCTTGTGACTTCTCTGGAACTGAGGGGCAAATGTGTGCAAAGGGCTAATGTTGTCTTCCTGGGCCCTCACCTCGGAAAGGATGGCGTCCCGTTGGCAGATGAGGCGTTCATACTCATAGAGCTGCCGCTGCCAAGGAATGAGCCTGTCCATCTCCAGCCTCCAGGATACCCTGGCCTGGTCACCCGCTTGCCCCCCTATCTCCCAGCGCCTCTCCACGGCCTCCCATGACAGCCTGGATGTCAGCTACACAGAGGGGTTCAGCAGGGTTGCCTGGAGCTGGATTGCTGGATCCTGACAGAGGAGTCCTGCACTCAACTGGCCTCAGTAGCTGAACCCGGATGGTGACAGTGGCCCTGGGGAGGAGTGCTCTCTGGCAGCAGGCAGAGGCAGCACCTTTAAAGCATCCTTCTCTGTGGCCAGCTCCTCACTCCTCCTCTTCACGTCATCCCGCTCAGCCAGCAGCTTTCCATTCTGGAGGAGAAGGGTGCACAGGACAGCTGGCTTCAGCATTGGTAACACCAATGATAACAGCTGTTTGCTGAAAATTCACACAGGTCAACTTAGTTCCCAGTTCTCATTTTAAAGATAAAGGCAACTCAAGAACAGAGGCTGTGCAACTTGCCCTGATCCTAATTTATA
Source organism: Octodon degus (assembly GCF_000260255.1). Classification (NCBI taxonomy): domain Eukaryota; kingdom Metazoa; phylum Chordata; class Mammalia; order Rodentia; family Octodontidae; genus Octodon; species Octodon degus. Next base: position 1,390,857 of record NW_004524844.1, read on the forward strand.
CAGCTACTCATCTCTGTTAATTTTTTTGAGGATCTCACCATGTAACTCCGGGTGGAGCTGAAGTCCCTCTGTGGCCCATGGCTACATAGTTCTATGGCCTGGAACTCGCTGCCACTCTCCTGCCTCAGCTTCCTAAGTGCTGGGCTAACACACATGTGCCACCATGCCCAGCTTAGTTTGTTAAAAGATGATCAGAACAAGGTCTACCTTGCTTTTGGTCAAACTGTGTCAATTCTTTTAATCTAACAGTAAGTTCTCTCACAAGTACTTTTTGAGCCTTCATCTATGCAGAATCCAGGTCAACTGTCCTGTGGAATCCATGCATTTGGATTTGGCTGGTGTCCTTTTGGCTCCCAGTGGTTGTCCAGGACCTCAAGCAGGCTCCTGTGCAATGTGCCACCCTAGCTGGGAACAGCACCATAGCTCTCAGTTCTGCAGAGGAGTTGGGGGAGGGTGCCTAAGAACCCTAGCCAAGCTCACTGAGCAGAAGTGGATGCAAATCCCAGTGATGAGTTCAAATCTCGTCTGTAATCCTGGACTCTCCTTCATACCAGATGCAGTGCTGAGAATGGGGACCGAGTGAAACAGCCTCATCCTGCCCATGGGAGTGCAACGCAAGTAGAGATGACCCAGAGCAGAGGGTGCCAAAGCAAATTCCAGAGGTGGGCCCTAGGAGGCCCATTGCGACCTGGCAGCAGACCGTGGTATCCGGGCTGTAGCTCTGAGGGAAGCAAGAAGGCCAGGAGAGGGCAGCCCATGCAGACAGGACTTTAGAATGAACAGGTCAGCACTCTATGGCTGAGGCAGGAGGATCACAAGTTTGAGCCCAGCCTGGGTGACTTGGCAACTTAGTGAGACCCTGTCTCAAAGTAAAAACTAGACAAGGGCTGGTGATGCAGCTGAATGTGAAGCTCCAAGTACTGCCAAAAGAGCATAGAACAAGATGAAACACTCCGGTCCAAACTGCAGCCTAAGGTATTTATGTACCAGAAGCCTCTCAACTGCGTGGAGTTGAAGCTGTTGTAGGAGGTGCGTCAGGTATCAGGTATCAGCAGCAGCAGCCCAGATCTCCTCTGGCGCGCCCTCCTCTGGTGCCTAGAGGATACTGAGACAGCTCTGCCTTGCTTCCTCCGGCTAGACTCCAAGTCCTCCATCAGCCGCCCTCACTTTGCTCACTGTCTCAGCGGGCCTGGGCAGCCAGGTGAAGGACGGAGAAAGGACGGGCGGGAGTGCTGTGTCAACATCTGTCCACCTGGTGGGGACTGCTCGCTAGATCCCCAGCCCCTCCACAGGGTGCTGGTTACTCAGCTGCTCCTGCAGAAACAAGAGGCAGCCCCTCATCCTCCTTCAGAAGGCCATGCGTCCCTTTGGGCGAGTGTCACATTACCAGCATTATCCTCCATAACCGTAACCTGAGAACTCAATCTATAGCTGCTCCGCAGGCAGCTGCAGAGAGGGTGGCAACCAAGAATAGCTGCAGCTTATCAAGCAAGTCAGTGCCCAGGGAGTCCTGGCACTCTTGGGCTGGAGGGGCCTTCTGTACAGTGCAGATGCAGGGACTGCTGGTTGTCACTCCCCTGCTTGTCACCTCTGTGATCCTCAAGTATCTACTCATGTGTCTGAGGACAGGCAAGTCCCAGCCCCAGCCCAGAGGTGAATAAAGAGGGACATCTTGGCAGATTCAGGGAACCTCATGGCCATTCTTGTCCTTTCTTGCATATCTGCCTCACATCTTAGCTGCTGAAGGTCAGATCCTTTCCCATCCTCCTTTGCATGGGGGGGGGGATACGTGATCCCTGGCGTCAGTTAAAGATCTATGGAGGGTGGGGAGTGGAGCACCCAGCCTCTGGAGAAAGCTCCTCCTTCTGAGGAACAAGGTGCCATTAGATAGGTATTTGCTGGCTTCCTCTCCTGGCTTTGAATGAGTGTGAGGTCAGGAGCTGTTGCAGCCATTTGTGCCATGGGCTAGAAACAGATGAAAAAGCCAGTGAGCCAACAAACCAATCTGGAGACCACGTCCTTCAGAATCTCTCAAAATGAAGTGTCCTTCAGGTTGAAGCCACCATTTTCTTCAAAGGTCCTCTTCCTTGGAGTTGAACATGTTCTGGACCATCAGTGGCCAGACTGTGTGTTAAGGACTGATGTGACTATAAGCCACAACACTGAGATGCGAGCGAGGTGTGAGGAAGCGAGTGGTGGCAGGAAGAACCTTTCCTCATTCCTAGAAAATACATTCTGGAAGAAACCATCACATTCTGCCCATGCTCCACGCCTCACACTGGGGTAGCCATCTGCTGGGGCTGACAGAAGAGCCATGGAATACTGGAAACAGGGCTAAGAGCTTTAGAGTGGATCCATGATCTGCCCGGACTAGGCAGAGGTGCTTAGAGCTGGGAGAGAGTGCTGAAGAGTCACAGAAAACCACACCTGTAATCCCAGCACTCTGGGAGGCTGAGGCAGGAAGATCATAAACTGGAATTCAGCCAGAGCAATTTAGCAAGACCCCCTCTCAAAATAAAAAATAAATAGTAGGCTCAGGATATAGCTCAATGCAAAGCTCAGAACTAGAAATTAAAAAAAAAAAAAAAAAAGGACTAAAAATGAGTCCTGAGCCAGTTCCACGCTCCTCAGTTGTGAGGGTAGAGGGGTGGATACAACTGCAGAGGCCCTAAAAAGTATAGGAATCTGAGAGGCTCTGTGCCCTTCCCAGCCCAGCTCAGATCCACTGATGGGTAATGATACAGATTCTATGTAAGGCCCAGCGAGGCCCTCAGTGCCCACAGGAAGCAGCCAGATCTCCTCTGGGCCCTGGAAGGGTGTGCAGATGGCTGCGGGTGCCACCAGCAGACACAGCGAGGACTGTGAGTGCAGAGATCGGCAGGCAGCAGGCCTCCCCAGGCTGGGAACAGATGGGAGAAAGATCATGCATCTCTGAAGAGCAGAGACAACAGATTCTGGTGAAGACCTGTGGTTTCCTGGAGCATGAGGGCCCCGTGTGGACTCTCTGCAACTCAGATGCCACCTCAGGGTGGGCAGCGTGATGAGTCTCATCATTGATGAATTCCAGTTTCAGCTACAAAAACTAGGTGGGCTCAGAACCAACTAAGATGACATTTTCTGTCTCCCTGGTTCTTGGAGAATGGAACTAAAGCTTGACAGGGGATGGTTGCGGCACAGGGGTGAAGCACTTGCCTTCCACACTGGAGGCCTGGGTTTTGTCCCAGGGCACAAAACAAAAACAAAGTAAGGCTTGGTATTGATAAGCTGCATGCCTAAAGCTGCCTGCTGTGTAAGTGGCAGAGATGGGAGCTGAAGTCAGGGCTGCCTTTAGCCCATGTTCTTTTTACCATAAACAGTGCTAGCACATAAACGATGCTAGTCAACTCTCAGCAAGCAGGTCCTCCATGTCTGCCTTGTCTTCTGCTATGCTCACCTGTACAGGTGAGGACACAGCCACAGCAAGGGAATCCATGGCCCGTGGCCACCTATGTGGCTTCAGGCAAGCCAGGCACCCTCCCGGGCCCATGCTCTGTCAGCCATGCAGCTCTTATTTTATGTGATGTTGCCTAGGGCATTCACATTGCTGGGGTGCCACAGTCCAGCCTGTGGGCTACAGGGGTGTGTGTGGGGGGCAGGTGGACAGGTAATGCTGGGCCTTGACTCACCTCCTCCTGTAGAGTCTCCACCTCTGCCACCAGGTGCTGCTGCTCCTTTTCCTGATCAAGCCAGAGAAGACAAAGACTTCATTTCCAGACTCCGCCTCCATAACCCCCCTCCTTGACATTAAAGAACGGGGCTGGGAGCTGGGTGTGGCAGCTCAGATTTATAATCTCAGTGCTCAGGAGGCTGAGGCAGTGGGATCTCTCTGAGTTCTAAACTATATAGCAGCCCTCGGAGTCACCTGGTGTGCACCTAATGCCAGCCCAGGAAGCCCTCACAAATCCACGCCACGTATCGCTTTGCAGTGAGGTCCATTTGGGTGTGTATGTGCACATGTAAGCTTAAAGTGGAGGGAGTTAACAGTACATGTATTATCTTTTTAAGTAGTATACAAACATGCTAATCCAGGTAGTGTTGATTCTATCTGTACAATTACACTTAGGCAGAAATGCATACATATTTCAACTAATTTGCTGTGTGATTTATATGTAGCCATTTAGATTTTCACCATGTTCTAACCGAAATGTCAACAATATTCAGTTTCATCATGTTCATCAGGAGTCAGCTCATCAGCGAGGGCTGGTCCGAGTTGCCTTGTGTACAGAAGACATGGCTATACGCAATGGGGGCTTCAGAGTATGTTCTAAATGCTTGTTCACGTGGACAGCACAACCCATCACTCACCTGAGATCATTTTATTGTACGTCTAAGTTGGAAGTGCTTTGCTATATTTCATACTCAAGAAAAACGAGGGCAGAGTTACAAAAAAAATATTTTTCTGATCAAAAATTAAAGAAGGAATATTGGTTGGATTTTTATGAAGGGCTATAATTTTTCTACTTGAAAACTTTTATAAAAAATATTTCAATGTAATAGCATTTTCTACACTGTCAACTTTTCCATCTGACTTAAAGTTAATTCAATTTTCACTGTTTTGCCATTTATATATAAATATTTTTCTTCAATAAAAAAAAACAAACTATATAGCAATACCTTGACTCAAAACCAAACCAAACCATACCAGTAAATGACTGTAATTCCATAATATGGAAGGCTGAGGAAGAAGAATCACCGATCACCATGAGGTGTTTTTTTTTTTTTTTTTTTTTTTTTTTT
>NW_004524844.1:1395732-1402422 GCF_000260255.1 Octodon degus
TTTTTTTTTTTGGTGGAACCAGGGATTGAACTCAGGCCTCTGTGATTGCCAGGCAAGCACTTATTCCACTGAGCCATCTCCCTGGCCCCAAGTTTTTTTTTTTTTATTTAACCCCCAAAGCCCCATTCTCACCATGAGTTTGAGGCCAGCCTAGGCTACACAGAGCTCAAGGTCAGCCTGGACTACAAAGGGAGCCCCTGTCTCAGAAAACAAAAACTCCAACCCAATCCAACCTGACCCAGGGCTAGAAGAATGACTCCTGTTGTCACTATGGTAGGTAGAAAGTGAGCAGGACCTGGAGCAATTCCTCTGACTCCAGGAAGGAGGGAAGAGGCCCAGCACCCACCGTCAGCCGGGCCTGGGCCAGGAGGCTTCGATTCTGCTCCTCCAGGTTCTTGGCCAGAGTCTTTAGGTCCTCGAGTTCCTCATCCACGGCCTTGGCAGACTGCAGAGCCTGCTGGGTGCTGATCGGGAAGGGCCAGGGAGCCATGTGAGGCAAGGCAGGTAGAGAGACACACAGAGAGATCCACTCAGGCAGACAGCAGCCAGAGAAATCCCACAGTAGGGAGGGAAGCAGCAGACACTCAGAGTGGGCCAGAACAAGACACACAGGGAGGGGACAATGACGTAGCAGGGGCTATAGAGATCCAGTTCCAATCTAATGACTAGAAACCTAAAAGTGAGAGACTAAAAGAGCAGGACCATGACAGACAGGGGGTACAACAAGCACAGAGGAAGGACAAGGCCAATGACACAGGATCCAAAAGAGAAGGATAGAGGTGTCTATGCCTGTAATCCCAGCACTTGGAAGGCTGAGGCAGGAGGGTCAAAAGCTCAAGGCCAGCCTGAGCTACAGAGTGAGACTCTGGTTAGGGATGCAGCTCACTGTGAAGGGACTGGGTTCAACCATGAGTACTGGTTTGGGGGAGAGGTCCACACTTAAAGGAAAAAATAGACAAAACCAATAAGGCTGAGAGATAGGAACAATGAGATGTGAAAGAGAAAGCTAAAAGTCAGACAAACAAGAGGCACAGATGTAGAATTGAGCATAGAGGTGGAATCAAAGACCCAAGTGGGATGGGGCCAGGGAGATGGCTCAGTGGAATAAGTGCTTGCCTGGCAATCACAGAGGTCTGAGTTCAATCCCCAGTTCTGGGGGCGGGGCGGGGGGGAAGACCCAAGTGGGAGATGCAGAGGAGGCTGGGCTGGGGCCCTGGAGGCAGCTGGCGGCAGGCTAGTAGCCCACCTGCGGAGCTGCCTGCGGAGGGCTGCGATCTCCTCCCCAAGGCGAGCCGAGCCCTCCTCGGCTGTTTCCACACTGCGCTGCAGTTTGGCATTCTCCCCGGCCAGGCGTCGGTTGCTGAGCTCCAGGTCCTCCAGGCTGCTCAGCAGATCAGCAGTGGCAGGCCTGGGGAGTGAAATGTGGGGTCATTGCACTGCCCTGTGTCCTTGCCCAGATGTGGTGGGTGCTGGGGGTGGGAGATGGGGCGGCTCTGGAGAAAAAAGAGGAGCTGGATTTCTCTGCTGTCCCTGTGCTTAGCAAGGCCCCTGTTCTGCACCCACATCAGTCACCAGTGGGTATCAAGCCCCACCCAACCTAGGCAGCTGGAGAGCACAGGGCAGGGTGAGGGTGGGCCAGGCTTTGAGGATAGGTACAGCTCAGGCCTGGGGTCTTCGCCTCCAAAGCTCTCCAGGTTGGATGGCTCCTCAGCTTCTGGGCATCCTGAAGGGGAACAGACAACAGTGGGTTAGGCTCTATGGTGACCTTCAATGCTGGAGTGCAACTTATACCCCACCTTTGCTCTGGGGTTCCCCACACTCCCACAGCTGTGGTATTGCCACTGCAAAGGCTTCTGGATCATCGTTCTCCGAAGCTCAGGCTGGATCATTTGGATAACTCCCTTCCCCATTCCTTCTGCATACTGGGGGCACCCCAACTTCCTCAGACCAATTTCTTTTCCCAGGTCTCCTGCCAGCCACCAACCACCAGGCTCTCCTGGTTCCTTCCTCATGTAGCAGCCCAGCTCTCCCTTGCTCCATCCTTTCATCTCTGTCCCTGTGCTACTCCTAGCCTCTCCCCCAGCCTCCTGGACTCTGGTCTCTCCCTCCATCCTTCCCCTCTTGGTCCTACACTGTCTGGCCCATCCCTGTGGGCTCACAGCCCTCCCCTGGCCCCAAGCACATGAGGAGGTTCAAGAAGACATCAAGAAATCTGCACTTTTGGCTTTGTAAGGATGAAGAAATATACCTTTTCTCCTTCTCTCAGCTGGTGATAGAACCCAGTGCCTCAGCCATACTAGGCAAGGGCTCTACTGCTGAGCTGCACTCAGGAGGCTGAGTACTTCCTAGATGGGAGGTTCTGGGCACAGGGTAACACTAATCCAATAGGAGGGTGGGGACTAAGCAGGTGACAACTGCTCTGAGAGAAAAGTGAACAAGTTTGTGAGTGGAGGGAACAAGAGCCACTGGCCTGGGCAGCTCAGGGTTTCCCCTCTGCTTGAGATGCAAAGGCTGAGGAAGGTACAGAGAGTCAGGCTGGAAAACAGCCTGGCCCAGGGCCAGGTGGTATCTGTGTTGTAGAGTCCGGGGGACTAGAGAAAAACTCTCTATCATTGGGCTGATGTAGGCAGGAAAGGGTGAAAAAATCCCAAGAAGCCCATCCCCAAAACTCTAGGAAGGATGAAGGAGCCTGCACACAGGCACTTAGAAAGCCAGCCACCACTCCAGGCAAGAGCAAAGATCCTGGTCCCACGTTATTCCCTCCTCCACCCTGTGGGAAGTCCCCCCACAGGCTGACCCTAGGTTCACTTGCTTCACTCTATATATAGCACTCTCACCAGATGGCAGCTGCAGGGAAGTCAGGGCTCCCTCAGAGGCGGTCTCCTCTCCCAGCTCTAATCCCCTATATCAAAGGGATGAGGCTTAGGCTCCCTGCAGCCACCCAGCCATCCTGACCTGGCCCTGCAGGGGCTGTGGCTGGGTGAGTGGAGGGGCCAGGTCAGGTGAACGCTGCCCTGTAGGGAGGAAGGTGAGGCCAGATGGCGAAAGCCTGGGGCCAGATGGGAAAGCAGGAGGGGGGGGGGGACTGGATTTGAGAAGGGGTGCAGAGGGCCCTGAGCCTCCCCACTTTCTCCTGGTCCAGCCCTCCTCACTCAAAGCATTCTGTCCTCCAGCCACACTCCACCTGCTCCCGCCCCATCTCTTTACTTTTCTCAGGGAGTGCCTGGCTTTCAGTGAGATTTTGGGAAGGACTTCCCAGAAGGGCTGGAGGTACACGGCCTCACCCGTGCAGCTGACAGGCAGCAATCCAGTCCCGCATGACCACGAGGAAGGTGTCCAAGTCCACAGTAGCCCCAGAGCCCTCCTTGTTGGGGTCCAGGCTTCTGGCCAATGTCTGAAGGCGTGCGTCCTGGGGGCCCTGGCCGGTTACAGCCTCCAGGTAAGCCAGCACTCGGGTCACAGCCACAGTGCCTGGGACACAGCATGCACTGTGAGGGTGGGTGGCATGTAGCATGGGTGCAGGATATTACTGGCTAGACTGGTGGTATCCTTGCCCCACAGCCTGGGGGACCTGTTAGGTAAGTGTCTTTCTCTCCCCTAAGTCAAATTTTCCATCTGGAAATCAGACCCAGTCACCCCACCTCACCAAGTGGACCAATGAGGACCAAGCTGAGAGACAGCATCCTTGTTCCCCCCTGGACCCAGGTTTGCCTCACCTTATCTTCTTCAATGAAGCTTCCCACAGTCACCCACTTTGCTTCTGCAGGAGCCCAGGGAAGAACCTTGCCAGTCCTGTCATTCCCATCCCCATCCTGCTCTGGGGAGCCAGCATACCCCACCCACCTGTCCTCTGAGGGTCACAGGCTTCAAATGTGGAGTTGAGTATCTGCTCCTCCAAGCTGAGCAGTGGCCCCAGGCTCCCATCCTCCGGCTGCTCCCAGTGGTTAACTGAGGACAAGAGAGTGTAGCCTCCAGTCAGAGAGCAGAGAGGAAGAGGGCAACACTGTCCTTAGCCCTTAGGCTCCCAGGGCAGAGGATTCAACTGCAGCTGGCTCAGGCAGGGGGTGGTAGGGGACAGTGGAAGCCCTGGGTGGGCAGCAACATGAGGTCTTTGAGGTCCCCCCTCCCGCCCCAATGTGTATCCAATCTTTTAGCCCAGCAAGTCCCCTGCTCTGCCTGCTGTGTCCAAAGGACTTGGGAATACATCTGAGATCACCCAGGCCTCCCGGCTTCTCCAGCCCTGCCCGCCAAGCACAAAGGGGCCAGGTGTGGGGGAGGGCAAAGAAGGGAGGATTCTGGGAGGAGATGAGGGAGAGCCCCACCCCCCAAAGCCAGGAACAATCCAATAAAGCGCGGGCAGCCGGCATCGATCCCACCCGCTGTATCTCCTGTCTCTCAGCCCGCCCCAGAGACCAGGGCTCTCTCCTCCCTACATCCCCAGGCAAAGCTGGCATCACTGGAGCCAAGTCCCAGGCCAGAGCCTCAAGATGCCAAGGGATAGGTGATCCCAGCAGGGTGGGCAGCAGGGGTGGGGTAGGGGGAGTGATCAGGAGCTGGATCTGGGTGCCAGGCAGACCCGTCTCTGAGCAGCCTATGTCTGTGGTAAGCTCACTCTCCTTTTGGAACCTCAAACACTACACCAGTAAGATGGGAGTGAGGATGGGTAGAGTGATCCCCACATCAGGCTTGGGAGGGCTAGCTGTGCGTGTGTGTGTCCCAAGGGGCTGCTTGCTCACTGCTAGCTCCATATTGCCTGCATGTACACACATGTTCTGTGACACAGGAAGACATCACAAGGCTGGCCCTACTGCTTTCCCAGGCCAGCAGCCACCTTCTAGCTCCCAGAACAAGTGGCTGGTAGCAGCTTCCTGAGTAAAGGCTGCAGCATCAGGAAACCTGGGCTGCAGCTTGAGCATGGGGCAGTGTCTGGTGCGAGGACCCTCTGAGCTGCAGCTGCTCCCCTGGGGCACAGATGCTGTGTTACCTTCCTAGGGGAGAACTGTGGCATCTGGAGAGGGCTGACATGCGGCAGAGATGCGGTGACAAAATGATACTTGTGGAGCCTTATCAGGTGCCAAGGCTCTCCTGAGCCCTCACGTGAACATGGGAGGCTGCTCTCTTTAGCCCTACTTTACAGACGGCGACACTGAGGCACAGGACTTAGGAACTTGCCCTTGTTCTTGTCCAGCTCAGGCATCCCTTTCTGTTCCCTGCCTTGTCTCCACTTCTCTCTCTGATCTTTCCATCATTTCCATGGAAGATGCCAAGGGATAGGTGATCCCAGCAGGGTGGGCACCAGGGGTGGGGTAGGGGGAGTGATCAGGAGCTGGATCTGGGTGCCAGGCAGACCTGTCTCTGAGCAGCCTACGTCTGTGGTAAGCTCACTTCTCTCCCCATGTCCTGCTTGGCTCCATGTCTCTGGTTCTTTATCCATCTCTCCACCTTTGTGCTTCTTTTCCCATATCTTGGCAACTCTCTTCCCCAGCCTTCTCTTCTTAGTTCCTGTCTCTTTCCCCTGCCTTTCTCTGTGTTTGCTAGCCCTCTGCCTCCCCTCCAGTCTCTGTAGCCTTCTGGGTAAGTCTTCCCTTTCCTATGGGAGCCTCCCAAGCTAGCTTAGCCCTGGTCCATGGTTCTTGGGGACTGCACGCCCTCTGCTGGTGCAGGTGATGTTTAGCTGGCAGTCACCCGCTGGTCAGCCTGACTTCTGCCTCCTCACTCTGGTGTGGGCCTGAGACCCCTACTTAGTAAGCCTCCTGTGGCCAGTGGCCAGTGGCCAGGCCTAGGCCTTGGGAAAAGCTTCAGGCTGTGCTAGGGGACACTGAGGAGCCTCTGAGAAAGGTGTACCACTTCTTCTACAGCATGGGCTCCCCTAAGCGCGGGAGCAGTGGCCCGACACCTTCCCCCAAAGCTGACTCTGCAGCCATCCATGTTCTTGACACAGTGAGAGTCTCTGCTGTGGTGGCAGGCAGTGCACCAACTCCTATATGTGGTTGCTGAGTACCTGTGCCAGGGCCAGTGGACCCTGGATGCTCTGTTACTGTCAAACACATACTAGATCTTGTCAAATTCATTTGAAAGGAAAGTGTCAGTAAATTCTGATACTGCTAATAGCACAGAAGATATAGTTTGGGTATACAAGGTTAAAAATCTATTATTGCTTTTCACCTTGGCTGCCGACATGCCCTCCAGACTAAGGAAGATCCGGAAGCTTCGGGGCCATGTGAGCCATGGCCATGGCTGCATGGGCAAGCACCGGAAGCACCCTGGAGGCCGGGGTAATGCTGGTGGCATGCATCATCACAGGATCAGCTTTGACAGATATCACCCAGGTTACTTTGGGAAGGTTGGTATGAGGCATTACCACTTAAAGAGAAACCAGAGCTTCTGCCCAACTGCAAACCTTGATAAACTGTGGACATTGGTCAGTGAGCAGACACGAGTAAATGCTGCCAAAAACAAGACTGGAGCAGCTCCCATCATTGATGTAGTGCGATCGGGCTACTACAAAGTTCTTGGGAAGGGAAAGCTCCCAAAGCAGCCTGTCATCGTGAAAGCCAAATTCTTCAGCAGAAGAGCTGAGGAGAGTAAGGGTGTTGGGGGTGGGGGCGCTGTGTCTGGGTAGCATGAAGCTGCTGGACAGGGGGCTCATTAAAATGCTAACAAACGGTTTTCTTTTTTTTTTTTTTTTTT
>NW_004524844.1:1402545-1408027 GCF_000260255.1 Octodon degus
TCTAAGTGGGTGCTTTAGACCACTGAGCCATCTCACCAGCCCTAACAAACGGTTTTCAAAAAAAAAATTATTATTACCATTCATTTTGCCTGTGTTTTTTCCTTTTAAAATAAAGATTACCTATATGACTCATGTGACCCTTCTGTGGGACAGCACTCTCTAGGGACTAGGAATAAATCAGCCTCAGTCATGTTCTGGGGGTGACAGAGACTAAACAGACCACAAACATGTCACTTGGCTCATGGGTACTATGAAAAGAAGTGACACTGGGAAGGGATAGAGATGACAGGGCTGCTGGTTTACTGAGGGAAGAAGGGCTGGTGGTGGGTAGGTGAGGGGAAGAGTGCTCTACTAGTGGTACAGCCTCCCCAGACCAGATGAGTGGCCTCCACAGGAAGGTAGGCGCAGACAGGTACCCAGTCCAGCACGACTCCCCCTGCCCATCCTGCAAGCCACCTGAGCCACCTCTTCCCAGTCCCCATGCACCTCAGCTTCCTCCACCTCCAAGGTCAAGGGGGGCCCAGCTACTCACCTTCTGTGGCTGGCCGACCGGCCCAACTCTCTGGCAGGTCCATGGGCCACACTTGCCTCTGCACAGCTCCCTGGCAAGGCTACCAGCTTCTCCCCAAGCCTGGGAAGGACAGGAAAGGGACCAGCTACCCAGAGTACCTGTAAGGACAAACAAGTCACGAGCATTCTCAGTCCAGCCACCCTTGGGTGGGGACCCACCCTCCCTACTATGCCTGGGCCCTCTGTGTTCTCAGAACCTGTTTGCCAACCCTGCCCACACCAGACTGCTTCCACTCTGGTCTGTTTTATGGTTGGCAAAACAGGACCTCAGGAGTGGGTGGTAGAGATCAAAGGGCAGTAGTGGGAGGGACCACTACGCCCCTTAGGGAATCAGGGTGAGTCTCTTTACTCTCCTGCCTTAGGTCCCTAGCCTTGTCCCTCTGGCCTGACTATTCTGTACCCTCCTTTCCCACACCCCTGTCCCAGGGGCCTCATGGCACTCTTCTAAGCCTTTAGCCATTCCCACGAGGCTCCAGAGCCAACCTGCACTCCCCTTCCCTGGTTTCCCAGCACCAAGAACTGAGTCTGATGGGATTTGCCCACAAAGACAGCCCCATCCCAATTACACTAAATTCTCCAGCAGCTCTGAACTGTATCAAATTAGCCCAGATGTCTCCATCTCTGGTCTCAGCCTGGGACACTGAGCTTGTTTTCTTGTCTCTGCTCCCTGAAAAGCATTTCTCACCTGTACCCAGGATGAATAAGGTGTGTTTGGACTCCCCATATGGTCCTGGCAGCTGAGATTCTTTTGTTCTTGCCATTTTTCTTTTTTGAGGCATGACCCTACTATGTAGCCCAGACTGGCCTTGAATTGAAGGCAATTCTCCTGCCTCAGCCTCCTAAGTGATAGGATTACAGGTGTGCGCCATCATGCCTAGTTCAGCGGCTGGCATTCTTGCTGTTTTATCTTGTATTCAGATGACTAGCCCATCTTTTTTTTTTTTTTTTTGGTGGAACCGGGGATTGAACTCAGGTCCTTGCACTTGCCAGGGAAGCGCTTATTCCACTGAGCCATCTCCCCAGCCCACCACTAGCCCATCATGGCAGTTTGACCCTGTCTTTCCTGTTTCCAGCCCTCCTGTGGCTTCCTAGTACCCTTGGATACTGACGTTGGAGTGACACATGCAGTTCCTTAACACTTTTTGTCATTTTTTTTTTTTAACTAACACACTACATACATTCTTCTTAGTGGTTAATTGCTGTACAAGATGCGGACTTGAGATCCTATTTACAAACACCATTAGAACATATCATTCTATTCATTAACAGAATGTAACTATATATCTATCCTAACCACTTTGAATACACAGATACAAAATGGACATTCATCTGTATACCCTTTTTTTGTTAAGTTCCGTTATTTGAATATTATAGGTGTGTAAACTCAGCAAAATATTCTAAAAGAGTCCAGTAGCCCATAATAGCATTGGGTCTTCTGTTTAAACTTTTTGTCACTTTTTTCTCTTCCTGAAAACCCCTAAATCTCTCTCTCTGTGTGACCCACAGGTGCTCAGAGTCATCCCCCAAACTTGCTGGTCTTGGGACCCAGATCAGGATGGCTGAGTACCTTTAGGCCCAAGCCCCATACCCTACCTCTGCTTGTCTGTGGCCCTACTCCAGGCACTCAGGCCCCTGGGGAGACTTTTGGAGTCCCTGGACAATGAGGAACTCCCACGTCCTGCCTCACCTCTAGCATAACCAGGATGACCATTCCACTTAGTGTCCCAACTCCACGGTACTTTTCCACAGAACGAGTGTTTGTAGGGGGAAACTACCCGCTCGGGGATCCCCCTCCTGTCCCTTTCTTGGACAGAAGCTTTCTTTCTCTCAATAAATATATTCTGCCAAAAAAAACATATATATATATATATATATTCTGCTCATAACCTCTGTTTGTTCCACCTAGATCATGGGACAGAGGTATGAGCTTGCTTTTCTTTTATAAATTCTGGCTGCTCATTAAAAAAAAAAAAAAAAAGACTGTTTGTAGCAGTTACACTAGCCACAGCACCCCTGGGGCTTAAAGGCACCCAGGAAAAGGTCAAGGAAGGTGGCCAGGCCTGTCCTCTCCCTTTCTTCACCACATGACCCTAACAGCCCACTCTCTGGTGACATGCCACCTGTCAGCTGCAGTTTCTCAGTGGCCTTTAGTGGGTCTCAGAAAAGGGTCCCTGGATGGACACAGGGGTTGATGGCCAGGGCCCAGGTGTGTGTCCCTTGAGAGTCCTGACAGGCCTGGAGCTCTGGCAGGTCAAGGGACAATGTCCCGAGGGATTAGGCAGGCCGCTGTCACTGGAAGTCTGAGGGGAATCTGGGGGGAGGGATTGAGACAGGTCTCACTATGTAATCAAGGCTGACCCACAACTCACGGCAATCCTCTCACCTCAGCCCCTAGAAGTGCCGGGATTACAGGTTTGTGTCATCACACCTGGCTGGGGAGATGGACTGAGTCCGGAAAGAGCAGGTCCCAGGCGGAGCTTTGGGGAAGCAAGATTTAGGGGTCTCTGGTTGGATTTGGGGGCTCATGAGTTTCTGAGCCACCCGCAGGAAACTAACAGGCTCTGAGAAGGGCAACAGAATTTGTGGGAGATTCTGACAGAATTTCAGGGGTCGCCTTCCATATTTCCTACTGGGTTCCTTGCGACATTTCTGGGCGAATCTGGCCAGGGTTTCTAAGGGCCTAGTTTTGGGGAGTTTCTCTTATAACTTTGGGAATTTTGTCAAAATTGAGATGGGGCCTTCTAACAGGGGTGCTATGGACAACAGTGCCACGGGCTGGGTGTACCTGAAGTCGGGTACCACACTTGGGATACAGCTGAAGGCCTCGAGCGACTAACGGCAGTTGCCAGCCGACTGGGAAGACGGGCGCATGCGCCCTTCCTTCCAAAAAAAAACGTGCTGCGCAGCCCGTGGCACGCAGCCCTTGCGTCTCGAAGCCCCGCCCCGACTCCTCCCACTGCGCAGGCGCACACTGAGGGTAGGCGCGCGCCGAGCTAGTCTGGTCCGCGATTGCGCATGCGTGTGACTGCCCTGGAGGCGCACCCAATGATTAGGAGCCGGCAGGTGCGCGCCAGCTGAGCGCTGGACCGCTGTAGGGTTTGTTGTTGTTGGAACATAAGAGAGGATATTTAGTCTGTTGTTCTGAGATCTTCTGTTCAGCATTAAGCTTTGATAAAATAGAGCCGTGTGCTTTTTTTTTTTGAGACGAGGTATCGCTATGTAGTTTGGGTGGCCTTTGAACTTGCAGGGCTACAACTGAGGCTGGCCTCGAATTTGCAGCAGCCCTCCTGCCTCAGCAGGAGTGCTGGGTTTACAGGCGTGCACCAAAACACCCGGTTTGCGGTTGTATCAATAGCTCCTTGAAAGCTTTCTCCGAAATCTTTTCGCTCATTCCTTTTTGGACAGAATAGGGGAAAACTACTTTTATGGGTTAGAGAATAGGGTTATATACAGAATTGACACCCCCCCCCCCCACGCCAGGATATTTAGTGTCAGGGTGTATAGGGTGTGTGCCTGTAATCCTAGCAACCTGGGAGGCTGAGGCAGGAGGGTCATAAATTCGAGCCCAGCCTGCCCGGTTTAAAGGCTTAACGAGATTTTGTTGGGAGGAGGGGAGAAGAAGCTGTATTTGTGAACGAGTGACTTACTCACCTTCCCTGAGTTTCAGTTTCCTCCTAGAAATGGAGATGATCCTGGCTTCTTAGGTTGCCATGAGGACTTTAGGTGCTAACCCTAGGCTTCTGGAAGTTAATTGGTAGTTATTATTTTGGGTGATCGTGTTGGCTTGTTTAACTCCTGGAAAGGAACCTGTTCAACAGGTGGCATGTCGAGTGGTTAAAAGGGAAAGAAGAATCAGGCAAATCTAGTGCTACAGGTGCCACTGCTCTGTGACCAGGCCAGGTGACCTCAGCTCTCTGAACCTCAGCTTCTCTAGATTGGAAAGAATAAGATCCGCTTCATGAATTCTTTTTTTTAAATATTTATTTATTTTTATTTATTACATTTATTTATTGTGTGTGTGTGTGGCCAGCTCAGCCCACCAGGGGGCGGGTCTGGCTGGCATGTGGTGCTGGGGATCGAACCGCGGTCCCTGTGCTCTGCCAAGCCTGTTTCAAGTAGGTGCTTTAGACCACTGAGCCATCTCTCCAGCCCCATGAATTCTTTTTTTGCTTGTTTGTTTTTGTTTTGTTTTGAGGCAGGGTCTTGCTATGTACTGCAGGCTTGCTTTGAAGTCTGTCCATCCCAGGGTAGCCTCAAACTTGGGGCAATCCTCCTGTGGCAGCCTCTCAAGTGTTGGGATTAAAGGCGTGCACCACCACACTGGGCTAATGAGGTTCAATAAGGGTTCAGTAAGAATGAATATCAACTTCTGCCACAGCAACCATCGAAGAACAGTAGCCATGGCCCTCCGCTGTCCCATGGCCATGGCCCTCCGCTATCCCATGGCCATGGCCCTCAACAAGGGCCACAAGGGGACTAAGAATGTGAGCAAACTGAGGCACAGCCGCTGTCGCAGATGCCTCACCAAACACACCAAGTTCACTCAGGACATGATCCTGGAGGTGTGCAGCTTTGCCCCCTCCTAGCAGCATGCCATGGAGCTGCTCAAGGTCTCCAACAACAAACGCGCCCTCAAGCTCATCAAGAAAGGGGTGGGGGTGAGGAGATAGCTCAGTAGAATAAGCGCTTGCCTGGCAAGCACAAGGGGCTGAGTTCAATCCCTGGTTCTGCCAAAAACTAAAGAAAGAAAAGGATAGGAGGGGCTGGAGAGATGGCTCAGTGGTCTAAAGCACCTACTTGGAACAAGCTTGGCAAAGCACAGGGACCACGGTTCAATCCTCCAGCACCACATACCAGTCAGCCGCGCCCCCTGGTGGGCTGAGCTGGCCACACACACACACACACACACACA
>NW_004524844.1:1408887-1417348 GCF_000260255.1 Octodon degus
GCTTGCCAGGGAAGTGCTTATTCCACTGAGCCATCTCCCCAACTTATTATTTTTTTTTAAACTGGAGTTTCGGAGCCAGGGAGATGGCTCAGTAGAGTAAGCGCTTCCCTGGCAAGCGCAAGGGCCTGAGTTCAATCCCTGGTTCCGCCATAACCAAAACCAAACAAACTGGAGTTTCATGATGCTGCCCATCATGATGTTACCCCTTGTATTCCTTGGCTCAAGCAGGTCTCCTGTCTCAGCCTTCTAATAGATAGGACTACAGGCACATGCTGCTGTTCTCCTAGTGATCCGCCTGTTCATAGCCTCTCAAGAGCTGGGAATATGGGTGTGCGCTACCATGCCCAGTCTCAGTTGCATCTCACCGTGTCCCGGGGGCTGGGCTGGCACGGCAGGCCGGGGGATGGAACCCCTGGCCCCGAGCACTTACTTGCAGGTGCTTTAATCCCCTGAGTATTTGGCTGGCCCTCCCACGTTTACTTTCGTGATCTTGTCACTGATCAGCTTTTTTTTTTTTTTTTGTCAGAACTGGGGATTGAACTCAGATCCTAGTGTTTGCCAGTCAAGCGCTTATCCTACTGAGCCATCTCCCCGGCCCCTCTGATCAGCATATTAATCAGCACAATAATGGTCGTATCGCTCAGTGTGTGTAGCAGTCACAACCCGGCAGAGTACAGCTCTGTCAGCAGCTCTGGGCTTTGAGTGCCAGTGGCTCCAGCGTCAGAGTTACAGCTCTTGGCAGCTCCTGGCCACCCCCTCAGCCCTTTTGCGGCTGAAGCTCATAGTCCCCTCCGGCAGCTTTCTGGAGCTCTCCCAGGTCTGCCGCCTCTCTGGCTTTTTCCACTGGTCTCTGCCACTCACTGTCAGTCGATGCCCATCACTGCGGTTGGTCAGTGCTGCTTGTCACCAGTCAGCTGGTGGACACTGCCCATCTCTGATGTTCTCTGCCATCAGTTTGCTCCAGTCTTCATGGACTGCGGCTGGTCCTTGGAGCTCTTCAGGGATAGCAGCCCCTAGTGTGCACAGCTCTTTTTACTGTGCCCTGCTCTGATCACAGTGCCTGGGATCCAAATGGCAAGTAGGTTTACAGGACCACTGCAGTGAGCTTTTCTGGGACCCGTGCTGCAGCACAGGGCGGTAGTGTGGGGGAGGGAGGCCCCCCAGGGATCTGAGGGCTGGAAGCCAGAGCTGCTCTGCTGGGCCACGCATGCACATGCGCAGCTCTGTTTCCCAGACCTGAGAAACTACCCAGTAACACTAGAGGGGACAGAGTTATCAGGTTACAGGGCAGAGTCGTCCGCAGTGGTCACGGAGCACAGTCATCTGGGATTGGTTTGAGTTTCAAATCTACCTTGGCCAGGGCTGTTATCTGCTGGGGTCTCTAAGGCTGTCTGGGATAGCCACGGCTGTCTTGGTGACAGCTCAGGGAACACAGGTGCTTTATTGATGATGAACAGGGGCCTGAAATGATAATTGCCAGGGCTTTTGAGGGGTCCTGAGCAGAGGTGGCCATGTCAGTTCATGGCCCACTGCAGTTTAGCGATCTTAGGGATACGGAAATGGGCCCCGGTCCCTTCCCAAACTTGGCCTGTCAGGTGTGGCTTTCTTGCCACTCTTTGCAGAGGTGCCTGCAGCATGGAGTGGCAGCAGCAGGGGAGGGGCCTTGTGGCTGTCAGCTGAGCTGTGGCTCCTCTCAGGGCATCCAGGACAGTAGCTGAAAAGTAACCCAATGTGTCAGGAAGTCCCCGGAGCCAGGGATGGTGAGTGATGGGAAAAGAGTGTGACAGCTGTCAGTTGGGTCATACCCCCTTCTGGCTGTCAGTGGGAAAAGGGAATTTCCAGGCTTTGTTTCTGTTTCAATTTTATTTCCTATCTCTGTTTATTAATAGCTGTATTTTTTCTTTTCTTTCTTTTTTGGTATGGGGATTGAGCCTAGTTTCTTCACACTGAGGTAAACCCCCAGCCATTTATTTAAAATTTTAAGACAAGGTCTTTTTTTTTTTTTTAATTTTTATTTATTTATTTGTGGTACCGGGGATTGAACTCAGGATCTTGCACTTGCCAGGGAAGCGCTTATTCTATTGAGCCATCTCCCCGTCCCAACAAGGTCTTACTGAGTTACTAAATTGCCTAGGGTGGCCTGGGATTTTGTGATCCTCCTGCTTCAGCCTCCCAGAGTGCTAGGATTGCAGGTGGGTGCCACCATCCCCAGATTTTTTTTTTTTTATAATTTTCAGCCAAATCAAATCATTTCCAACCGCAGTATCATTGTATCTGTCGCTCCATCAGCCTGCAGGTCTCTTCCCTCAGATTTCCCCAGGACACAACTTGCTCTCTTAGCTTCATTCAGTCTCTATTTAGGTGTCAGAGTGGCCTTTGTTTTTTTCTGTTCTTTTTAGTACAGGGTCTACAGGGTCTCACTCCAGAGATTGGATTCATAGTGATTCTCCAGTTTTCAGCCTCCCAAGTTCTAGGATTACAGGCACGTGCCACCACGTCTCAGTGCGCCCCAGGGGTGGGGCTGGCATGGCATGCTGGGGATTGAACCCTGCTTCTGCCTAAGCAAGTGCTTTAATCTGCTGAGCTAGCTGGCCTGCCTGCTTTTATGTATTTGGTACAAAGTCTCACTACACAGCCTAGACTCGTAGTGATCCTCCTGTTTTCAGCCTCCCCAGTGGTGACGTTATAGGTGTGCGCCTGTAGGAGACACTTCCAGGTCCTCCTCTTAGTCCAAGAAGCCAATATTTGTAATCCCAAAATTACATTATTGGAATCGCATCAAATTGATTCCAATCTACCACTTACAATGCAACCCACGGCGAAAATAAAGACACTCAATTATATCTTCAGTCATCGGGGAGTCAAGGGGCTCTAAGTCCAGCCATGAAGATGGCTTTCTGGAACCAAGAGAGCAACCCAGGGCCTCACCCAGTTTTATTCAATAGGGGAGTGGCTTGAGGATTGACTGAGAACTGTGGGAAAGACTACTATGAGCTGAGCTAGGTGGGTGGCCTCAATTTACCTCTGTGATATGCAGAGAGGATATGCAGAGAGAGTAATCTGCATTATATAGTATGTAACGTTTTGGGAAGTCTGGTGCTTCAGCTTTGGTGCAGTCTTTCAAGCCCCGGGAAGTCATGGCCTCTGTCTCTAGGCTCCATCCCAGCTGGCGCCGGAGAATTAGCTCTATCGTCCTGCCTCAACCCGGCTCACATTAAAGAGCAGCAGGTATAGGTTACCAGGGAAACACGCACGCCACCTTCAAAGACGATCACCAGCACCTCAGCTAGACCAATACACATTGCGTAAGGCCAACTGAAGGATAAAGAGAAGTCCCAGCCAGCTCTGTACAGAACAATACGAAGAAATAGGGTCAGGCTCAGTCAAAATGGAGACAATCGCTCTTCTTTCAAGGAGAGCTGCTCAGGTGGTCCTCCACATGCGCCACCACATCCAGAGCTGGCAAAGTAGGCAGGCGGTATGGGGGGTCGAACTGGAGACCTTGTGCTTGGCAGGCAGGTGCTTATGCCACTGAGCCATCTCCTCAGCCCTGGGTTCTCATAGAAGAGAAACAATGTGCTATGTAAAGTCGTGTGTCCAATTTCACTTATTATGATCTCAGGGTGAATGAATGTCTCCTCAGTTGGCTGTAGCTTATCCATCTTCATGGTACAGCAGCACTCGATTGTATGCACTACACTTCCTTTGTCCATTCATCTACTGACAGGGACTACAGGTTGCTTCCAAGCTGGGTGTGGTGGTACATACCCGTATCCCAGCACTCAGGTGGGTGAAACAGGAGGATCACTGTGAGTTCAAGGCCAGCCTGAGCTACACAGTGTGTTCAAAGCTAGCCTGAACTACACAGTGAGACCCTGTCTCAAAAGAAAAAAAAAAATTACGTTATTTTGGGTCACTGAATCAGTGGTTGCTTGTTACAGCATCCACAGGAAACTAATACAAGGGCCAAACAGACGTTCAGGACTGGAGTGAAAGAGTTGGGGGCTGACAGGGCTGACAGGGCTAGAGGTGACAGGCTTGGGGGCTGAGTGGCTCATTTGAATGGTCTCCAAACCTTGAGAGTTAGGCAAAAGATGCTTCAACCATCCCTCATCCTTAGGGCTAGGGTTAGTGGGACCTATGTGGCTTGGTGGACATAGGCTGGGAGGATCCCAGTAGATTCCCAAAACAAACAGTACAGCTAGATGTTAGAACCCTTTATTTCCAAATGGTACTGGGGGGGGACCTAGAGGGGTCTATGCAGGGCTCCCAGCCCCACCTCTATAGCTGCTGGGAGGGCCTGAGGATATATAGGAAGTGGGTCTTGCGGGCAGGCAGCCTGGAGTGGGAGGAGTCCTGGGCCCCATCTTCAAGGATGCCTTCGTGGGTCCCCTCTCGGAGCCCATCCCGGATGGCCTGCAGGCGGTGTTTCTTCTCGCTTAGCCAGCCACCATCCTCCTGAGCATCCTGATGGGACTTCCTCCGAGGTACCTTAATGATCCAGAAAGCCACACGGCGGTGGGCTTCTGGGTAGGAGCTGCCCATGCCATTTCCGGTGGGCACCAGGGTTTCCTTCTCCCTTTTGGGAACCTGGGGAGGAGGGGCAAGGAGATTAACTCACATATAGCACACCCTGCTAGCACACAGCTCACTTCACTGGACAGCTGACAGGGGGAGCTCAGGGGTTAAAAGGCTCTCTGAGGTTTACAACACACTGGGTTTGCAAATACTTTAGAATTAAAAGATACCGAGATTTATAGACTACTTTGGCATTGAAAATACATTGGGGGGTGTTTCAAAAGGCAGGTAAACAGAATTTTAGGGTTTATAATGCTTGTTGGATTACAAAGCACTTTAGGGTTAAACACTGAGGTTTAGAAGGTAGTTTGCAACGTACAAAGGGCTTTGGTATTAAAGGCTCTTGGGTTTACCAAAGACTCAACCATAAATGTAATGTGGGATCTTTGATCAAATCCAGGATAAAAATGGATTTTTTTTTAAAAAAGAATGTATTTAGTACAGATGTATGTAGTCTCACTACACAGATGCAGGATCCGTAGTGATTCTGTTTTTCAGCCTCCCAAGTGCTGGGATCACAGGCGTGCACCAGCACGCCCCACCACGCCTAGTCTCAGTTGCAGTCTCAGTGTGCCCCAGGCATGGGATGGCAGGCCAGGAATCAAACCTCCGGTTCTCTGTGTCTGCCTAAGCAGGCGCTTTAATCTGCTGAGCTATCTGGTTGGCCTGGACTTTTTTTTTTTTTTTTTTTTTTTGAGACAGGGTCTTGCTATGCAGTTCAGGCTGGTCCTGTGCTCACTTCTGTGGACCCCAAGCTGGTCTCAGACTCCTAGTGATCCTCCTGTCTCAATCTCCCGATTGCTGGGATTACGGGAGTATGCCAGAATGCCTGGTTCCAGGGTTCAAATGTGAGACCTTGTACTCTACAGGTAGGTGCTTATGCCTCTGAGCTATCTCCCCATCAAAAATGAAAACAGCTTTCAAGGACAGTCTTAAGTGGACAAATTTGATGGGGGACTGAATGTCCTCCTTGTCCTTGATACTCAAAGTGGGAGGCACAAAAATTATCATGTCCTACCCTGCCCAGCATCTGCACCTAACAAACCAAGATCTGAGAACCTTTGCAGGATAGATCATTAACCTCCCCAACTTTGTATGCTGGATACATTAGGATGCGACCTTGTTTGCGTTACTGTGGATTTAGTTAGGATGAAGTCTTAGTTTGGCCCTAATCTAACTGGTGTTCTCATGCAGATTGAAAATTTGGTCACAGAGGGCTGGCAAAATGGCTCAGCAGATTAAAGCACCTGCAAACAGGCACAGGGCAGGCTGAAATGGTGATTGAGACTGGGCTGGTGGCGTGTGCCTGTAATCCCAGCTCTTGGGAGGCTGTAAACAGGTGGATCACTAGGAGTACAATCTAGTAGTGAAACCCTGAACACCCTGTAAACCCTTCCCTAAAATACAAAAAAAAAAAAAAGAAAGAAAGAAAGAAAAAATTTGGTCACAGAAACACAGGGAGGGTGCTGGGCAGATGCAGGCAGAGGCAGGGAACAGATTCTACTGTGCAAACTGGTAGCCCCAGCACTCTGGGGTGCTGAGGCAGGAAGATTGCAAATTCCAGCCCAGTTTGGGCAACTGTGGTGGCACACAATTATAATCCCAGCTGTCTGGGAGGCTGAGCCAGGAGAATCAAAGTTTGAGTCTACTCTGGAGAATTTAGCAAGATCCTGTCTGAAAATTTAAAATAAAATTAAAAAGGGCTGGGGATATAGCTCAGTGTGAAGTTTCAGAGTTAAAGTACACATTTTGACATTTACATGAGAGTCCCCCCCCCCCCCGAACCAGGGATTGAACTCAGGCCCTTGCGCTTGCCAGGGAAGCGCTTATTCCACTGAGCCATCTCCCTGGTCCCAAGAGAGAATTTTAACAAAGATGTTGGGGTAGATTTTTTTCCCCCTTGGTACTGGGGATTGAACTCAGGATCCTGTGCTTGCCAGGCAAGTGCTTATTCTACTGAGCTATCTTCCTGGCCTGGGGTAGATTTTTTTAAGCGTTGGAGAACACATATTGTGAATACAAACATATCTTGAGGTTTGTGGGAGTGAGGTTTACAAAGCCCTTGAAAGTAAACCACATGGAGCTCACAAAACCCTCTGAGCACCAGGTGTGGTGGTGCGCCCCTGTAATCTCAGCACTTGGGAGGCTGAGGCAGGAAGATCATTGTGAGTTTCAGACCAGCCTGGCTACAAAGTGAGCTCAAGGCCAGCCAGGACTTCATGGAGAGATCCTGACTCAAGAAAGATAAAAAAACAAAATTGAACAAAAAACTCTACTCAGCACTTGAGGATATATTCTGAGGCTGTGCACCTTATCTCTGAGCTGGTTTGGCCCTTTTCAAATGAGAAAACTAAGGCCTCAAAACAGCAAGCTTTACCCAGAAAGAGTGGGAGGCTCAATTCCTCTCCCCTCCTTCTAAAGGACAGGAACAGCTGAGGCCTGGGTCCCTTAGGTTGTCCATGTCCTAACCTTCCGGTTGCTTTCCAGGTTTCCCTCTGGCTCCACGGAGGCCACCACCTTCTCAGAGATGAGCACCTCTCCTGTCTTGTTGTCTGTCACCTATTTGGATAGGGTGAGAAAGTGAGGACAAATCTATTTGGCTCCTGGGTGCTCCTCCCTGACAGAACCAACATGAAGTGTACAGGGGAGACAGCAAGCTAGGCTCCCCACAACTGCACCTTGTCAATCTGGAGATGGCTGGAGATGGTCTTGTTCCCCAGCTGGCGCTCCTGGTCTTGCTGTTGGTGGAAATCTCTGGGGAGGCCCCAGAAGTCCATGGGGGTGGAAAAGAAGCTGTCCAGACTCCGAAGGAGGTCATCCTAGGGCCCGAGGTGTGACGAGAGCTACTGGACCTCATCTCCCCAGATGCCCTGCAGGCGTTGGCCCAAGTCCCCCTCTTCCCCAAGCCTTATCTGTCCGGTCCTCAGCTCCACAGCCACCTCGCTGCTGTCCCTTTGTCTCTGCTGTTCCCATTCCTTCTCTCCTCACATGACCTCTTTGCTTCTTACCTTCTCTCTCTTCCTATCTTTTGCTGCCCTCTCTCCTTCTGCCTCCTCCTCTCCCACCATCACTTACTTTCAGGAAGAGTCTTCTGACGCTTTGGAGGAGGCTTTGTAAGCCAAGGAAATCGGAGGAACTCTCCTGGTCGTCAGCGTCTTGGATGGGGGCCGCAGACGAGGGAGGCACCAAGGCGCAGGGGACCAGCAGCACCAGGACCAGCAGATGCCACATGGCTAGACGGGGAGGCTGTGCCAAGATCGGGGTCAGGGTCCTGGTCTCCCAGGGCCCACACTCCCCTCGGGACACCTCTGTCCTGTCCCTGGCCCAGGCCCCGCCCGCGTCCACACAACTCCCCCAGCACCTAATCCCTTTCCACCCCTTCCATCCTGCGCAGCCCGCCCTGGTCCCAGATCACACCCATCTCAGGCCTAACCTCTGCCCACACCCCGCCTCTTCTTCTGAGCCGAGTCCTTAGGCTGGACCACAGCGCGGTCAACGGACTCCCTGACTCTCAGTCCACCGAGGACTGTTACAATCTAAACAGTTGTGTTCTCCCAGCCCACGCGAGATACCTGGAGCGTTAGAGGTGGCCACGCCCCATTGCCTGACCACGCCCACCGGCCACCTCATCCCGGAGCCTGGGCCTCTATTTCGTAGCCACGCCCCCCACAATTTGAGCCACGCCTCCATCCTCTCTGCGAGGCAAACCACAGCTCAACTTTTTTTTATGGCCTCCCCTCCTTCATTTGATCACGCCCCTTCTAGGTAATAGCCTTGGAGACGCAGTCCGCTGGGACCATATAGTCCTGCGCAAACCGTGTACAGCCTTGCCACTACATTTAAGGCCACACCCTTCTTTTTAGAACACGCCCCTAAACCTGCA
>NW_004524844.1:1417603-1418061 GCF_000260255.1 Octodon degus
GGCATGTGGTGCTGGGGGATCGAACCGCGGTCCCTGTGCTTTGCCAAGCTTGTTCCAAGGAGGTGCTTTAGACCACTGAGCCATCTCTCCAGCCCAGTCGTTTAGTCTTGAGGGTTTTTATTTTTTTCCTTTTGCACTGGATATTGAACTCAGGGCCTTCACACTGAACTCTATTTCCAATCCTTTTTAAATTTTTTTTAGATAGTTTCTTGCCAAATCGCTAAATTGCCCAGGTTGAGTTGGGATTCCAGTAGGAGTTCAGCACCGTCACTGGGTCCTCCTCTTTTTTCTTTTCTTTTTGAGGCAGAGTCTTGCTGTACATTTCAGGCTGAACTTGAGCTCACTTTGTAGCCCAGGCAGGTCTCAAACTCAATGATCCTCCTGCTTCAGCCTTCCAAGTGCTGGGATTACAGGAGTGCGCCACTACATCTGGCTTTCCTTCAGCTTTATAGCTACCT
>NW_004524844.1:1418161-1426944 GCF_000260255.1 Octodon degus
GAAAACCCTGCTTTCTCCAGCAGCATCATTTTTCAAGGTTCCAGACTTTCCCTCAGGAGCGCAGAATTCAGTTGGCAGCACTTTGTGATGCACGTTTGTTTCTTTTTTTTTTTTTTTTTTTTTTTTTTTTTTGAGACAGGGTCTAGCTATGTAACCCAGGCTGCCCTCCAACTCCTAGTAGTCCTCCTTCCTCAGCCTCTGGAGGACTGGGATTACAGGCGTACACCACCACACCAGCCACTCCTCCATTTTTTTTTTTTTTGACGGAACCGGGGATTGAACTCAGGCCCTTGTGCTTGCCAGGGAAGCGCTTATTCCACTGAGCCATCTCCCTGGCCCCCTAGTCCTCCATTTTTAAAGAATTTGGACTCATGCTATTAACCCCTCTTCCCTCAGACTGAGTGGCTGTCCCGTCCTGAGACAACCACAGCCTCAAGGTCACTGCTGCATGTGAGCAGGAGCAGGCAACTCCTGGGACCTCCAACAACCTTCCAGTACCTTGTCCGCCATTGTTAACCCGGTGAGGTCACTAGGAAGCCATGTTGCACTGGAGTCAACTGGACCTATCCCAATGGTCTAATCTTCAAAAATATACTTGGGGCTGACAGCAAATATTCTTTTGTGTTTATTTAAATTCCAATCCCCAACACACAGACATCCTAGAGGGTTGCCACGAGTCGCTACAGGTGCAGACCCAGAGGTCGAGGCCAGCCTCCTTTCTCAGACCCCGGAGTCCTGGTCCCCCAGCCTCCTCCTCGCTCAGACCCGGGAGGTCCCAACCCTCTTGGGGACTCAAGCGTCGGATTCCCGAGTTCTACCCAGTCCGCAGTTAAGACTTCTCTCCTAGAGCGAGAATCCTCCCCCAAACTGTCACTGTCGGATCCCGTCCCCTCCGCCGGCCGCCGGGCCCGCCCCCCCTCGGTCCCTCCCACTTTTCCCAAACAAAGCTCCCGGCAACTTTCTCCGCCGCCGCGCCCCGCCCGCCCGCGGCTGCCCAGCCCAGGCCGGGAGGTAGGAAGGCGCTGGCGGGAGTCGGGATCCTGATCTGGGGTGTGTGAGTTGGGGTGGGAAGTTACGCGGGATGAGGTGAGGTTGCGTTTGGGGAACCTCTGGGAATGGCCCGCACCCCCCTCGGCTCGGGGCGCGAGTTTGCGCGCGCGCGGGCGCAGTGGGAACTTTGGCGGAGTTGGGGCGCTGGGGACGCGTACAATCGGGGCGCGGGGTGGCCTGGGTCTGGGACCCCGAGGGTCGCGGCGCAGTCCCGGTGCTACTTCGCCACAAGAAAGACCTCGTGTGTGTTTCTGATCGAGGTGGTGTGTGGGTGTGATTTGTAGGCGTCCGGCTCCCCTCTTGAACACGGGGAGCCCCCGCCCGGGTGGCCGAGGGAGGGCTGCAGGGCACCCTAGATCTTCTTTTCTGTCCCTTTGAGGTTTGAGGCCTGGGGCGGGAAATCAGGGGGGAATCTTTCCTACCGAGCGCCTCAGTCTCTTTGTCTGACCACATGGGGGAGGGCTGGGCTGGGCTTTTGGCCTAGGGGGGTGTCCTGGACGCGTAGCGCCCCTGGCTGGGCCTCGGGTCTTTGTCTGCCTTCACCTCGGGTCTAGGGTTCGAGGGTGAAGGGGATTGGAGATCTGGACTCTGGGGTCCTGGGAAAGCTGCGGAAGACTTGGAGCCTCCAGAGAGGCGGGATCGGGCTGTATTGGAAAAAGTTTTCCCTGTTCCCGGCCTCCGGAAAGTCACAGGGAACTTGGCTTGGATCTAGCCCACGGCGTAGGGGGAGGGGAAGGGGCGGGGCCGGGCTGGAGGGGAGGTGCCCAGGCCGGCAGCCCCGCCCCCGGCGGGTTGTGGGAAGCTGGGGGAGGGGACGCCTGGGCCCTTTGTTCTGGCTCTCCAGATGGCCCTAGCCCCTGCCCCCCAACCTGTGGTTCTGTGGGCGCCCCTGCCCCCTAGCCTGTGGTTCTGTGGGCGCCTCTGTCCCCCCAGCTGTGCTTCTGTGGGCGCCCCTGTCCCCCAGCCTGTGGTTCTGTAGCTCTTTCCAGGTCTATCCGCATCAGTTTCGCCTTGAATCTCTGCGCCTGTCTCACTGGGTCTCTGCTCCAGCCCCTCTCCCTCTCTGGATTCTGCCCCCTCCCTGAATCTGTCGTCCCCCGCTTCCGTTTCTGCTGCCCTCCCCCCTTTGGTGTCTGTCCCCTCTCTGGGTCTGCACTCAGCCTGTGCAGGGCCTGTGCCCCTCCTCCTGTTCTAGCAGCTGCTGCTGGCTTCCTAACACCTGTTCTGGGGTGGGCCTGGGCGCTTTCACTCACACTCTGCTTCCCGCAGCTGACCCGACTCTGTGTTCTTTGAGCTGTTATCCCACTCTCGGAGTTTTAGCCCTCCTCGCCCTAGGCATTACTTGTTAGTGTTTAGGCTCCGGCACAGTGCAAACTCCTCTGCAAACTGAAGGGAGAACAACTTCCTCTCCCAAACTGTTCCAGAAATCCATCCCCTTTCTCCTCTAAGACCCAAGGGTCCAGGCCCAGCCTTCGTCCTCAGACGTGGGGGTCCAGGCCCAGCCCTTCTTCATACCCAGGGCTCCATGCTCCGGTCCTACAATTCTGAGCCTCTTGGGGTGGCCCGGGGAAGCTTGCTGAGGTCTGTGTTCCTCCAGGCCCAGATGGGGGAACCCCGGGCTGGGGCCCCCCTGGAGGATGGCAGCGGCTGGACTGGCAGCGAGGAAGGAAGTGAGGAAGGCACGGGTGGCAGCGAGGGGGCCGGGGGCGATGGTGGCCCAGATGCAGAGGGTGTCTGGAGCCCCGACATTGAGCAGAGCTTCCAGGAGGCCCTGGCCATCTACCCACCCTGTGGCCGCCGGAAAATCATCCTGTCCGACGAAGGCAAGATGTATGGTGAGTTTATCCATCCCTTTTGTCCTGATCCCCACTGGGTAATAGTAACAATAACCACCTTGATAGCACCCTAAGTGCTGTCCATGTAAAACTCTGTCTCATCCTCTGGGCTAGGAACTAGTGTCATCATTTGCAAGGACTAGGAAACTGAGGCGCAGGAAGGTTAATGGTTTGCATAAGGTTACAGTATGTGGCAAGGAGCCCAGCTGGCCCCAGCCCTTTGGAGATGCCAGTTTTTTGCTCAGTTGGGAATTCCTGCTAACCATCTAACTCTCTTCTTGCCTCTTCAGGTCGAAATGAACTGATTGCCCGCTACATCAAGCTCAGAACTGGGAAGACCCGGACTCGGAAACAGGTCTCAAGGCTGGCTTGTGGGCTTCTGTCAGGGCTGGCTTTTTTCCTTCCTGTGGGTTCTCTGGCTAAGGAGGGCCTGGCTTATGGGCCTTTGCCTTGCTTCTTGGTGTGCCTGGTAGTGCGATTCCACTGCTTATTTGGGGGTAATTTCTGTAGCTGTTGTTTTAGAAGCAGAGTTGGAGATCAAAAAAGCCTAAAAGGGGAGGATGGGGATAAGACAGAGGTGGTCCCTGAGGTAGCCAGTTCCTGGGAAGGGCCCAGCCTACTTGTCCTGCGCTTTTGTCAGCCTTCGTGTCAAGGAGCTCTGGGTGGAGGGCAAGAAGAGTGGTGCTGGGGTGCTGGCTGTGGCTCCACTTTGCTTCTGCATCCACCCTTACAGGTCTCTAGTCACATCCAGGTTTTGGCTCGAAGGAAGTCGAGAGAAATCCAGTCCAAGCTGAAGGTAAGAGCCAAGGCAGACAGAGACCTGGAGAGAGGAGGACGGAGACCCAGAGAAAGAGGGCGACAGAGATCCAGAAAGAGGGGCACAGAGATGAGAGAGACAGACACAGAGAGAGGGAGGATGGAGAGACCCAGAGATGACCGCAGATCCAGAGGGATGGGTGGGAGGCCCAGAGGATCAGGGGTGGGTGCTGAGATCCTTCCTTGGGAGAGAGCTGCAGGGAGAGGTGGAGACTGGGTCAGGACAAGTGAGGATGGGTTGTCAAGCCTGTTCCTTGGCTACTGTCCTTGTCACCCTCCCTTTCCTCTGCTCCTGTCCCTTCTCAGTGGTCTCATTTTTTTTCCCTTTTGTGGTCTGAGGACCCCCTTCCCCCATCTTCTCTGGTTCATTGTCCCATGTCCCAGCCCCCCATGTGACCTGCCTGCTCTTTTGTGCTCAGAAATCCTCATTTCCTGTTAGAGATTTTCATACTCATTTTCTTTTCTTCATCCTCTGGATTTCCTGTTCCTTCTGGGGCTGAGATCGTCATTTTCTACTCCTCTGAATGTGAGGTTTTTTTCTTCCGTCTCTTTAGGACTTGGGGACAGTGGCTTCCTGTTCTTTATTTATGCCTGGAAGCGGTCCTTTTTCCCTAAGTCTACCTCTGGTCTTTTCTATGCCTTTTCTGTTCCCTTTCTGTTTTGTCTGGATTAGGAAACAGTCACTTCCTATTCCCTTGGGGCCTGAAGTTCTCATTTCCTGTTGCCTGGGCATCGGGAAGCCTCTACCTCGGGCTCTTTTTTTTTTTTTTTTTTTTTTGGCGGAACCGGGGATTGAACTCAGGCCCTTGCGCTTGCCAGGGAAGCGCTTATTCCACTGAGCCATCTCCCTGGCCCCGGGCTCTTTCTTGACCTAGAAATTCTCATTACCATCCTTTGTTTCTCCTCTAGGGCTGGCTACCTCTGTTCTCTTCTTACCCATCCCTCAGTCCCCACTTTGCTCAGCTCAGGGTGGCGGGCCCTGCGGGCTGGTAGGGCAGGGAAGTGGGGGAGTCCAGCCTTTACTTCCTAAATCATGTTTTCTTTCCTCCCTTGGCACCTTCCCCCACC
Organism: Octodon degus; assembly: GCF_000260255.1. Lineage (NCBI taxonomy): Eukaryota > Metazoa > Chordata > Mammalia > Rodentia > Octodontidae > Octodon > Octodon degus. The sequence goes on from NW_004524844.1 coordinate 1,422,931, forward strand.
CCCTCTGGCAGGCCCTGAATGTGGTAAGTCCCCCTGCTCCTCCTCCCATCCACTCTGCCCCCAGATGATTGTCCCCTCCCCCAGGAGACCAGGAAGGGCAGAGGGTTCCACACCATCCTTGCCTGCCCTTTGCCTGGACTCCCCAAGTCTGCTTCTTCCCATCCTTGCTTCACCCACTTGTGGTCCCACCCTTGCTGTGTTGACTAGGTTGCCCCATTAACACGGATCTCCAACTCTCCCAGGACCAGGTTTCCAAGGACAAGGCTTTCCAGACGATGGCTACCATGTCGTCTGCCCAGCTCATCTCTGCACCTTCCCTGCAGGCCAAACTGGGGCCTGCTGGTCCTCAGGTGCCTAGATTGGGGACTGGGGGGTTGGGGGCTGGAGGGATGGAGGTGCAGCTGCCAACAGACCAACTAATCCCCTCTCTTTGTCTCTTCTCTAGGCCACTGAACTATTCCAGTTTTGGTCAGGGGGCTCTGGGCCCCCCTGGAACGTTCCAGAGTGAGTATATTATGTCTCTGCTCACTCTACCTGCCTTTCCTTACCCCACTTTCCAGCTCACAACTTTCTTTTGAAAAAGGATTCTGGAGGCAGGCTGTCTGGATTGGAATTCTAGCCCTGCCCTTTTAACCTGTTTTCTTATCTCTAAAGTAGAGGCAAACTAGGCATAATGGCCCATGCCTGTGATCCCAGCACTGGGAGACTGAGGCAAGAGGACTGCCACAAGTTCAAGGCCAGCCTGGGCTACACAGTGAGACCCTATCTCAAAAACAGCAACAGGAAAAAAAAAAAAAAATAGGGGTAACAAGATCACCTTTCTTGTAATCCCAGCTCTTGGGAGGCTGTAAACAGGTGGATCATTACGAGTCCGATCTAGTAGTGAGACCCTGAACACAGTAGACCCTTCCCTAAAATACAAAAAAAGAAAAAAAAAATCACCTTTCTTCCTCCTTTTTCTCTTTTACTTTTTTATCTTCTTTTTGTGAGACAGGCTGGACTCAAACTTGCTGGGATATTCCTGGAGCTTCAGCATCCCAAGGGCTGGGATTATAAGGGTGTGCCACCATGTCGGGCAAGAGCACCTTTCTCACAGGGCTGTTAATGGAACGAAGGAGGATAAAATGTACAGTGCTTAGGCTAGGACCTTGTGTCTCATATGTGCTTAGTATGAATTCTGAGGTGGCTTAGTAAGGAGGAGGAGGGGAGGGGAGAGCCTGTTGGGCAAAGATGGATCCCGGGAACTGGAGTTGGGCCCGTCGGGAGATATGCAGCCTACAAGAGGAGCAGATGTGGGGAGTAATGAGCTCAACAATGGAACCTGTGCGTGAGAGATGCCCAAGGATGTTCACAAAAATAATGGCCTCCTACTGGGACTGTTGGCCCCAGAGGCTCATGGGAAGGCAGTTGCAGCTCCACAGACTCCTGGAAGGGAGGAGGGAGCCCTAGAAGTTCATGGAGTGACTCATTTCATCCCTTTGATACCATGTTTAGAGCTAAGAGTAAAGCAGGAGTTACTTTCTCTCAGACTGAGAAGAAAATGGGCCTCCGAGGTTCATGGGAGGGCCCTTCGGGGTCTGAGAGGGCCGTGAGGGTGACGTGATGTGTTAAATGGAGGATGCAGGTTTTAATGAAACCATCACCTGTATTAACAGGTTGAAGAGTGACGAAGGGTGTAAAGACCAACAGAAAGGGTTCTAGGGTTGGGAGAAGATTGCAGGGGTTTGTTGAAGAGATAGCACTGAAGGCCGAGTAGAATTTAGCCAGGTGAAGAATGGAGTAGGGGCTAGAGCAGAGAAAACAGCATGTGACAAGGCCCTGAGGTGAGAAAGCTTAGGAAGTTGCAGGAGTTTGGAGTGAGAGGACAGTACGAAGCAGCTGGGCAGACAGTCTTCTTTGTTGAGTACCTACTAATGGTACACTCTGCTCAGTTTGAGGACACCATAGACAATCCCTGACGTACCAGGGAGGAGATAGCACTCATGTAAATGAATACAAATTCATAAGGAAAGGAATAAATAAATAAGGCAAGGCATATGCATTTTGTTTTTTTAATGAGGGATTAAACCGAGGGCCTTCACACTCAGCTACATCCATAGGCCTTTTTTTTTTTTTTTTTTGCGGAACCGGGGATTGAACTCAGGCCCTTGCGCTTGGCAGGGAAGTGCTTATTCAACTGAGCCATTTTCCTGGCCCCTCCATAGGCCTTTTTAAATTTTTGTTTTTTCATTTATATATTTGATACAGGGTCTTACTAGTCTCACAATGCACCTTAGACTCGTACTCAGTGATCCTCCTGTTTTCAGCCTCCCCAGCACTGGGCCATGTGCCACCACGTCCAGACTGGTCCAGGCTGGTCCAGGCCCAGAGCACCCTGGGGGTGGGGCTGGCGCGGCATGCAGGACTGGGAATCTGAACCCTGGTCCCTGCACTTGCCAAAGCAGGTGCTTAGTCTGCTGAGCTAGCTTGCTGGCTCTTTTTTAATTTTTTTTTTTTTTTTTTTTTTCAGAACCAGGGATTGAACTCAGGCCCTTGTGCTTGCCAGACAAGTGCTTATTCTACTGAGTTATCTCCTCGGTCCCATCTTTTTTAATTTTTGAGACAGGGTCTTGCTAACTCATTAAGTTGCCCAAGCTGACCCTGAATTTATAATCCTTCCATCTCAGTCTCAGAGTGCTGGAATTCTGAGTGGGAGCCACCGTATCAGTTAAAATTTATTATGCTTTATTTTTGTGGTGCTGGAGATCCAATTCAAGGCTTTGTACATGCTGGTAAAGTGGTCCACCAGCTCTAAGAACTCTATTTTAACCTTTTTTCACTTTTGATTTTTGTTTTCATTTTTTTGTTTTGTTTTTTGAGATAGCCTTGCTATGTAGTTGAAGCTGGCCTTGAATTCACTGTGTAGCCAAGGCTAGCATTAAACCCATGTTAATCCTCCTGCCTCAGCCTCCCAAGTGCTGGGATTATGTGAGTATACCACCATTCCTGGCTCAAGGGCTCTAAATATTTTTTCAGTACCAGGGATTGAACTCAGGACCTTGCGTTTGCCAGGCAGGCACTTACGCTGCTCCTGGCCCCTAGAGGTAAAAATAAGTAACTAATTAATTTTGGGCCCTGGGAATTGAACTCAGGACCTTGTGCTTACGAGGTATGCGCTGCGCTGCTGAGCTATATCCCTTTGCTCCAAGAGCTCTATTTTATTTATGTATTTTTATTATTATTTTATTTATGTATTTTTATTATTATTTTATTTATGTATTTTTATTATTATTTATGTATTTTTATTATTTATGTATTTTTATTATTATTTTTTGATTCAGGGTCTTGCTATGCAGTTTGGACACATAGTGATCTTCTTAGTGATCCTGCCCAACTTCCTTAGTGCTGGGATTATAGGCATGTACCACCACACACGGTTCCAGGGTAGGCATGGTGTCCCTGGGGTGCTGTGGCCAGCATGGCATGTGGTACCAGGGATGGAACTCGGGACCTTGCACTTGCCAGGCAGTTGCTTGTGCCACTGAGCTATTTCCCTAGCCCAAGAGCTTTTTATTTTTATTTATTTATTTTTATGTATTTAGTACAGAGTCTTACAGGGTCTCGCTACACAGATTGGACTCATAGTGATCCTTCCTGTTTTTCGGTCTCCCAAGTGCTGGGGTTACAGCACGTACCACCACGTCCAGTCTCATTTGCCCTCTTAGTGAGCCCCTGGGCCAGAGCCAGGGCTGGGGACAAGTACCAGTATCAGCACCGGCACCAGCATCAGCACAGCAGGCCAGGCTAGGGATCAAACTCCCGGCCCCTGCAGACAGTTTGCCTAAGCAAGTGCTTTAATCTGCTAAGCTATCTGGCTGGCCCAAGAGCTCTATTTTATTTATTTAATTTTTTATTTATTTGAGAGAGAGAGAGAGAGAGAGAGAGAGAGAGAGTGTGTGGTGTGTGTGTGTGGCCAGCTCAGCCCACCAGGGGGCGGGGCTGGCTGGCATGTGGTGCTGGGGGATTGAACCGCGG
>NW_004524844.1:1427249-1431271 GCF_000260255.1 Octodon degus
GAACTGCGGTCCCTGTGCTTTGCTAAGCTTGTTCTAAGTAGGTGCTTTAGACCATTGAGCCATCTCACCAGCCCTGTTCATGGTCTTTTGTCCCTTGACCTCTTTTCTGACTTCTGGCCTCCCAGTCTTCTTGATAGTCTGCTATGCTATTCCTATACCTCTGGAGTTGTATTAATAACCATTAGCCATACAGGCTATTTTCTTTTTTTTTTTTTTTTAATCCTCATCTTCCTCCTCCTCTTCGTCCTGGTTAATCTGGAAGTAACGTAATTCATAACTCTCTTTGCTGCTAGCAACTACGCGCAACCAGTCACACAGATTATTCTTCTTCAAATATTTTTTGGTGAGATATTTCAAATACCTTTTGGAAAAAGGCACCTCGGAAGTCACGGTGATCCTGCTCTTGCTCCTGTCGATGGTGACCACCCCTCTACCGAGATTCCCGGCTTTGCTGTTCACCTTGATTCTTTCCTGGAGAAACTGCTCGAAATTGGCAGCGTCCATGATTCCATCTTCTACAGGATGTGTGCAATCAAGGGTGAACTTCAGGACCTGCTTCTTTTTTTTGCCCCCCTTTGCTGCAAGCTTTTTCACGGGCGCCATGGCGGCCGAGGACTTGGAAAAGCTTTTTTTTTTTTTTTTTTTTTTTTGGTGGAACCGAGGATTGAACTCAGGTCCTTGTGCTTGCCAGGGAAGCGCTTATTCCACTGAGCCATCTCCCCGGTCCCTTTTTTAATGACTTTTTTGTGTGTGTGTGCGGAACCAGGGATTGAACTCAGATCCTTGCTTTTGCCAGTCAAGCGCTTATCCTACTGAGACATCTCCCCGGCCCTCATACAGGCTATTTTCATTAAAATTACTTAACTAAAATGTAAATTCGGTTCCTCACGCACCTGGCTGCACTACTGTTCAGAAGGAACATGTGTCTGGTGGCTACTAGGTGGGACAGTGCAGAGGCAGGACTGGCCATCAGACAGGAAGTTCTTTTGGACAGCACTCCCTTCTCATTTCTCCCTTTGTCCAATGTCGTATCTTGTGACTACTGGTCATTTTCTTCCCACCCTGCTAAATCTTTACCCTCTGTTATCTCTAAATTCCCTGTCTTCTGTTTTCTCTGCCCCTTCCCAGACTTGCTTTCTTGTCCTCTACCATTTTGTGGGAGGCACCAAAGTGCCACTCTTGAATACTTGTGATTTAAGCATCCTGGAAGGCTGAGGCAGGAGGATCTCAAGTTCCAGCTCAGCCTGTGGAACTTAGTAAGACAATGTCTCAAGATAAAAATAAAAATTGGAGCTGGAAAGCAGCTCAATGCAAAGGCACTGGGTTCAGTCCCAAGTACTACAACAACAACAACACCAACCAAGAACCCAGGGTCTTCATGGTTGGAACTGACCTTGGTTCAGTGTGACTGGGCAGATTAGTTGACTGCACTGTGTCTTAGTTTCCTCATGTGTAAAACAAGAAGCACAGTAATTGCATTTCATTGGCTTCAGTGAGATGTGCCCTGCACATGAAGTGCTGGCACACGGTCACGCTTGTCAGGCCTCCAGGGACCTTGGCACTCACTGCTAGTCCTGCTCACCTTGGCTTCCTTCTTCCCACAGCGTGAAGCCGTTCTCACAGACACAATTCTCTTTGTCCCTGACACCCCCATCTACTGACCTCCCAGGTAAGGGCCCGCTCCAAGCCCCTCCTACCCTTTCCTTCCCTTCTCTCTGTGGCTCCGGCTACCTTTCTTTCCGTCCCATCAGTCAGGGGCTGTCATCTTCCTGAGGCAGGGTGTGCTGGGGCAGGATGTGTGTGACAGGGTTTGTGGTGGTTAAGAGCACAGCCTCTGTAGCCACACATCCTGGGTTTGTTCTGACACTTGCTTGCTTAGGAGACATTGGGGAAGTGGGTTAGTTAAGAGTCTTTCAGCCACAAGTGATAGAAACCCAAATCAAGCTTGCTGAAGGTGGTGGCGGCGGTGGGGGATTTCTTAGTTCAAGTAACTGAGAGTTCACAATTAGGGCTTCAGGCATGGCAGGATCCAGGGTCCTAGTGGAAGCACTACGATTTGTTTCCATTTGCTTTCCCTGCTGGTGGCTTCACTCCCAGGGAGACTCTGCTCACCTGGCCACTGAGGTGGTTTCCAGAGGGCCATGCCCAGGTGACTCTGAATGCTCAGACTGACTGGTGAAAGAATAAGTCTCTAGTTCTCTCAGGTTCCACAGATTCATTGGTAAGGAATACCTCAGGCTGCAAGCTACAGAACACTCAAATCAATAGGGCCTTAAATAGGCTTTAATGTTGCTACATACCACAAAGTCTGGAGGTGGGTTGCCCCTAAGCTGGCTGAGAAGCCCAGCAGTATCAGGACTGGCATCTTTGCAGTTCCCTTAGCCTCTATCTTATTGTGCCACAATGGCTGCTGTGACTCTAGACATCATGTCCCAAGCAGGACTTGGTCAGGGCCAAAAGCTTTCTCCTCCCAAAGTTCTGTCTTTTTCATTCAGGAAGAAACTCCTTCCCAGAAGCCCCCCAGCAGATTTTCCCTAACGTCTCATTGGCCAGGACTGTGTCACATGGCCACCTCTAGCTGCATGGGAGGCTGGGAAAGTGAGTATTTAGCTTTTTCAGCTTCCAAGTGGAGGCAGGCAAGAGAGAACAGTGCCTAATACAGCCAGTAAATTTTAGCAATTTTTATTGTTCTTTCTTCTCTCTAGGGTACGAGCCCCCCCAAGCCCTTTCTCCCCTGCCCCCACCTGCCCCATCACCGCCAGCCTGGCAGGCTCGGGCTCTGGGCACTGCCCGGTTGCAGCTGGTGGAGTTCTCGGCCTTTGTGGAACCGCCAGATGCAGTTGACTCTGTGAGTGAAAAATTGGGAGCTCTTTGGAAGCAGAGGGTGACGGGAAAGGTGTGAAATCATCTACAGGGCTTGTTAATAGAGACTGCCAGCCCAATTCCAGGATTTTGTCTTTTTTTTTTTTTTTTTTGTGGAACCGGGGATTGAACTCAGGCCCTTGCGCTTGCCAGGGAAGATTTAGTCTTTTTGAGACAAGGTCTCACTGTGCAGTTCAGGTGGGTCTTGAGCTCACTTTGTAGCCCACGCTGGTCTCGAACTTGCAATGTTCTTCCTGCTTCAACCTGTCAAGTGCTGGGATTACAGGCGTGTGCCACGGTGCCCAGAATTTTGAATTTGCTAGATCTACTGGGGGTTGTGGCTGAAGAATTCATATTTCTGATGATGTAGCTGCTTTGGGAACCACACTTTGAGAACCACTATCATCAAGAAACTGGAAGGTCATGGGGTAACAAGTTGGGAAGGTCAGGGAAACTCCCCAGGACATTGTTCACTTGTTCGTTCATTTAATACATTTGAATCCCTGCTGTCTGCTAGGCTTTATGATGCTTACTAGGAACCTGGAAAAGCAGAGTTTATTTCTGGACTTGGGCTTCTCCTGGGCCAGGATAGTGATGCTTGCTGTACCAGTTGGAAAGGTTGTTAGAAGAAACAGGTGCCAACTTCAGGGACTGAACAAGTTTCTGGTGCATGTACCACGTCAGTGTGGGTGTTCTGCAGGAGCCTTCTACTCAGTGATTCAGGGCTCTGGGCTCCTTCCATTTTGTGGCTCACTGTTCTCTAGGGCTTGGGAATCTGCTACTAGATTCTCTGCATCTGGCCAGCAGATGGAGGAAGGGAAAGAGGCAAGATGTGCAGGAGTTTTTATGGGTCTGGCTTAAATGTGCCAACTGGCTGGTTTGCTCGCATCCCATTGGCCAGAATGGAATCATGTGGTCTAAACTCATAACTGCAAAGGAGCCTGGGAAATGTAGTTTACTACTATGTAAAGAAACTGGGTCACTGCTGTGCAGATAAATACTATAAAACTTAAGTTGGATTAGGTTAAATCCTTACCACCTCACTTGTTGCAAAAGATAAAAAAAGTCCTTTCATTTGCCCACTGAGTTATGCACTGTCTTGATTCCCATTTCTGCCTCTTGGCCTGCTTTCTGTTGAGCTACCACAGCTTTTTGGGTAT
>NW_004524844.1:1431621-1433034 GCF_000260255.1 Octodon degus
TTTTTTTTTTTTTGCAGAACCTGGTATTGAACTCAGGCCCTTGTGCTTGCCAGGCAAGCACTTATTCTGCTGAACCATCTCCCCGGCCCCTGCACCTGCCATTCTACTGCCCGGATGTGCTTTGCTCAGATCATACTGTGCTGGACTCCAAATTTATTTAGACCTTTACTCATTTATTCTCTCTAATGTGCTTTCTTGTATCACCTGATGAAAGATGTCAGGGGCTACCACCTTTGATCCCTTTTGTATACCGCAGTCTTTGTCACAGTGTACCTTACTCTGAAGTTTACATTATCCCCCCACTGGTCTTTCAGTTTTCTTTCTGTGCCAGTAGACTGTGAAGTCCTAGAGGTCAGGGACTTCGTCTTGTAGCCTTTCAGAGCCCCTAGCCCCTGTACACTGCATGATTGAATAATGAGAGCTGCTGGCCTGGGGAAAGTTAAGGTTTTGTGCGTGTACAAAAGAGTAATTCACCCTGCAGAGTCAAGGAGGGCTTCCCTGAGATGACAGTCCTGGAGTTGGGCTTTGAGGGCTGTGTAGGAGTTTGCTATGTGCAGGATTGGATGTTTCAGGCATAGAGAGAACAGAGGATGGAATTTTTAGGAAAACAAATAGTAGAGCTACTGAGGAGGCTACAGAGTGGTGAGCAGGTCCTGGTTCAGGGAGACTTGGCATGGTGAGGCTAAAGGATACAGACTTCTCCTAAGGCAGTTGAGGAACCAAGGAAAGCTTAGGGGTTGAGTGATCGAATCAGAGTGTGATCAAGGGAGGGTCCGGGAACACACAGATTTGGATAAAAGTTGGATCTAAAAGTGTGGAGAGAAGATTTATGTGGGAGGAGAAATTGGGGAGGATTTTCAGGATATGGAGGAAGTTGAGAGAAGTCTTGAGAATGGGGACAGTCGCATGCGGGGTGCATGGGTTCCCATTCATCCTTCCAAGGAACATTCACCAGCAGCTCTTCTCACCAGGGCCAGGTTGAGCAGGTGTGGTGGGTAGTAGGGAGCCGTGGGAGGAGTGTGAGTTGGACGGCGCCATGGACAGCCCTGGGGTCTCCTGAGGATAGAGGCCGAGGGTGGGCAATGGAGACCAGCGAGGAGGTGGGCTGAGAGTCAGGGACCAAGTGGCTATGGGGGTGCAGGGACAGGGAGAGGGCAGTGTGGGGCAGCGGGCTGACCCTGTGGGGCTGGCGACAGTGCTGGGAGGCCGCCTGCAGGGAGGATTTGGGGTCCACTCATCCTAACTCTCACTGCTGCCCTCCTCAGTACCAGAGGCACCTGTTCGTCCACATCAGCCAGCACTGTCCCAGCCCTGGGGCGCCCCCCCTGGAGAGCGTGGATGTCCGGCAGATCTACGACAAATTCCCCGAGAAAAAGGGTGGTCTGCGGGAGCTGTATGATCGTGGGCCCCCCC
>NW_004524844.1:1434091-1437801 GCF_000260255.1 Octodon degus
CCGGACATGGTGGTGCATGCTTGTAATTCCAGCACTTGGGAAGCTAAGCCAGGAGGATCACTGTGGGTTCGAGGCCAGCCTGGGCTGCATAGAGTTCAGTGCCAGCCTGCACTACATGGCAAGACCTTGTCTCAAAACAAACAGGGTGGGCCCGGGGAGATGGCTCAGTGGAATAAACGCTTCCCTGGCAAGCGCAAGGGCCTGAGTTCAATCCCCAGTTCCACCAAAACAAAACAAAACAAAACAAAACAAAACCAAAAAAAAAAAAACAGGCCTGTGGAGATGGCCCAGTAGAATAAGCACTTGCTTGGCAAGTGCAAGGGCCTGAGTTCAATTCCCAGTTTTGCCAAACAAACAGCAGCAGTAAAATCCCAGGAGGATATGTATGATGAGTTCTGTGCAAATACTATGTCTTTTTTTTTTTTTTTTTGTGGAACCGGGAATTGAAGTATGTCAATTTTCTGTGGGCACTCAGTCATGTATGGATCTTGGTACCATGGAGAATCCTGGTGCTGGTCCCAAGGGGCATCTGTATTGTGACAGAGTGGATCCACTTGTCTTAAGTTTGTTTTTTAAAAATTTGGGCCAGGGTCTCATTATGATTGGGACCAGGCCTGCCCCCCCTTTTTTTTTGCGGAACCGGGGATTGAACTCAGGACCTTGTGCTTGCCAGGCAAATACTTATTCTACTGAGCTATCTCCCCGGCCCCAGGGTCTCATTATATAGTTCAAGCTGCCCTTCAGTTCACTGTCTGGCCTAGGATGGCTTTGAGCTTATGTTGCTCCTCCTCCTGAGTGCTGGAATTGTCCGATAGTTCCTTTAGAAGTGGCTTGCCAAGCCGGGTGTGGTGATGCGCGCCTGGAATCCCAGCACTCAGTTATAGTGATTCATGATTCATGCAAGCTCCTTGTGGTATGTCTCTTTTAATGCTGTCTACCTCTTAAGGAAACTCAGTGAGAGGTTCTATGTAAATGGTCCTGAGAGTCATCATTTTTTTTTTTTTTTTGCGGAACCAGGGATTGAACTCAGATCCTTGCGTTTGCCAGTCAAGCGGTTATCCTACTGAGCCATCTCCCTAGCCCCTTGAGAGTCATCTTGCCTTCCCTTGAGATCTTGAAAGTCACAGGATCTGCTTACTTGCCCAGTCAGTTTTGCCACCCTTCCTTTTACATCACTGGGATTACAGGCATGTGCCCCCTGCCTGGCTTATTTTAGGTTTTCCTTAGGCCTGATTAGTTTGGTGTTCAGAGCAGTGATAGACGCTTATAGGGACTCAGGCAATGTTGAGTGAATGTTTTGGGGTTTGAATTCTTGTGGTAACCAGCACAGAGCTTGAACTGCACCGGTCTTGTTGGGCTTGATGGACCATGGCTGTAAAGCTTCTGCCTATGAAATGGTGGCCAGCGATGGCTCTGGGCACATGCTCAGCTTCTGCAGGTTCGGATGAGGCCTTGGGGTGTGCGGCTTCTTAAGGCCGTATTGCCTGGAGAAGATGGAGGCAGGCCTTTGAGGCATGTGACTGCAGCCAGGATGAGGGAATGGCCCTAAGGAGGGGGCTGTCTGATGCTATCTTAAGGTTATCAATCCTACTTGGTCTAATACTTTAGGCCAACTGTTTGTGCCCTTGTGCTCTGGGGTGATGGAGGGGTTCTCAACTCTGAGCAACAACAGAAACGGCTGGAAAGTGTTCTGAACAGGTCCCTGGCCTGTTGCCTCAGCAACCAGAGTGGTGATGGGAGGTGATTGGGTCTCTGCTGGTTGCTTGAGGTAACCGCATCCTTAGTAACTAGTCCTTGGGAGGGGCTGAACTCAATTTGGGAGCTTCAAGAGGAAGAAGTTGATTTCCAGGTCCCCTTGGTTATTAGGGACAGAGGGTCAGGACCTTTTTGAGGGCCCAGACCTCCCCACACGGATGGTGTCTTAGTTACTCTTCTCTTGTTGCTGGGACAAATACCTGACACCCAAAATGAAGGAAGGAAAGGTTTATTTAGCTCACAGTTACTGGAGGTTTCAGTCCATACTCAGCTGGGTCCAACGCAGAGCAGCACAGAGCAGAAAGCAACCTTTCATGGCGGCGGCAAAGAGCAAGAGCACAAGGGAGGGGTAGCAGCAGCTCAAGCAGCTAGCTTCTCTTCCCACCTTACATTGTAATGCAAATCACCTGCTCCCGGGCAGGTGCAGCATCCACACCCAAAGCAATCAGTCACAAACTCCTAGGCCGCCCCAAGGCTGCATGAGGCTTTAAGGGGACAACTATACACAAACCATAACAGATGGTATGGGTGGCTCTTCTCTGAAACCAGCTCCTGGAGAGGTGGGAACTGAGAAAGAGAGGTAGGCAGCTGCTAGGGAAGTGGGAGAAGCAGGCTCTGGGCAGAGTTTCTCACGATGTCCTCTCTACCCTCCCGTGCTTCACTACCCTCCAGGCTGACTTGAACTGGGGCCCAAGTGGCGAAGAGGCGGGCACTGGGGGAGGCAGCAGTGGCAGTGGTGGCTTCTATGGAGTGAGCAACCAGTACAAGAGCCTGGAGCACATGACGCTTACCTGCTCCTCCAAGGTCTGCTCTTTCGGCAAGCAGGTGGTGGAGAAGGTGGAGGTAAGGCTGGAGGCAAGGCTGGGTGTGCTCCAGGAAGCCATGATGGGGCAGGCATTTGGGGTTTGCCTGGAGGGAGGTCTCAGCCTGTGTGGGGATTTAATGCATGGGGCTGGGACAATTAGAGTTCAAAGGGTCCAGTTTGAGAGTTAAAAGGTACAGAGATTAAACTGGATGTAGTGCTATATGCCTATAATCCCAGCACTTGAAGCTGACAGGCTGAAGCAGGAGAATCTACACAAGCTCAAGGCCAGCCTGGGCCATACAGTGAGCTCAAGGCCAGCTTGAACCACATAGGAATACCGTGTCTCAAAACCAAAAGAGAAAGATGTCTGGATTTAGTTACTGAGATTAAGAAGGCTCCTGTGACTACAGAGGGGTTCACAGGACAGAGAGGCTCGAACATTACACTTAGCAGTTTGGGGGGACTTGGGTCTCAGGTGCAGTTGTGGGATGGTGGGGAGGAGTCTGGGATTATATAGTGGGATTATAGGCATATAGCACTATGTCCAGTTTAATCTCCGCTAGAGTTGGAGGCCAGATGAATTCAAAGGCCATCGAGGGTTTATAGCAGCACTCTGAGGGGCTGGGCTTTGCAGGTTCATGGGGTGCATCTAGTTCCTGGGGTGACCTATGTGTCTCTGAGCCTCTGTTTGCCCCATTCCCTGCCCCTGGTTCAGACGGAGCGGGCCCAGTTGGAGGACGGGCGATTTGTGTACCGCCTGCTGCGCTCGCCCATGTGCGAGTACCTGGTGAACTTCCTACACAAGCTGCGGCAGCTGCCGGAGCGCTACATGATGAACAGCGTCCTGGAGAACTTCACCATCCTGCAGGTGATCGCAGGCCAGGGGCCCTCAGCCAGGAAAATGAGGCCCTGGGGATCCCACAGGTGCCCCTTAGTGTAGGTGGGCATCTCTCTTGGGAGGTGGCAAAGAGGCCCCTGACACCCCCCCCCCTCCCGTGGGGTATCAGTCCAAGCCTAAGCATTCTCCCACTTCCCGGCAGGTGGTGACGAACAGAGACACCCAGGAACTGCTGCTGTGCACCGCCTATGTCTTCGAGGTCTCCACCAGTGAGCGTGGGGCCCAGCACCATATCTACCGCCTGGTCAGGGA
>NW_004524844.1:1438176-1445802 GCF_000260255.1 Octodon degus
GAAATATTTTTTTTAATATAACGAGATATTTATATGTGGGTGTTAGGGTTGTGACTATCCCAGTGGGGTGAGGCCCTTGAACCCCACCTCCTTTTCTTGTATGTGAGCCCCAGACTGGACTGCTGCCTCCCTTTCCCTTCCCAAAGCGTGTTGGTTTGTGTTCTGACAGAGGATAAAGTTATTTTACCAAAACATAGGGGATTTATTTGAGGTTTGGGCCAAAAATAATCTTGTGGGAGGTGGTTGGCCATCAGATCTGTGTGGGGCAGGAAGCCTGAGGTTCCTTGGGGAGATGGTTGTGCCCGGGCAGGCAGACATCTGGGGCCCCAGGGGAGTGAGGTTTTGCTCAAAGCCCAGGCAAAACTACGGATGAAACAAACTATTTACAGTCCCTGGGGAGGTACCCAAGGCACTTGAGGGGGTAGAGGCGGGCTCAGCGGTATCGAGCAAGTCGGTCATAGACGTAGTCCAAGTTTCTGCACATGAATATCGAGAGTGTCATGAAGCCGAGCTACAGAGAAAGAAGACAAGAGATAAGAGATGGTGGAGTGATAGGGGTGAGGCGGTTATGGGTCCCTGAGGAGAAAAATCTGGGACGGGATCCAGGGGAAAAAAAAAAAAAGAGTCCTAGAACTCCTAAAGAAGTGGGTTCCTAGGAGTGGTGGCGCAGGCCTGTAATCCCAGCACTTTGGAAGGCTTAGGCAAAAGGATCCCAAATTCAAACAGCGACCTGCTGTGTCCTGCCTCAAAAATGAAAAATAAAGATGAACTGAGGGTGTAACTCAGGGCAGAAGCCCTGGGTTCAATCTCTAGTATTGGGAAGAGGGGGAAAAAAAAAAAATGCGGGCTGGAAGGAGAACTGGAAGAAGCGAGCCCAGGACTGCAGCAGAGATGGGGAACCCCGCGGCAGCAGGTGGGGAGGTGGGCCCGTCGAGGGTAAGGAGAGAGGTAGGAAACAAGCCCAGGGGCCTTTATTCTGGAGCTGCGACTGTCTCCGCCTCCGTGCTCCGGGTCTCGTCTGGATCCCACGATGGCCAGGGCCCCAAGGCCATGGGCACCGGGTCCGGTGGCGCCCTGTCTGCCCAGGCTGCCGAGCTCCAGCGGCCCCATGTGGCCGCGCCACAGCGCCCAGCCCCGCCCTTAACACCAAGGCCGGGTGAGGCTCCCCGACAGTCTGCGTCCGGGACTTGCGGCTCGGATTGCCTGCGGAGCGCTGGGCGGTGCAATTGCAGACTCAGAACCATTAGACTCACCTGCGAGGAAAGCAGCGTATAACCAACCAATCAGCCCACAGAAGATAGGCCCCGCCCCCAACCCCCAAAGCAGTGGTGGGAGGGGCGGCTGCTCTGTCGCGCATGCGTCCTCCCGGGCCTAAGAGACTGGCGGTCTATTGACTGCCGACCAATCGCGATTGGGGCGGAGCCAAATCACCTCGAGTAGACCGATCCCCAGACAAATGCCAACTATGGAGATGAGGTTGTTGTGCAGCCACCTCTGGAGGCTCTTCGCGCAACCCTGGGGGAGTAGGGGAAAGTTAAAGGTGGCGTTCATTCAAGCCCAGGCTCAGCATTCTCTGCTTCTCTCTTGCTTCTTTCAAGCACCGATCCACTCTTAAAGTTACCGGGACTTTCTAGTCTCAGTTCTGGGGATCCGTCTCATCTCTCCCAAGCTTTGCCCTTCTGGACGTCTGTGTTCCTGGGCCCACTTTCCTGTAGACCCCTCCCTTTTGGAGGGCCTTGCCCCCCTCGGCATTCCCCTTAGTCGGCCGATCTCTCGTAGCCCCGCCTCTCTTTGGCCACGCCCATCCCCGGGACCGCCCCTCGCGAGGCCACGCCCCGGGAGGCAGTGTCCCATTGGAGCTGTTTGGTTCCAGACCCTCAGGTACCTCGCGGTAGATGTGGTTATCTGCAGGCACAGAGCAGAGGTCGGCGCTGGGCCTTGGCCGTGCCCGCAGTCCAAGCTGACCGGGCTGAGAGAAGTAGATCTTTTCAAAAACTGTGGAGTCGTTGGTGGTCGACGAGTTGTAGCAGGAGCAGGGCACGCGGTCCGCCTCCGATTTGTTGCCTCTCAGGATGAGGACCTGGAGCCAGTCCTGCGGAGAGTGCCAGCCGCAGCAGCGCAGCTGAGGAAGGGATGAGAGTGAGGGATCAGGGCCCACGGTGATGCGAGATGGTGCTGGGTATCAGGGGACCCGGTGATGGGTTTGAGGTCAGACCAGAGAGCAGGGGCAGAGTCCTCAGGCAGAAGGCGGGTCTGGGTATCCCGCGGGGGTGCTGGCCTACCCTAGGGTTGGGGTGAGTGAGTGGGGTGCGCTAGAGACCTAGAGCTGGAGGATGGGGCCACATCCGGGCAGAGGCTCTTTGAAGGCTAAGCTGAGCAAAGCCACATTGGAATCCCGGGAAAGGGAAGGCTTGATGGGGCCATGCACCTGGAATTGAGTGTAGTCCCAGCTCTCCTCCGCTGCTGTCTCCTCTGGGTCAGAGCCATAGTTTTGGATGGTGCTCAGCACGAGCTCCTTCACCCTTCGCTCCAGCTGAGAGGTGGTGAGTGAGGCTGCGAAGAGCGAAGCTGCGCCCCATCTGCCCCGCCCCTCCAGCTGCTCCCAGAGCTAGAGTTCGGACCCCAGGGGTTCCCGGGGAAGCTCTTTCTTGTGCTGGTTTTCATTACTCCTTGAACGGCTAGTTTATCTCTTCCTTAGACCTCAGTCCTATTTCTGGAGGTCACTGGATCTCTATTGCTTCTCCAGGGACTTCCATCTCCTCCCTTTTTTTTTCCCCCTCTGCTGCCCAGACTAGCCTCAGCCTTGCGGACTCAGCGATTCTCTCGACTCAAGTCTCCCTAGTAGCTGCGACTGCAGGTGCCACACTCTCAGCTTTCCTTTGAGATCTCCCTCAGTGTCCTTGTGTCATTCTCTGATTCCTACAGGCCTTTTTCTCTCGCTCTCCACTTACCCCCCGCCCCACATACACCCTCAGCTGCAAGGAGTGGGTGTTGGCCGCGGTAAACTCACCCGGACCCGCTGAGTGGAAATGAGGACGCCCACAGTGATCTGCGTTGCAAACAGGAGCAGCAGGATTCCGAAATACTGGGGCAGAGAGGAGAGGTCAGGCTTATCCCTCCTCAAGGCATTCTTCGGGGTGGGGAGGGACAGGAGTGGCCTTAGGTTTTTTTCTTTTTTCTTTTTTGCGGAACAGGGGATTGAACTCAGGCCCTTGTGCTTGCCAGACAAGCGCTTATTCTACTGAGCTATCTCCTCGGCCCCAGGAGTGGCCCTAGGGATGGGAGCAGGGCACTCACCAGACCCAGGAGGCTGCGAAGTTCCTTGAGGGCCCCCACACAACCCAGGAGAGCAAGGCCCATGGTGAGAACCCCTGAGATGGCCAGGATCTTGGACCAGGTCTGCAGGGGCACGAAGGACAAGCCTGGGGGCAGAGGTGAGAGGCTTGAGACAGCCTGGTTAGCAGAGCTCCAAGCAGCCCCAGGCCCCACCCATGCAGCCCCCAAGTGGGGAGCAGCATCTCAGGCCAGGACGGGGGTTCTGGCTGGACTCCCTGTGTCCTGGGGACTATGTCCTCGTTTCACCCTGAGTCTGTTTCTTTCCTGATAAGAATTTGTCTCCTGTCTCTGAGCCCCTGTTTGCCCCCTCTGTGGATCTCTTTCCTTCCGTCCCGTCCCTCCTCAACTCCATCACTTCTGTGACATTAGCTTTGCCGCTAAAACCTCCGGAAGCCAAGGAAATAGTGTTATCTATTTTCTAGTTGTATTTTGTATTTTGTTTGTTGTTTTCTTTTTGTATTTTTTAGGGAAGGGTCTACAAGGTGGTCAGGGTCTCACTACTAGATTGGACTCATAGTGATCCGCCTGTTTATAGCCTCCCAAGAGCTGGGATTACAGAAGCTTGCCACTTGGGTCTCAGCGCACCCCCAGGGGTGGGGCTGACATGGCAGGTGGACCCCAGCCCCAGTACCTGCTTGCAGGTACTTTAATCCACTGAGCTATTTGGCCAGCCCTGTTTGTTGTTTTCTCAAATGGAATCTCACTATGTTTTCCAAGTTGGCTGGCCTCGAAGTCCTGGACCCAAGTGATGCTTCTCGTCAGTCTGCATGTGAGTAACAGGGACTACAGTTTTGTACTACCAAGCCTGGCTCTATGGTTGTTTTGAGAGATACAAAAGAGCATGTGTATAAAAAAAAAAAAGAGCATGTGTTCATCCCAGTCCTCGAGGCAAAGCAAATGATACTTCCCAGATGCTAGGACTTTGATAATTATGCCATTATTATATTCCTTATTGTTCTCAAAATTATTTCTGTTTCTTTCCTTCCTTGCTGTATGACACCCGGTAAGGGACTTCCCCTCTCTGAACCGCAAGAGAGGGGAAGGTTTGTGGGAGAGTCTGATCAGCACCAGTCCAAATTTGACACAGGAAGCATTTGAGAAATGGCTAACATTGTCACTGTCCCTGTTATTGTTGGTACACACAACCCCATTTGCCATAGGAAGACCGCGGGTTCCAAGAGGCCCAGCTCCAGTTGAGAGCGATTGGTGGGAGCCAGACGCCTTCCTGCAGAGTTGGGCTGTGTGGTCTCCCCAGGACAAGGGAGACTCTAGCAGGTGGCATGGGGAGAGGCTGGGCCCAGATCTACCCCAGAAAAGTCCTCCCGACTACTCAAGCCCCTCTCACCCACAAAGGACACAAAACTGGTCTTGTCGATGAGAATCCAGATGCCAAAGCAGAAAATCAAACAGCCCAGGGCCTGGGGGAGGAGATGACAATGTGGCAGTGGGCTAGGGAGGCAGAGGTATGAGGTCTGGGGCCAGGGCTAGGGAACCATGGGGCAACTCACAAAGAAGAAGAGGTTGAACACGAAGAGGAAGTACTTGATGAGGCTGAGGCAGCTCTCCTGGGCCGACATCTTTGCCTGGATGGGGAAAACACCAGCTAGAGGACTGACAGGAGGGGTTTCGCAGTGGTTGGCAGTGGTGGTGATGGACAGGAGGACAGAGGCCGGGGAGAAAAGAGAAAGAGGCTGAGAGGAGGCAGAAAGGAAGAACACAGAAAGAGGAAGTTCCAGGGGCGGGGCTCCACCCCTCTTCACAAGAAGTGACACTCTTCTCTATCTGTCCCTGACTCCCTCACCTGCCCAGAGGAGACACAGGCCGGTCCCTGAGGGGCCTGGGAATGGGAGGGCACCAAGGACACAGCGGGTGGGCCCTCCCGGGTCTCCATGGCTCAGGACCTTCAGGGATTCCTGACTGCCTTGAAGTCACCCCTGGGCTCCAGGACCCCAGAGCTGTCCCCAGACTACAGCCGACCTCACAGACACTCTGACCTCATGGCTGCTGAGCTCTGCTATCTGTCTCCAGTTTTGTCCCCCTTCTCTTATTTCCCTTCTCTGTGGCTCTGTCCCTCCCTCCCTGGGTCTGTCTTCCTCTGTGTCACCCTCCCAGTCTCTGTTCTTCCTCCCTCTGTCTCTCTGTTTTCTTCTCTCTGAGGCCCTGTCCTTTCTCTCCCCAACCCCCTAATCTTGGTCCCTTTCTCAGGGGAGACTGCATCCTGTTCTAGACTGGTTGCTCCCATGTGCTGGGGGAAGGGGGTGGGCACCTGGGGAAGTGAAAGTGCTGCAGGCAGAGGCGGGCAGGTCCCTGGAGTGGCAAGGGTGGCCAGGCTGTGCCAACATCAAGCGGAAGCTGAGCCTCAGGCACAACTTCCTGCCTCTGCCAGAGGCTTGAGGAGGAGGCCTCAGAGGAGTCAGGGGCTTGGGGGTCTCATTGCCACAATGAACCCAGCAGCCTTTGCAGTCTTCCCAGAGTGTTGCCCTTCTTGTCAGGCCCCAATCTCTCACAGATTTCCAGCACTGGGGGCTCCCCAGCTCATAGTCATCCTCTCAGACCCTGAGAAACCAGTCTCTGAGGACATAGCTGACTGTGTGCATCACATTTTACACATAGCTCAGGGCCTTTTCCAGATTCTCTTCTTCCTTCCTTTCTTCATCTTTTTTTTTTTTTTTTTATAATGTATTTAGTGCAGGGTCTCACTACACGGATCAGACTCATAGTGATCCTCCTGTTTTCAGCCTCGCAAGTGCTGAGATTACAGCCACGTGCTACCATGCCCAATCTCAGTCACCATCTCAGTGCACCCCGGGGAAGGGGCCAACACAGTGGGGTTTAATTCCGAGCCCCTGTGTCTGCCTAAGCAGGCATTTTAATCCACTGAGCTATCTGTCTGGCCTCAGTCCCAGTTTCAGTCTGACCCTTCAGCCCTCTTTCCTCAGCTCCTGCTTCTAAACCACAAAAGACTTCTCCATGGTGTACCTCCAAAGTACGTTTCAAATTCATCTGCCTCTCTTGAAGACTACCAACCTAAGTCCAGCCGAAAGGATAATTGAAGCTCATTGTGGGGAGTTAAGAGGTGACCAAAATTGTAGGCCTATCACCTAACCCACAGCGCTTGCGAATAGGCCTTTATTTGGAGAAAGAGGGGTTTTTGCAGAAATAATTAAAGACCCTGAGGTGTGCTCATCCCTGGATTTTGTTAGGAGGGTCCTAAATCAGGCGTCTTTATGAGACACACACAGGACGGTAGTGCCATGTGAAGAAGGAGGTAGAGACGAGCGGGGCAGCCATAAGCTGAGGCTCAGGAGTCAAAGAACTGATTTTTGCCTAGAGTCTTGGGAAGGACTGTGGCTCTGTGCCCTTTGACTTGGGACATTCAGCCTAACAAATCCAGGGAATTAATTTCCATTGTTTTAGGCTACCAAAATAGTGGTGACGTTGTTATGGCCAGAGGAAGCAAATATATCAATCTCTTCAATCCTACCTACTGGTTCCTGTCAGAGATATGTGTGTGAGTAATTGGAGACCTAAGGGTAGGTGGTTTCTTTCCTAGGCACATAGGACTACATTTACCAGGATTCCTTGTAGTGAACTTGAGGTCTCATAATTACTATCTATAGGTCCCTTGAAATTCAGGGGATAAGGGAGAGCTAACCAGGCCTAACTAACTACTGTATGTTGGACAAACCATTCTAGCCCACAAACTAAGACAGATGACCTGATCTAGAACAGTTTCTAGCTTCCTATTTCTGTCTGTCTCTCTCATTTCTTACATCATGCGGGTTTTTTTCTTTTGTTTTGTTTTTGTTATTGTTGCAATTTCCCATGGGTGTGCAGTTATTTCTAAATAAAAAGTTAAATTAGCCTAAATTCTTAAGTTTTCATTCTACTCTCTCCCTTTAAGGGTATTTTTTTTTTTTAAGTTTATTTATTTATTTAGAGTGTGTGTGTGTGTGTGTGTGTGTTTGTGTGTGGCCAGCTCAGCCCACCAGGGGGCGGGGCTGGCTGGCATGTGGTGCTGGGGGATTGAACCGCTGTCCCTGCGCTTTGCTAAGCTTGTTCTAAGTAGGTGCCTTAGACCACTGAGCCATCCCACCAGCCCTCCCTTTAAGGGTATTTTATTTTATCCTCAAGACAACCATACAGGGGCTGGTGAGATGGCTCAGTGGTCTAAAGCACCTATTTAAAACAAGCTTAGCAAAAAGCACAGGACCGTGGTTCAATCCCCAGCACCACATGCCAGCCAGCCCCGCCCCCTGGTGGGCTGAGCTGGCCACACACACACGCATA
>NW_004524844.1:1446231-1447388 GCF_000260255.1 Octodon degus
TCCAGGTAATTCATTTTAAATGGGGCTGAAAAGAAAGGTCAAATGGAAAAAAAGAATTGAGATGAAACTGAAAAAGACTGCTTTTCCTCTAAGATCCAAAAAAACAAAAAGCAAAAATGCCTTTTCTCACGGCTTTTTTAAAATTAACTTTCTTTAAAAATATATTTTAGTACAGAGTCTCACTACACAGATCGGACTCATAGTGATCTTCCTGAGCCTCCCAAACGCTGGGATTACAGGCACGTGCCACCACACCTAGTCTCATTTACAGTCTTAGTGCCAGGTAGGGAGTGGGGGAGTGGCACCGGCACAGCACTCCGGGGATGGAACCCCAGTCCCTGCTTCCGCTTCTACCTAAGCAGGCACTTTAGTCCACTGAGCTATCTGATGGACCTCTCATCTTATTTTTTTTTTTTTTTTAAACTTTCTGCAAAGCTTTATTCCAGAGGGGCTCAGTCCTTCTAGGCAGCTGCCTTCCTCATGGCAGCCAGCACGTTGCTCAGCTCTTCACGCTTCCTCTTGGCGAGGATGTACGTCCCCACCCTTTTCTTGATGAGCTTGGGGGTGCGTTTGTCCTTGGGGACCTCGAGCAGCTCCATGGCGTGCTGCTCCGAGGGGGCGAAGCTGCACACCTCGGATCATGTCCCCTACGAACTTGGTGTGTTTGATGAGGCGTCCGAGATGGTGGCTGTGCTTTGATTTGCTCACATTCTGAGTCACCTGCGGCCCTTGTTGAGTCTTCGGTGGTTGCTCCCTCTCATCACTTTTTTTTTTGGTATTTTAGGGAAAGGTCTACAGGCTGTTCAGGGTCTCAGACTCGTAGTGATCCACCTGTTTACAGCCTCCCAAGAGCTGGGATTCACCCTCTCAGTGTGCCGGGGCGGTAGGGATGGCCCGGCAGGCCCAGGGTTAGAACCCCTGGACCCTGCGCCTGCTTGCAAGTGCTTTAATCCACTGGCCAGCCTGCAATTTGGCAATCCTAGGAAATCAGGAGACCAACTGTGTCAGAACTTCTGCTGTGGCTGCACCATACCAGCCCTCCCTGTGAGTGTTGAGGGCACTGCCCCTCCCTCTGGGCTGTCCTTTAGGTTTTCTTTTTTTCTCACTGATTGCTGCTTCTCAATCTCCATTGTATCTTCCTCTTTTTTAATTGTTTT
>NW_004524844.1:1447488-1451569 GCF_000260255.1 Octodon degus
GGGGATTGAACCGCGGTCCCTGTGCTTTGCTAAGCTTGTTCTAAGTAGGTGCTTTAGACCACTGAGCCATCTCACCAGCCCCTGTTTTGGTTTTTTGAGAGAGGGTCTTGCTGTGTAGCTCAGGCTGGCCTTGAATTTGTGAGTCTTCCTGTCTCAGCATTCTAAGTGCTGGGATTCCAGGCAAGCAGCTTCAGCCCTGGCTAGGCCTTCGTGAGTCCTGTCTTTCTCTAATTCCCTGAACCTATTTGCCATTAGTTTGTTCTCTATCACTTTATGACAAATGACACTGAGCTTAGAAGTTCAAGACAGTAAACATTTCTTATCTTGTATAAATTTCTGGGGGTCAAGCATCGGGGAGCAGGGAGCTGGATGGGTCCTGCTCAGTGCTACTTGAGGGTGTAGTCCGGCTTTGGGTAGGGCTTCGGTGTCTGAAGGCTGGCCTGCTTGCCTCCATTTAACCATCTGTCTCTGTGGCACTGGGGATTGAACTCAGAGCCTTTGCATTGAACTACATCCCCATCCTGCATCTTTTAATTTTTTTTTTTTTTCCATTTTGAGACAGTCCCACTAAGTCACTAAGTTGCCTAAGCTGAGTTTGAACTTGCCGTCCTCCTGCTTCAGCCTCCCAGAGTGCCAAGATTACAAGGGTGCACCTCTACTCACAGCCTCTTCTGGGACCCCAGGACAGTCTCCTCATGGACTCGTTTCTTCTACCCTTATCCCATGTATCCTATTTTTTGCCCCTAAGCCACAGAGTACCCTGTCCTAACTTGAGTCACTCCTTGATTCAGAAGCCTCAAATGGGTTCTCATTTCTCTCAGAAAAACCCCCAAATTTCTGCTATGACTACAACACCTTCCCTACATGTTCATTTCTTGACGCTTCTCTGCTCCATCTGTGTCCGCCTTTTGCCCAGTCACTGGGATCCCAACAGAACAGACTCCATGCTCTTTCAAAAATCGCTCAGGGACTGGGGAGATAGCTCAGTAGAGTAAGCACTTACTTGGCAAGCGCAAGGGCCTAAATTCAATCCCTGGTTCTGGAAAAAAAAACAAAAAAAACAAACAAAAAAACCCCCACCTCTCTAATATCTTTCTGCCTCTAGGTCTTTGCACTTGCCCCTACCTTTGCCTGGAATGTTCTTTTCAATGCTGTTTAAGTGGCTCCTTTATTTTACTGGTTTTATTTTTTGAGACAAGGTCCTGCTATGCAGGCCAGGCTAGCCTTGAACTCATGGAGATCCTTCTGCCTCAGCCTCCCAAGTTCTGGGATTACAGGTGTGTGCCACCACACCCAGCTCCCA
This sequence comes from Octodon degus, assembly GCF_000260255.1. Classification (NCBI taxonomy): domain Eukaryota; kingdom Metazoa; phylum Chordata; class Mammalia; order Rodentia; family Octodontidae; genus Octodon; species Octodon degus. The sequence continues at coordinate 1,448,792 of NW_004524844.1, forward strand.
GTCCTCACTTTTCATCTAGTAAATTATCCTTCAGCTTTCACTTCTGATGAATACCGTCAGAGAATTCCCATTTCTTTTGCCATAGTACTAAATAAATTTGTAAGTAGGTAATTGTTTGTGATTAATGTTCTATTATATGAAGCGAAGAAGGAGAAGGAGAAGGAGGAGAAGGAGAAGAAGAAGAGGAGGAAGAGGAGGAGGAGGAGGAGGAAGAGGAGCAGTTAGTACCTGGAATTTAGTAATCTCTATAAATCAGTGCTGAAACACAGAATGATTACCTGACACTGTGGTGAGTTACAAAATCCAGAAACCTTCCTATATGCCTTTGTCCAATCACTGCAATTGAAGCCTGTGATGGATTGATTGATTGATTTTTTTTTTTTTTTCGGAACCGGGGATTGAACTCAGGCCCTTGCACTTGCCAGGCAAGCACTTATTTTACTAAGCCGTCTCCCTAGTCCCTATAATTACTTTTTAATAAAAGTATTATTTGTATTGACACTTACTGGAGGATTTTTTTTTTTTTTTTTTCATTCTTGGGGATTTAAGCCAGGGCCATTCAACTGAGTTATAGCCCTCTTTTTGTGCTTTTTTTTTTTTGTGGCAGAACTAGGGATTGAACTCAGGCCCTTGTGCTTGCCAGGCAAGCGCTTATTCTACTAAGCTATCTCCCCGGCCCACAGAAGGATTTTTTTGTTTTGTTTTGTTTTGTTTTTTGTTGCTCGCAATGCCTTCAGGGCAGGTTTGGCTGTCTTGTGTTGTGGGGATCGAACCACAGCAACCTGAGCCTGACTGCTTTGTTGAAGCAGCCACTTAAAGAACTGAGCTAAGGGGCAGGCCCCCTGTGCTTTGTTTTGAGACAAGTTCTTGTTGAGTTGTTAAACTGTCCAGGTTGGGCTTGAATTTAACAATTTTCTTCCCTCAGCTTCCCAAATGCTGGAATTACAGATAAGAACAATTGTGCTGGGCTGTATAAGAGAATTTTAAATGACAATTATTTTAGAAATTTCTCATTGATAGGTGTAATTCACGTAAACAATATAGCCCTGTAAATTATTGGGACCCTTAAATTGTCAGAGTGCAAAAAGGGTTTTGAGACTAAAAAGTTTGAGATCAGTTGATGTAATGAAATGTTCGAGGTCTCCCAACTGGGGATTGCAAGAGGGCCTTCACACTGCACTACATTTCCACCCTCTTTTATTTTATTTTCAGACAGGGTCTCTATAAATCTCTAAATTGCTCTGGCTGGGTTTCAACTTGGATCTTTCTGCCTCAGCATCCTAGAGTGCTGGGATTATAGGCATGCAACACTATGCCTGGAATTTTTTTTTTTTTTTTTTTTTTATTGTCTACGCCCCCCAGTATTTTTTTTGGTTTTTTTTTTTTTTTTTCTTTTTTTGGTTTTTTTTTTTTTTTTTTTTTTAGCCAGAGTGTCGCTATGTAGCCCAGGCTGGCCTCGAACTCACTATAATCATCCTGCCTCAGCCTCCTGAGTGCTGAGATTACAGGTGTGCACCACCTTCTGAGCTCTCGCTCTCTCTTTCCTTTTTTTTTTTCTTCCTGAGCTCTTTGAAGGCAAGATTCCTGTTTGCCTGGTTGCATTCATATCTAAAGTTAGGCTAGGGGCTGGAGAGATGGCTCAGTGGTCTAAAGCACCTACTTGGAACAAGCTTAGCAAAGCACAGGGACCATGGTTCGATCCCCCAGCACCACATGCCAGCCAGCCCCGCCCCCAGGTGTGCTGAGCTGGCCACACACACAAAACACACACGCACAATAAATAAATGTAATAAATAAATAAATAAATAAATTAAAAAAAAATAAAGTTAGGCTACCGGCATGAGGATCTTTGAGTGTGTCAAGTTTGACGGCTACCTAGAAGGAATGAATGGGAAGAGAGTTTCCACCTCCTCCATACATTCACCTCACTTGGGAGCATCAAAGAAACCATCAGACCAGGGATTCAGGGGAGAGTGGAGAAGGAAAGAGGTTGGGGACATGGTCCTCAGAAGGACAAGAAAGGGACACAGCAGCGCATGCGCTGTCCGAGTCTGCGAGCACGTGGGCGCCAGAGACCGGAGCCACCAGGCCGTTGGGTCCCCCGGTGCGCGGGAGGGGGTGACGGCGCCTGCGTGCAGAAACGGCGGGAAAGGCCGCGCATGCGCATGCGCACGCACGAGGCGAGGCGGCAGGACTTGTCACTAGGCTTCTCGGCCGCTGCTGTGGCTGGCTCCCGAGTGAGGCGAGGGTCCCGGGGCCAGGCGAAGGGGAGCCGGCCTGGGAGCCCAGATACTGTGCCGCTGTGGAGGCCGGCGCGCTCTGGTCTCCCCGAGGGTGGTGGAGTGCGCGCCTGACGCCTCGCGGCCCGGCCTGAGCCACTGGTGTCACCTGCCGGGACGGGAACCGTGCCAGCCGTGTCCCTGCCCGCTGGGGACGGAAGCCCTTTCCTGCTCCCTAGCACCCTGGGCACCAGCTCTCTCACCCTGAATTCTCGGGGATTCTAGTTGCAGGAAGGGAGGTAAGGTGCGCGCACCCCCAAAGGTCATGGGATATGGCCTCTGGGAGGACTTGCGGGGACAGTGGTGTCTACTGCCGGGGCCACCCGCCAGGGAGGACGCGGGGGCAGGGGGCGGGGTGCGCGGGTGGCCGGAACCCGCTTGTGTCACGGAAGGGAGCAACTGACCAGTTTACCAGAAAACTTGTAAGGATTCTTCTTTCTTTAAATTTATTTAGGGGCTGGGGAGATGGCTCAGCAGAATAAGCGCTTCCCTGGCAAGC
>NW_004524844.1:1451915-1458345 GCF_000260255.1 Octodon degus
AACCACTTTGAGTACACAGATACAAAATGGACATTCATCTGTAAACCCTTTTTTTTTTTTTGTTAAGTTCCGTTATTTGAATATTATAGGTATTTGTTCTTTTTGAGACAGGGTCTTATTATGTATTCCAGGTTGGCCTGGACCTCCTTATGTAGTCTAGGGTGGTGATCGCAGACTCACAGCAACCTTCCTGCGTCAGCCACCCTGGTGCTGGGACTATAGGCCTGCACTGCCATGCCTAATGTTATTCTTCTTGAATGTTGGAAAAAAGGAATATCTATTTGTATGACTTTCCTTTTTTTTTTTTTTTTTTTAATCTTTTTGAGACAGGGTCTCACTGTGCAGTTTAGGCTGACCTTGAACTCACAGTGATCCTCCTGCCTTAGCCTCCTGAGTGTTGCGATTATAGGTACATGCCACAATGCCCAGCTTAACATGAATTCAGAGAATCAAAGTATTCTTTTATATTTTAAGATTTCTTGCATTTATACTATTGGCAGAATACCTAGTAGTAGTGAACATATATGCTACTTAGATAGCTGACAACTATTTAGAGAAATGATTATGGACTTCTGGACTCTTTTAGAATATTTTGCTGAGTTTACACACCTATAATATTCAAATAACAGAACTTAACAAAAAAAGGGGATACCGATGAATGTCCATTTTGTATCTGTGTATTCAGAATGGCTAGGATAGATATATAGTTACACTCTCTTAATGAATAGAGGGATTTGTTCTAATGGTGTTTGTAAATAGGATATCATGTCCACATCTTGTACAGCAATTAATCACTAGGAAGAATGTATGCAATGTGTTAATTATTGAATCTGTCCTACCAATTTGGTTTGAAACTGTCTCCTTGCTATTTGTTTCAAAATAAAATTATGGAAAAAAAAAAGAGAGAAATGGCTCCAGCTTCCTCAACTTGGTTAGCCATTATGCAAACTGAATGAATGTTTATCTAGTTTTTAGTTTACTTCTTGCCCTATTCCACCCTGTTCCTGTCCCCAAAAGAAAAGGCATTTCGCAAATGAAAGAGCGAGCTGTGGGAACTTTTTTAAATTTATCTTGACTTTGTGTCAATAATCTGAGTGTTGGTTACTTTCTTTACTTTTAGTTTTTGTGATGCCATTTTCTTCTGGACATTTCTATTTTCTGGCAATTTTATCTTATTTTCTTTTTTTTTTTTTCTTCAAAGTTTTATTGATAAACAGATAGCAATGAGACAGTTTCAAATCAAATCGGAAGTACAGTTTCAACAAATAATACACTGCATATATTCTTCTTAGTGGTTAATTGCTGTACAAGATGCGGACTGATGATCCTATTTACAAACACCATTAGAACAAATCATTCTATTCATTAACAGAATGCAACTATATATCTATCCCAACGACTTTGAATACACAGATACAAAATGGACATTCATAGGTATACCCCATTTTTTCTAAGTTCCGTTATTGAATATCATAGGTGTGTAAACTCAGCAAAATATTCTAAAAGAGTCCAGTAGCCCATAATAGCATTGGGTCTTCTGTTTAACTGGCAATGTCAGAAATTATTGACCTGAGTCCCCCACAGCTCAACTTAACAGCATGGCCTTATTTCTTATATTTCGTCTTCATACTTTTCTACTGGATGGTTAAGACCAAGGTAAAGCAGGACCTGTGCAACAAGAGTTGTAGCTTTTTGGTCTGAGAAGGTCAGTGAAATGCCCTCAGGATTTATTCTGAGATCCTGTACCTCAGATTGTAGAATCTTTGTCAGTGCAGCCATGTGGATGAGTCACGGCCATTGCTTGGCCAATGTGCTCTCTGTGAAAGCCTGAGAGAGTGTCTTCTCCCCATGTGACTCTCCTTAGGCCCACTCTATGTCATCGATCACTTTCCTCTTTGTCCCCATAATCTTCTTGATCAGAAAATTTGGGACACTACTGAGGTACATGACGTTACAGTACAAGTTCTCATATGTCCTGAGTCTTAATTGACCTTAGAAGACTAGGGCCAAAATGTTGGCTTTCCTTGTAGCCCTCCTTTTTCTCTAATTTTGGTCTGCAAACTTAGGTTGTTAACCATCCAGAATAAAAGCTTATTGTTATTATCAAACGATTTAGGCTATCAAGCTTAACCTCACTATCTCACTGCATTTCAAACATCTTAGGCATAATAAGGAACTTATCTTATTTTCTTTAGTATTTTTTTCATTATTAATTTAGTTATGTGCATTGAATCCAAGGCCTTGGCAATGAGCTACATGCTAGCCTTTTGAGACAAGGTCTTACCATATTGCCTCCTAGAGTGCTGGGATTACATGCGTGTGCTACCGTGCCCACCTTCATATGAATTTTAGAGTGTTTTTTTTTTTTTTTTTTCTGAAAACAGTATTGGTGGGGCTGGGGAGATGGTTCAGTAGAATAAGCGCTTGCCTGGCAATGGCAAGTGCAAGGGCTTGAGTTCAAGTCCCGGTTCTGGAAAAAAAATAAAAATAAAGAAAAAGAAAAAGAAAACAGTATTGGAACTTTATTAGGAATTGCATTGAGTCTCTTGATCACTGCATAGTACTAGTACCTTGACGACATTCAGTCTTTTAATCCATGTACATAGGCTGCATCTCAGCCTCCTGAGTGTTGGAACTATGCTGGCCATGTTCAGGTTTTCTTTCTGTTCTTAGTACAGGGGACTGAACTCCTGATCTTGAGCTTGCCAAGCAGGCACCTATGCCACTGAGCTATCTCCCCTGCCCCCCAAAAGTGATATATTCCTTCTTAGTACTTTGCTCTGCTCCTGCTCTACTTTTTGTACCAGAGACTGAACTCAGGACCTTGCAATTGCTAGGCAGGCATTTATGCTGCTGAGCTATGTCCCCAGCCCCAGGTTTTCTATGTATAGAATTATATGAAAGTTTGTTTTTTCTTTTCCAGTTTGGATCAGTTTTATTTCATTCACTTGACTAATTTCTTTGGCTAGAACTTCCAGTACTACTTTCTTTCCTATCCTTATTCCTTTTATTTCTCTTGTCTAATTGTTTTGGCTAATGTTTCCAGAACTATATTAAATAACAATGGCAAGAGTGGACATCATTATTTTCTTCCTGATTTTAGAGGGAAAGCTTTCAGTTTTCATCCATTTAATATGATGTTGGCTGTTGGTTTAGATGGGTTTTGTCAGGTTGAGATACAGATAATCTATTCCAATTTCCTACAGCGTTTTTTATTATGAATGGGTGCTGGACTTTGTCACATACTTTTCTGCATCTATGGAGATGGTCATATGTTCTTTTGTACTTGGTTTTGTTAACATGGTGTATTTGTTGATTTGCATATATTGAACCATTGCTACATGGGATGGTCATCCTACCCTGGGATGGTCATCCTATATAATCTTCTTGGTAATTTCCTGCATTCTGTTTGCCCATATCTTGTTGAGGATTTTTGCATCGATGTTCATTATAGAGATTGGCCTGTAGTTCTCTTTTTCAGTTGGATCCTGTTGGGGCCCTGGCCTAGGACCACCTATCTCCTGCTCAGAATAAAATGTGGACAAAATATATTTCAGTTACAAGGGACACTGGGATGGTCAAAGCCCAAAACAAGGGGGGCCTGCCAGTTAGCTCAGTTGTTTAAGCACCTGCTCATGCAAATGCAGTCAGGCGCAAAATATCATGGTTCAATCCCCACCTCCACCTGCCTTACCAGACCCACCCTTAAGGCAGCCTGAGCCAGTCAAAAAAAAAAAAAGCCCAATACAGGGTAAGAACATGAGGCATGGTGACTGGTGACCTTGGCCTTTAATCGGTGCACAGGTTGATTGGGGTTGTGCAGGTGGTGGGGGCAGGTGGTGGAGGGTGAACTGCTGACTTGGTCAAGGCTCAAGAACTGAGAAACAATGCATTTCTGGAAAAGTACCCAGGGGCAGATCATGATTAACTAGTAACTGGATTGCCTGCTACCTGCAACTAAGCTAGAAGGAATTTGGATGAGACAAGTCCTCAGCTGCCATCTTGTTTTGAGGCACCAGAACTTCACAGACTGTCTTGCCAGTCTTAATTCTGGCTGTTGACTTAAAGATTAATCTGTCTACAAGTCATGACAGTCTTAGTCTGGTATTTGTGTCAAGTTATTAATATCAATTATTGCCTGCTCTTTGCTGAGTCAAGCTGGTCCTTCTCAGGATACTTCTCTGGTTTTAGTATCAGGATAATGCTTGCTTCTAGGAATGCATTTGGGAAGATTGCTTCCGTTTCAATTTCATTAAAGAGTTTGAGAAGTAGCAGCATTAGTTCTCTAAATTTCTTGTCGAATTCAGCAGTGCTGATAGATTTTTAATTACCTCTTCAATTGGTTTGACTGATATTAGTTTATTTAGATTTTTATATCCTCTTGATTCAGCTTGGGTAATTCATATGTATCTAGGAATCTGTTCACTTCTGTGTTCTCCATCTTATTGGAAATAAAGTTCGAAGTGGGTATTGATGATCTTATGGATTTCTGCAAGTTCTGTCATGATCTTAGTCCTGTTTTATTTTTCTCTCACTGCTGAGACAAAATAGCTGATGCCTGAAGTTAAGGCAGGAAAGGTTTATTTAACTTACTTACGGAGGTTTGAGTCCGTACTTGGCTGGTTCCAAGGCAGAGTGACACATGGCAGCATGGCAGAGGAAAACAGCAAAAGCAGCAGGAACAAAAGGGTAGAGCCACTTTCCCTCCCTCACACTGTAGACAGGCTGCCCACCCCAGGCGCGTGTAGCACTCACTCTCATAATCCCAGCAGTGGACCATGAATCAGTCACACACTCTGGAAGCCTGCCCCATAATTACATGAGGCTTTGGGGGGCACATCTAGATGTAAACCCTAACACTATCCCTGCTTTTCTCTGGGTTCCTGTCACATGGAATATTGTTTTCCATCCTTTGACTTCCAGTGTATGGATTTCTTTTTGAATTAAATGTATTTTTTTGTACGGGGGATCAAACTCATGACCTTACCCTTAACAGGCAGGCACTTATACTGCTGAGCTATCACCTTGACTCTTGAAATCTTGACTATTACATACCTTGATGTAGGGTTTTGTTTTTTTTTTTTAAATTATGGTTAGTTGGAGTTCTATATGTGTCATTTACCTGTATGTTAAATTCTTTTTCCCCAGCTTGGGTAGTTTTTTGCCATTACTTCAGTGAACAGGTTTTTATGTCATTTGTGCTATCTCTCGTTTTTTTTTTTTCATTGACTCAGATCAATCTTATATTATTATTCTTTGCATTACCTAGTAGATGCTGGACTGATTTCTTATAGCCCTTGTTATTTTTAGGAAATTTTTCTTTTCATGACCACTAACTACAATCCCGTCTTACATATGATTTTTTCCCCTCACATTGGCTCATTCTGCTGCATGTAACTTACAGTGGAATTTTTAATCTTCTGGATATGTGTTTATGTTTTGTGTCAGAGCTGAAAGAAACAATGGGAAAACTGGATTAATACAGCTTCAGAGGTCTCGCTGAGATTAGTCTCTTTGTATTACTATATTTCCCCTGAATATAGAAATTTTTTTCCCCTGAATTTTTATGAAGCATCAGGACAAGGACTGCAGATTGTCAATCTGTGGTTTGTTGCCAGACTCGTCCTCACCACCAGGCTAAACAGGATATACAAACAGTACAGAGACAACATAGGCAAACCATTACTACACCCCACTAAACCACAGAATAACATGAAAAGGATTAAGGTTTTCTTTTTTCTTTCTTTTTTTTTTTTTTTTTTTGAGGGACCGGGAATTGAACTCAGGACCCTCCACTTGCCAGGCAAGTACTTATTCTATTGAGCTATCTCCCTGGCCCTACGATTAAGGTTTTCAATGCCATTAGAGATGCCTTGTAGCAGATAGTACATTTGCTCATTTTCTAGGTTTTGTCAAGTTGGCACCCAAATCACTTCTCCAGTATTTCTTTAGTCTAATGACGGTCTGCAACAGAAGATCTTTCTGGCAGTTGTTTTAAAAAAATTAATGTAAGTAGAGCTTTCTGAACATTTAATCTAGTGCTCGCTTTGGCAGCACATATACTAAAATTTGAACATTTAATCTAGTGTATTCATGTGTATTCTTATATTATTTCCCCCTTTTCATTAATGAACATTTCCTTTAAGCTTCTATTAGTTCATTTCATAATTATCTACGGATATTCTAATATTTAAGTTCCTATACAATGTTAACAGACAAAAGTTACATATTTGTACACAGAAATTTAGAAATTGAAACCATATACAACTTTGTAATAAGATAGTCCTGATGCATTTTGTGATATACTTAAATTTATTTTGTTTTTTTTGATATAACACTTTTAACCAATCATCTCTATCTAATACATAAACATTTTTCATCTAATCAGTCATGCTTAAATGGAATATACAAGTTTATTTATTTATTTATT
>NW_004524844.1:1459110-1460376 GCF_000260255.1 Octodon degus
CAATTTTTTAAAGAGAAAACCTTATTTTTTCTGAAAAACTTTATCTTTTTAACCAATGATCAAATTATTGAGGTTGTCTCCTAAGAAACCACTGAGATTATTGGGAGTCCCTCATTAATGAATAAAAAGGTTAGCCACACCTCTTATTCATCAGTTGGACTCCTTTGTAATAATTTTTTCCACTCTAGGGAATTTTTGTTTAATTAGCTTAAACCTTATGATGTATCATGTATAAATCAATTTTGATATCACTTTGACTATCTGCTAATTTTAAGAAAAAGCATGCTTTTAAGCCCATATCGCATATTATATTTAGAACAAATTACCAAAAAGGAAAAAAGAAGGGCTGGTCAAATAGCTCAGCGGATTAAAGCGCCTGTAAGCAGGTACAGGGCCTGCTATGTCGGCCCCACCCCCGGGGACCGCTGAGGAGGCAGTTGAGACTGGGCGTGGTGGTGCATGCCTGCAATCCCAGCTCTTGGGAGGCGGTAGACAGGGGGATCACTATGAGTGCGATCTGGTAGTGAGACCCTGAACACCCGTAGACCCTTCCCTAAAATACAAAAATTAAAAAAAATAAATTAAAAAATAAGGAAAAAAGAGTAACAACTGTTCAACACAGACACATAAACAGACATCCTTATAAAATCTAAGAGTACACTCAAATCTTTGGCCAAATGAAATTATAGTAACTATTGCTATTTTTAGAAATTTATAATCATCATCTGTCTGCAGCAGAAGTTGGTCGATACATAGGGTCTACATAGTGTCTAGCGAGGTTCTGTTTAGAAACGCCAGAGTGAGAACTGTCTCAGTGTTGCCCAGATCAGACACTAACAGTGGACACTCAGCAGGACGTTCAACCCCCAAAGCAGCAGCCAATGATATGTATCTGTGAAGAAAGAATGTCACACAGAAAATGAAATTAAATCGAGGGATCCAATCAGATGTAGAGAATGTGGATACAGAATAATGTACAAGAAAAGAACTAAAAGATTGGTGGTTTTTTTTTTTTTTTTTTTGTGGCCATCTCAGCCCACCCTGGGGGCGGGGCTACTGTGGCATGTGGTGCTGGGGATCTAACTGCGGTTCCTGCGCTTTTGCCTAAGCTTGCTTAAGCAGGCGCTTTAGACCACTGAGCTATCTCATCGGCCCAATTGGTGGGTTTTTTAAAAAATTTATTTATTTTATTTATGTGTGTGTGTGTGTGTGTGTGTGTGTGTGTGTGTGTGGCCAGCTCAGCCCACCAGGGGGCGGGCTGGCTGG
>NW_004524844.1:1461306-1466935 GCF_000260255.1 Octodon degus
CTTTTTTAGTGTTTAATATGCTCAATATGCACATTAATCCTCTTGGCAAGTATCTTGCCCATATGTCTACAATATCACCCTTTTTGTAGATTTGCATGTATGTAGCCAAAGGAACAATCCCATGTTTTATAAAAGGCCTGGAAAACATATACAGGGTTCCCCTCCTCTTGCCCTTTGTGTTAGTCATTTTGGCAAATTACTGGAAGATGGTGGTTCTGGCCAAAAGGAGAATTATAACTTTGATTTCCCTGTATAAACAGCATTGATTACGCCAGACAGAACTGCAGACTGTTTAGCACTGGGGCTCTGTTTTTGGTTGATATTACTCTATAGCTATACTGGGCAAGCTGCTAGCAGCAGCTTAACAGTCTTCCTATTTAGCACCAGGAACACAAGCCTCTGCAGCCAGACCTGTCATGCAGATGCACAGGTGGCTGAGGAATCTCAGCTGGGTCAACCTAGGATGGGAAAGTGGCTAGGAGCACGGGCCCTCCCTGATCCCAGTTTGTGCCCCTTCCTCCGGTAGCTAGCGCTTCCCCAAAACCAACTGTTTACTACTTAAAAGAACCTTTTTTTCTCCAACTGAGCAAAGCTAGAAGGTTTAAGCCTGCTTTTTTTTTTTTTTTCTTGGCTCAGCCCTCTCTGAGGGCGGGGCTGGCTAGCATGTGGTACCAGGATTCAAACCACCTGCCTAAGCTTCCCTAAGCATGTGCCTTAGACTGCTGAGCTGTCTCGCCGGCCCTTAAGTTCTGTCTGTTGTACCTTTGCTCTGTCCTCCTTGTTCTGTTTAGGACTTGATTTTAAAACAGCACTACGTGCTAAGTGCTTTATGGTGATCTTAGAAAGTAACACATATACAGGAACCAAGAAAACAACAAACAATTTTATATACATCTATATACATCTATAAACATGTATGGTTTTTGAGACTGTCCCATTTCTAACTCGATCTAACTTTTTTCCTTTTGGCTTTTTGTACATTTAGCAATTTTTTGATCTTAGAGATTATAAGGAATTCCTGTAATAAGGGAAATATGAAAAGTTTTACAAAAATTTTAAAAGGCAGCTAGAACATTACCTATAAGTAAATGATCCATCCAGTTATTTCCTCCTGGCAATAGGGTCAGGCAATGTAGTATGAGTTTTAATATGCATAATAAAGAGAGGCTGACTTCTATTTTTAATAAGCTGCTGCAGCATCGAAAATAGCTGCATTAAGGGCTGGCCAGATAGCTCAGTGGACTAAAGCACCTGCTTAGGCAGTCACAGGGATGGGGGTTTGATCCCCCTCAGCATGCTGTGCTGGCCTCTGCTCCCCCCCCCCACGCCGATGAGACTGGGCGCATTGGCGCATGCCTGTAATCCCAGCACTTGGGAGGCTGAAAACAGGAGGATCAGTAGAAGTCCAGGCTGTGTAGTGAGACCCTGCAGACCCTGTACTAAAAATACGTTTCAAAAAAGGTTGCAGTGACAACAGCTGCATTAACTTGGAATCATCTGGAATCAAAGTAGCAGTTTTTATTTCCTGTATTAACATAATAATGCAAACTAACTCTGCCTTTTGAGTGGAGCAAGGAGTTTATCTTTACTTTTTCTTTTATTGACAATCTTTTTTTTTTTTTGGCGGAACTCAGACCCTTGCGATTGTCAGGGAAGCACTTATCCTACTGAGCCATCTCCCCAGCCCTGAAAAACTTCTTAATCATGAGGAATTAATCTATGTTCATTTGCTAATGCTTGCATTAATCCAATTACAGAGCTTGATTGCATCATGAGGTGGGTGCTGCTGAGTGAGCATGGGGAAAAACTAAGCCTCTGGGTAGCTCTGTTTTCTTCCTTACGGTAAAGTCTGAGTCACTGTCCCTTATCTTCATATGGAGGACTAGCCTCCTGGGTCTGAGGAATAGGGGAACACTGGAGGAAGGCGACACAGTTCCTCAGTGTCAGGTTGCAGGGATTCCAAAGCCAAGGAAATAAAATTACACAGGGACCACACACTTGCTTTTCCTAGATGACTAACTCTGCCTCTTATAACTTGTTTCCAAACTTATAAGTTTAAAGCAGCCTGTCCCTTAGGCTGTAACCAATAACTGCGTCTTTGGTTTCACTTTCACACCTGCTCCTTTGAGTAGCATCGGAATAAGATGGACATATTCATTTTCTACTGAAGTGGAGTTTCCTCTTACTCTGAGCTTTTCCTACTGGTCTCGCTTACTCTGAGCATAGTTTACCCACGCAGTCCAATAACTATTCAATTTAAACTCACCACTGGTCGTCTACTGTGCCTCCACATGGGCGCTACATGTGTGTGTTATAAGTTGGAGCTGAAAGAAATGACGGGAAGACCACATTAATACAGCTTCAGAGGTCCCTGAGGTCTCTGTTAGTGAGCCCCAGCCACCGAAAACTCTCCCATATCTTGAGGGCTAAAGACAAGCTAAAGAATGTGCGTAACTACTTTTGTGAACACAAACTACTCTCTCTAGTGCCTTCAGGCATTTACCTAACTCTTAAATCTACACAGCGCTAGCTAGCGGATAACATCCCAAGCAATGGATCAAAGAACAAAAAGGGCACCAGCAGGAAAAGCTGTTATCTGTGGCCTTGCATCCCAGCTCGCTGGAATTTACAAGAGACAGCAGTTCTTGGGTTGTTTATTGCTCTTTGCTCCCTCCCCTCGGGACATCAGGTTTCTGTCTCATATCTGTATTTCTATATGTTTGAATCTGTTTCATGGATTCCATTTCTTCCTTATTAGACATTCATGGTTTCTATCATTTTCCTAAGGGTCTCTTTTTAAAAATCTTTTTAATCTGTATCTTCTCTAGAGTTACTAACCAAGTCTTTCATTATGGTTGCTATCTCTATAGTTATTTGAGAAATTATTTCTTTTTTCCCCCCATAATTTTATTGGAAAACAAATAGCAGTGAGACAGTTTCAAACCAAATTGGTAGGACAGTTTCAATAATTAACACAATGCATACATTCTTCCTAGTGATTAATTGCTGTACAAGATGCGGACATGATATCCTATTTATTTATTTATATTTATTTTCCCATAATTTTATTGATAAACAAATAGCAGTGAGATAGTTTCAAATCAAATTGGTAAGACAGTTTCAATAATTATCACATTGCATACATTCTTCCTAGTGGTTAATTGCTGTACAAGATGTGGACATGATATCCTATTGACAAACATCATTAGAACAAATCCCTCTATTCATGATATCCTATTTACAAACACTATTAGAACAAATCCCTCTATTCATTAAGAGAATGTAACTATGTATCTATCCTAAACATTTTGAATACACAGATACAAAATGGACAGTCATTCATATCCCCTTTCTTTAGTTCCGTTATTTGAATATTATAGGTGTCTTAACTCAGCAAAATATTCTTTTTTTTTTTTTTTTTGGCAGAACCGGGGATTGAACTCAGGCCCTTGAACTTGCCAGAGAAGCACTTATTCCACTGAGCCATCTCCCTGGCCCCCCCTAAAATATTCTAAAAGAGTCCAATAGTCCATAATAGTATTGGGTCTTCCGCTTCACTGGCAATGTCAGAAATTGTTGACCTGAGTCCCCTAGAGTTCAACATAACAGCATGGCTTTACTTCTTATACTTCGTTTTTATACTTTTCTGCTAGATGGTTAAGACCAAGATAAAGCAAGACCTATGCAACAAGAGTTGTAGCTTTTGGGTCTGATAAGGTCAGTGAAATCCCCTCAGGATTTATCCTGAGATCCTGTACCTCAGATTGTAGATCCTTTGTCAGTGTCAGCCATATGGATGAGTCACGGCCATAGCTTGGCCATTGTACTCTCTGTGAAAGTCTGAGAGAATGTTTTCTCTCCATGTGACTCTCCTTAGGCACACTCTACATCATCGATCACTTTCCTCTTTGGCCCCATAATCTCCTTGATCAGAAAATTTGGGACACTACCGAGTTACGTGACGTTACAGTACAAGTTCTCATATGTCCTGAGTCTTAATTGACCTTGGAAGACTAGGACCAAAATGTTGGCTTTCCTTGTGGCCCTCCTTTTTCTCCAATTTTGGTCTGCAAACTTAGGTTGTTAACCCTCCAGAAGAGAAGTTTATTGTTATTACCATACAACCTAGGCTGTTAAGCTTAACCTTACTATCTGTCTAAATATCAAACATTTTAGGCATAACATGGACCAAATATTTTTCATCAAGTATTGATATGTTGAACTTTAAGTCCCGGGCCTGGGCTAGGACTGGATCTGAGAAATTATTTCTGATTTGATTTTTTTTTGGAGCTTCATTCATCTGCTTTGTTTCTTCCACGGTTACTACTTCAGAGAGCCCAGGTGGTGGCTCTCTTCTCGTTATCCCTTGACTTTGCTTTTGGTGAATTAGAAGTCTGGGACTGCATCTTGCTTAAGTATCTTTTCACTTCCTTCCTTTCTTTCTTTGTTTTAGTTTAATTCCTGGGTTGATGATTGTATACTGCTTATGGAAGTTAGCTTTATTACTAGTATTTAGTGCCCTTAGAAAATGACTACTCAGAGATGTCTTTCAGGTGTAGCTGGCTTTTAGGTTTTGAGTCAGTTTCAAGATCCTACTTCCTCACTTTACTGGGAATGAGAAGTTGCCTATTTGGCCTACCCCTTGGTTCTTTGGCACTGGCCTATAGTACTTTTTGGGGGGCCTGTATTATTTTTTATGACTCTTAGGCAGTATCAATCTTGGCATACCAGAAAGAACAACTGATTAAAACAATTATATCACCTTGGCTAAAATAGTACAGTCAGCCATAACATAGCATCAAATACCACCTAGAAAATGACTGTGATAACTATTAATTTGCTACTTTTTACCATATGACTAGATTTGTGGATATATAAAAATAACCTAAAACAAACCAGAAAGTTATATGCAGTAAATAAGCCCTCAGTGTGAGAACATTTTAAAAGGAATAGGGTAAAAAAAATTGACAAATAGAAGAAAAATAAGACATTAGAAGCAAGGTTGTAGGGCAAAGGAGGATCTCCTAGACTTTGGAAACTGGTACAGAAGATGGGGAAAAGAGAGAAGGAAAAAAAACAAAAAAAACAAAAAAGAACAAACAATAAAGAAAATCCAAAAACAAAAAATGAGAAAGAAAATAAGGAAAAAAAGGTGTCTACTTTAAGGTGTCTCTGCTACCCACTGGTAGACAATGTGGGCAGAGTCCAGATCCGCGTGGATCAATCCCAGCAAGCCCAGAGCAGCTCCATGCGGGGTAGAGGCTCATCTCAGTAAGTCTGCACCCCATTTCCGTTTAAGCTCAGGCTGGCCTCCAGCTGGGTCCTGAGAGCAGTTGACCCCTCTTCAGATGGCTCCTAGCCAGTCGCCCTCTCTTTTAGGCTGACTGTCCAGTATAAGTCACCAGACACAGTACTGTGTTTTGTCCACCCCACACTCTACTTGTGTGCTTCTCATGGAAGCTTCTGGGGGCGTCAGCAGCTATCTGGTGTCTGTACTTTCAAGCTGTCCCTCTGTCTTAGTTACTCTTCTCTCGTTGCTGGGACAAATACCCGACACTCAAAATGAAGGAAGGAAAGGTTTATTTAGCTCACAGTTACTGGAGGTTTCAGTCCATACTCAGCTGGGTCC
>NW_004524844.1:1468045-1482979 GCF_000260255.1 Octodon degus
AAATCAAATCGGAAGTACAGTTTCAACAAATAATACACTGTCAAACTACGTTTGTTCACATTAAAATTCTGGAGGGACAGCGGGTGGTTGCAGATGCTGGGAAGCTACAGTGAGGTTAAGAGTGGATTCTTTAGCATGGAACTCATGCTACAGATTGCCTGGGGCTGGGGAGGTAGCTCAGTGGCACGGTGCCAGCCTGGTAAGCGCAAGGTTCTGAGTTTGATTCCTGATCCAAAAAAACGAAGCTGCCTTATTCACATAGTCTAGTTGTTCAGTGTGGTACAGGAGAGTGAATGGGACACCTTCAACTGTAGTACCACTCCATTTTCAGAGGTGACACAGCTGGCCCCCTTCTCTGGCATCCAAGAAAATATGTTATGAAGACTGGTGGGTTTCTTTCCAAAATTTCAACCATAATTGTCTTCACTTCTGTAATACAATGATTTACCACAAGTGTTTCTGATAACATTCGTTAGGTAATTTATGGAGTATTTTGAGATATGAATACTGAAATTTAAGATTTTGTTAATTTAGAATGAATACTTCTGGGCTGGCGAGATAGCTCAGCAGACTAAAGGACCTGCTTAGGCAAGCGCACAGTGGTTCGATCCCTGGCATCGCATACTGTGCCGCCCCTGCCCCCAGGGTGCACTGAGCAGGCCAGAGTCTGGGTGTAGTGGTATACGCCTGTAATCCTAGTGCTGGGGAGGCTGAAAGCAAGAGGATCATTACGAGTCCGAGCTGAGTAGTAAGACCTTGCAATGACCAAATACATCAAAAAAATAAATAAATACTTCTAAAATAATTTACACTCTAAGTGTAATTAGTATAATTAGTATACTACCCAGGAATTAGTATAATTCACTTAAGAGAATGGATTGCTGGGGAGATAGTTTAGTGACCTAGCACTTGCCTGACAAGTGCAAGGTCCTGAGTTCGATTCCTGGTACAAAAAAAAAAAAAGACAATGGATCAAGCCAGGCATGGTAACACATGTCTGTAATCCCAGCAACTTGGGAGGCTGATGCAGAGGATTATTGTGAGTTCGAGGCCAGCCTGGGCCACAAAGTGAGCTCAAGGCCAGTCTGAACTACATAATGAGACCCTGTCTCAAAAAAACAAAAAGCATGTATGAAGTCATTAAAACAAAGTTGCGCACACAAGTCATTGCAGTGACCTCATGTCCCCTACTGTTTCACACTTCATATCCCTTCCTGCCCCCCTAACATTGCCTGGCAGAGAATGGGAATTCTGTACTCAGAGTAATGATAGTGGAAATAAAGGGGAAAAAAAATGAAACGATTTTATCCACTGCTTTAATATCCTTTGCCTAGCTCAGAGCTTTCATTTGGTAAGTCCTGACCTTACAACTATAAGACACATGCCTAAAAGAATAGGAAGGGGCTGGAGAGATGGCTCAGTGGAATAAGCGCTTCCCTGGCAAGCGTAAGGGCCTGAGTTCAATCCTCTTAAGTTTATACATTGGAGAAGTGATTCTTTTTTTTTTTTTTTTTTTTTTTTGGAGAAGTGATTCTTTATAAGAGAACTTGGGTCAGAACTAAGTTCAACATATTAGTTCTACCATAAAAAATCTACACATAATAATATCTGAGTTTAGGTAAATGAAATGTCACTTTTTTGAGAAGCATCTCTCTATGTAGTCCAGGGTGGCCTTGAACTCCCTGTGTAGCCAGGCTGGCTTCAAATCCCTTTATCCTCCTTCCTCGGCCTCTCCAGTGCTGGGAGCACCGGTGTGTGCCACAGCGCCCAGCTGGAGCTGATTCCTTTGTCCAGTATCACCTTTTTACCTTTACTTATTGATGTCTATTTCTCGTGATTATGGAAGCAATGCTTTTTTAATTTATTTTTATTTTTTAGAATTACTTAAAAGCAGAAAGGAGGCTATAAACCTATGAAGTCTTTTCTCCATTATTTATTGGTGCACTTTCTTGTCAGACTCTTTTCTCACTGCTTGTGTAGAGACAAAACCAAAGACTGGGTCCTGCACACCCAGATCCTCTCCTTCACAGCCCACTTTTTCCTGTTCTTTTTTTTTGCACAGTCCTTACCTGTTCTCCTGTAGAGCATTTGAGGAGTCAGTGAAAGGTCAGCGTGTTGGGAGCCTGGTGAGACGCGAGGAGCGTGGCCCTGGAAATGAGGTAGAGCCACACTGTCACTGGGGCAGAATGGCAGTAGGAGCCAAGAAAGGAGAAAGTCTGTGGAGAGAGAGAGGGTGGGTGGGAGGAGGGGGCAGTGGAGCAGGAAGTGGGCAGGAGTATTCTAGGGAGCAGGTGGCCCTGAGGGAGACCAGAGCCTTTCACCGATGATAAGAACATTTAGACCATTAAAACAGCTGTCAAGGGCCTGGGAGATGGCTCAGTAGAATAAGTGCTTGCCTGGCAAGCGCAAGGGCCTGAGTTCAATCCCTGGTCCTCCCCCCACCCCCCAGCCAAAAAACAAAACCAGATAGCTGTCAGGAGAGAAGGACTGAGAGTTGAAGGGTTTTTTTGTTGTTTTTTTTTGTTTGTTTGTTTTTTGTTTTTTTTTGCTCCGAATGCCTTCAGGGCAGGTTTGGCTGGTTTGAGTTGTGGGGATCTAACCACAGCAACCTGAGCCTGACTGCTTTGTTGAAGCAGCCACTTAAAGAACTGAGCTAAGGGGCAGGCCCCCTAAGCCTGGGAGTTGAATTAGTTTCCTCCCGTAAGCCAAGCTGAATGTGTAATGGTGCAGGCCTTTGGGAGGCTGAGGCAGGAGGACCCTGAGTTCAAACTCAGCCTGTGTAATTTGGGGCTTAGTGAGATACTGTTAGGGGAGAGAGAGAGAGAGAGAGAGAGAGAGAGAGAGAGAGAGAGAGAGAGAAGAGGAAGAAGAGGTGGAAAGGTCTGGAGAAGACCCTGGGCTCAATCTATAACACAGAAGGCAAAATAAAACATGAAGGCAGTGATCCCTCCCTGTAAGTAGATCTCTGGTCCTCCTAACATTTAACGTGTGATTCCTGTCTTCTTTCCACTTAGCTGGGCTCTTTCTGACCCTGACCTTTGCATTAAAGCATTTCTAAGAAGTGAAACCTAAAGGAGGGATTTGTACATGTGACTGCTTTGAATTTGTGTGGGTGGCAGAGCTAGAAATGAAGATTTGCTTTAAGGAGTCTGAGAGGATTGTTTTTGAACTTAGTAAATTCTCTACTCTTAACACCTAAAATCTGCACTTGTTGTCATTTTTAAGGTCTCCTGGGAAAGAAGAGCCCCGCCCCCCAGGCAACAGAGATGCCTCTGAGAGTCAGCCTGGCGGGGTGGCAGAGCCCCAGGCTTCGGAATCCCTGCTGGGAACATCCGAATCGAGTGAGTCAGAGTTTTCCCAGGCGGACTCAGGACTCTCCCCTTCAGGACAAACCTCAGTCTCTTCCGGAATGATCTGGTCTTTGGCACCCGAAGAGTCAGGGGCCCAGATCTCGAATGCTCAGGCCTGGGAGATGTACAATTTAGAGACCCAGGCCAGGGTTGGGCAATACCCCCAAAGTTCTATAATGGAGATGACACCTATCTCAGTCCTGAAATCGAAACCCTCAAAGGAGCAGGGGCAAGTGGCACAGCGAGAAGAGAGCACTGACTTCTTTGCTCGTCCTCTCTGGCCTCGGAAGATCGAGTACATCCTGGCTGTGATGGCCTACATGATGAGGCCAGCCAATCTCTGGCGCTTTGTCTACCTGTGGCTTCACAAAGGAGGTGGTAAGTCCTGGAAGCAAGGAGCCATGGGGGGCTGGCAGGGTGGGGGTCTGCCAGGCTTACTCCTCCGAGCTGTGTCGATGCTGGAAGTTGGTATTGCGAGCAGGACAGGAGCGAGGTGCCTGGATGCCTCAGTCCACGAGAGGGTGGCGGTGCAGGGCATTCCACGCACAGATGCCGGGGCTGCAGCCCCGGTAGGCAGTAGGGTGGCTTACCATCTGCTTTTCATCACTTGTACAAAAAGCCCACTGGGCTGGGGATATAGCTCGGCGACAGAGCACCTGTTTGTTAAGCGCAAGGTTGTGAATTTGATTCCTGATACCAAAATAAATAAATAATAAGTCCAACAGACAAAATTTAGAGGAGGAAGGAGGAAGGATGTATTTTGCCTCACAGTTTCAGGAGATTCCAGTTCAGGGTTGGCTGGCTTGCCTGGGAGAGCTGCTCAGCTCAAGGCAGCTGGAAGCAGAGAACAAGGACAAGCAGGGAGGTGGGGGACTGGGAGTGAGAGGACATCCTCTCAGGTCACACCCAGCCATTCGCCTTCCTCGGAGAGACCCCACCCTGACCAGCGCTTCCTGCTGTGAACACATCAGCGGATGAAGTGGCTCACAGTACAGTGCTGGCACAACCCAGGGGCCCCACCACATTGGGAGGGCATTCTAGATCAAACCATAGCAGGCAGAAACCAGGTATCTGGGCCACCTAGAAATTAGGGAGCAGTAGATGAGGGGCCTAGAACTGTGTGGATGTGAGAACACGCGACCCTTGGTGCTGGAGGCCTGGCAGGAGGCTTCTGGTGCTGAGCGTGGCGTCTTGGGGCCAGGAAGGAGTCCAGGCGCTGAAGGCCACAGTTCCTGGAACCCTTCTGGACTCTTCTTTGCAGTCAGCTTCTTTGTCATCTATATCCTCATGCTGACGTTTGTGGGGACCCCTCTGCTCTTCCTGGAGATGGCAGTTGGCCAAAGGATGCACCAGAACAGCATGGATTCATGGAGGATCATTGCCCCCTGGGCTGGTGGCGTGGGCTACGCCAGCTTTATAGTGAGGAACACTGGGCTGCGCAGGCCTCTTGGGTTGCTGCCCTGCCCTGAGGCCCACCCCTCCTCTGCAGCAGGTCTCCTGACCATTTCCTAGTCATGGTCACATCCCTGCAGTCCCTCCCCAGTCCTCTGTCATGTTCCCTGTTTTCCTGTCCCTACTCATGCCTTCACCCGGATCCTCCCTGCTCCCAGATGTGTTTTGTCTCGTGCACATACATGAATGTGGTGAACGCCTGGATCCTCTTCTACCTGAGCCACATCTTCCAGTTCCCTCTTCCATGGGAGAAATGTCCCTTAATGAAGAATTCCAGTGACTTTGGTGAGAGGAAGCCAAAGAGAAAGAGAAGGGGGAAATGAGGACTGAAAGGGAATTTGGCAGAAGAAACTGGAGGGAGGAGGGACAAAAAAGGAAGGTAGAAGGAAACACAAACAGGAGGGAAGGGAGAAGGGAGGGCTGGGAGTGCGGGGTGCCTGGTCTGGCAGGTGCGGCCAAAGCTAGGTCCCCTCAGATCCTGAGTGTGCACAGACGACACCCTCCATGTACTTCTGGTACCGAGAGACCCTGCAGGTCTCAGACAAGATTGAGGAAGGCGGGCCACTGGTCCTGAGCCTCAGCCTGCCCTTCTTTGTGTCCTGGTGTGTTGTGGGGGCCTTCATGATCAAGGGGCTCCAGTCCTTAGGGAAGGTGAGCTGGGGTCTTGGATCTCTCGATCCTCTCAGGTGCCAAAGCTGCCTTAGTCACTTCTCTACATTTTCTCCTCATTTCTCACTCCCAGCTCTTCACTTCCACCAGCCCTGAGCCCTGCTGAAAGCTTTCCTCTACCACCTGCTGAACTCTGACCCAGAACCTTGGATCTTTGGGTTGGCCCCTGCTGATACAACAATGGATATGTGTCTCCCTCTCAATGCAGGGCCTGTTTATCTTGCTGTCACTTTCCTATGTCATTCTTTTCTGCTTCTTCATCTGGAGTCTACAACTGGAAGGGGCAAAACATGGCCTTAAATACTTGCTGGTTGCCAAGGTGAGGTGAACTCCATAGTGCATGTTCTTAGGGCTCCTGTCCCCATCATCCAGTACCTCCCACCCCCATAGCCTTTCTGCCACAGCCAGTCTTGCCTGCTTTATTGCGCCCTCCCTTATACTCGCCTTTGCCTTTCAGATGTCAGCTGTGTATGACCTGCACGTGTGGTCATTAGCAGGGAGTCAAGCGCTGACTGATCTTGGCCTAGGCTTTGGTCCCATTGCCTGCTTGTCCTCCCACATGCCTCAGTCTAACAACTGTCTCTACAATGCCTTTGTCATGGCTCTGATCAACCTGGCCACTTTGTTCCTCACAATACCTTTCATCCTGTCTGTCCTGGGCTTCTGGGCAACAGTCCTCAACCACCGCTGCACTGAGAAGTAAGCCCAGCTCCTCTGTGTGTGTGTGTGTGTGTGTGTGTGTGTGTGTGTGTGTGTGTCCCAGCCCCAGGGAACAGCAGAATCCTAAGACTCTAACAGGAAAGGTGTGCAAAGACCCATGTTTGTGTGCTCTTTTTTTTTTTTTTTTTCTGTACAGGGTCTTGCTCTGCAGTTTTGACTCATAGTAATCCTCCTGTTCCAGCCTCCCCAACCCTGGGATTACAGGTGTGCACTACCACGCTCAGTTCTGGGGCCCACATGGCGTGCAGTACTGGGGATCACTTGCCAGGCAGGTGCTTAGACTACAGATCTATGTCCCAGCCCGTTTCATGTGCTCCTGAGTCACTGCTTACCCACTGTTGAAAGCAGAGAAGTAGATCCCTCCTGTCCTCACTCTCAGCCCTTGCCTGCCTCTGGGACTCTTCAGACTCAGGTTGCCAACTCTCCACCTTGAAATAGCTATGCAAACAGACACACTAAAAGTGACCAGTGTTCATGTGCTTGGCTAATCCATTCCTGACACACACAATAATGTCTCCCAAGACCACACCTATACAGAGAGCCTTACGAGGCCGAGGCCGTCCATTTCTGGAATGCCTCCACTTTTTTTTTTTTTTTTTTCCTGGAACTGGGGATTGAACTCAGGCCCTTGTGCTTGCCAGGGAAGCGCTTATTCCACTGAACCATCTCCCCGGCCCCAATGCCTCCACTTTTAAAGATGAACTCCTACATTTAGCAATTTCTGTCTGTCTGGCATACTTAAATCCCAAAGGATTCTCAGCATTAAAGCTTTTATTGTCTGACCATTCCTGGTTTACTTATTTGTAAGTACTGGGCAGTCATCCTGGGACCTTATGAATCTACCACAGTGCTACATCTCTAGGTTCTTATTTTTAATTTTTGAGACAGGGTCTTGCTATGTTGCCCAGACTGCCTTTTAATTTTTTTTTTCTTTTTTGGTACTGGGAATCGAACTCACAACCTTGTGCTTGCTAGACAGGCACTGAGCTGCTGAGCTGTGTCCCTAGCCCTGCCCTTGAAATGAGAGGGTAATTGATTAAACCACTTTGAAAATCAATTACCCTGTCATCAAGGATGTGTGAAAATTCCATTTTTTCCCTACTTTTTAGCATAACACTGGATTAAGCTTCATCAGACTTTAGTTTTTGTGATAGTGGTAGAGTATAATGGTATTTTCATGTTGTAGAAAGCATGTTACTGTGAGATAGTACTACACACACAGTAAACACGAAACAAAATGTGCAGCCTGTGAGACTTGCTATGAACACAATCCTGCTGAGCAGCTGGGGTGACCCTAATATCCTGCTGTGCGTCTCTTCAGAGGTAACCACAACTGTTTTCTCCTCTGAGAGTTAACTATTATCCTGACTTTTATGATGGTGAATTCTTTCATCTTCATGTGTAATATGGCTTGATTCATCTACTTGTACAAAACATATAGTTTAGTATTTTATATCATCTAATTTGCTAAGTTACATGTAGATTCCCTGGATGCCTTCATTTTACTTCTTTCATTCAGTATGTTTGTAATATTCATCCACATTGTGCATAACTTTAATCTGTGCTTTTGAAATGCTGCATAGGGCCAGGGATGTAGCTCAGCGGCACGGTGCTTGCCTAGCAAGGGTGAAGCCCTGAGTTCGAGTTCTGGTACCAAAGGGGGGGAAAAAAAAGAAAGAAAAAAGAACAGGAAATGTTGCACAGTGTTCCAGGGCATATATACACCACAGGTTTTTAAAAAGTCTATTCCTGGGGCTGGTGAGATGGCTCAGTGGTCTAAAGCACCTACTTAGAACAAGCTTAGCAAAGCACAGGGACCGCGGTTCAATCCCCCAGCACCACATGCCAGCCAGCCCCGCCCCCGGTGGGCTGAGTGGGTCACACACACACACACACACACACACACACAAAATAAATAAATTTTAAAAAAAAGTCTATTCCTGTCTTCATGTATGTCGGGAGTCTTTTCAGTTGCTGACTGTTAGGCTGAAGGTGGGCTCGGTGCTCTTATGCATGTTACCTGTGCACTACCTACGTGCAGACTTCCCAGCGTGTATTCCTGGGAGTGAGGTTGTTGGGCATGGCTATCTATTCCTGCATAAAAAATCATTTCAGATGTAAGTGCCCTAAAATTATTTCTTAAAAAAAAATGATTTCTTGTTTCTAGGGAGTCTGGATTGATGGAGAAGTTCTTGTCCTGGGCCCGTATGAGGTCATGGATGTGGCTGCTTAGCTGGAGGGCTGGAGGGGGCTGGGCTCAAGCGGGTGACACTACTGTCCTTTCCATGGTGCTCACTCCGGTGGTCTCCCTGAGACCGGCTCACAGAGCACACAGGAAGCCGCAAAGGTCCTGAAGCCTCAGGATGGCAGTGTGGCAAGTGTGAGGCCCTGAGTTTGATTTCTGGTACCAAAGAAAAAAGGAAAATGTTATCACTGTTCCTAAGTCAGAAGGCCACAAGGGTCAAAGATCAGGAGACAGACACCATCAGAGGAGCTACAGGATACTGGTGGCTGTATTTCTTTCCAGTCTTCCACATACCTCTTCAAATGCACTGAGTTACTTTTCCCAGTGTACGAGCCTGCTTGAATTACATGTAGGCTTAGAAAGTCTGATCTTTTCACTTCTTGAAAACACTTGGAATGCCAGAGTGCTAAACTTTCTTGTAAATGTAGATTATTGTTTTCATTTGCTGAGTGCTAGCAAATTTGCTAAGTTTTGCTAATTTGGTAAGGTTGTAAGGTTTAGTAAGGTTGGTATAAATCCATTCTTTCACACATGAAGTTTCCCGCCACTTGCTGATGAAACTGTTCTTTTCCAGTTCAGGTTCTTTCCCAGTTCAGTTCCTTTGATGAAAATTGACTGTTTATAGATGTAAAAGCTTATTTCTGTATTCTCAGCCATGACTTTATTAATTCAGTTTTGAAATTTAGAACATGTACATAATCCTGCTTTGTTTCTTTTCAGGATAGCTTTTAGCTAATCAGGCCCCTTAATATCCCATACAAAATTTTTTCATTTTTTTTTCCTATAATTTTATTGAGAAACAAATAGCAAGGAGACAGTTTCAAACCAAATTGGTAGGATGGTTTCAATAATGAACACATTGCATACATTCTTCCTAGTGGTTAATTGCTGTACAAGATGCAGACATGATATATATTTTTTTCATTTCTTAAAAAAAAAAATCACCCTTGAGTTTTTACTAGAGATTACATGAAATCTAAAGATCTTTTACTTGGGCAGTGTTGCTGCTTTAATGACACTGTCTTTCTACCCAGGGACGCAGATGTCTCATTTATCAACATCTTTAAGCAAAGTTTTGTAATTTTCAATATACCAGTCTTTTGCTTCCCTGGTTAAGTATATTCCTAAGAATTTTATTCACTTTGGTACTTTTCTTTGTCTTTCAACTTTTTAGGAGATAATGGCTGTGTTGCACAGGCTGGCCTCGAGTTACCCTCCTGCTTCGGCTTCATTAATAGCTGGGAGAGGGCCAGTGAGATAGCTCAGTGGACTAAGCCCCTGCTTAGGCAAGCTCAGGGACCAGGGTTCAATCTCAAGTACCTCGTGCTGCACTAGCCCTGCCCTGGGCGTGCTGAGCTGGCCACCGAGACCAGTGTGGGGGCACACTGCTGTAATCCCAGTGCTGGGGAGGCTACAAAGAGGAGAATCGGTATGAATCCAAGCAGCGTAGTGAGACCCTGTACCAAATACATTTACAAAAAAAAAGATAGCTGGGACTCTTGGCTGTGTTTTCTGGTTTTTCTAGTGACTGATTGGTTACTGTAGAATTAGACAGACCCTTGCTACGCAGTTCTGGCTGATCTGGAACTTGCATCAATCCTCCTATCTGAGCCTCCTGTGTCCAGAGATTACAGGCATGCACCACCATACTCAACTACAATATTTACTCTTAATTTATCAATGCCTAAAGATCATTACTATTTATTATTGTCTAAAGGTCATTATTTTCTTCCAAAATAAGGGACATAAAACTTTTTATATCCCTGTATCATTATTCTGAACTTATAAGTGAATTGCATGTTTTCTTTCTTTCTTTCTTTCTTTCTTTCTTTCTTTCTTTCTTTCTTTCTTTCTTTCTTTTTTTGGAACTGGAGATTGAACTCAGAGCCTTGCACTGCCAGGGAAGCGCTTATTCCACGGAGCCATCTCCCTGGCCACAAAGAATTTAAGGTTCTTCTTTTCTTTTTTTTTTTTGGTGGAACCAGGGATTGAACTCAGGCCCTTGCCCTTGCCAGGGAAGTGCTTGTTTTACTGAGCCATCTCTCCAGCCACATACTTTCAATCTTTCATGTATTTACAATATTTTTCTAAAGTTGACAGAATTATTATTTTATCATACAGTTAGTGTGTGATTGCACTTTCCACCTCCTGTGTATCATTTTCATTACTTTGTATTGTCTTGAAGCCTGAGCCTTTTATCTGTGATTTCTTTCTTCTACTTAAAGAATATCCTTTCAAAACCAGTTTCACTGAGGGTCCATTGGTGGCTAGTTCTGTTTTTCTCTTCTGAAAATATCTTTATTTCTCCCTTTGAATTCCATGGTGTCTACTGTGGATTGGCGTGGCCTTTTCCCCAGCACGTGCAGAGAGACCTCTCTCTGCCAGCTTTGTCATGGCTGCGGGGACTTAGCTGGCATCTGAATGTGACCTTTTTCATAGATACCTTTTAAGGTAGTACCTCTTAAGATTTTTTAAAAATAATTTTATTCTATCCAAAAGGGAATTCTTTTTATTTTGTGATTCAGCTTCTTATAAATATAGATTATTATTTTTCATTAGCTGTAGAAATTCTCAGCCGTATTTGTTCACACATTGCCTGTGCTTCTGTAGCCATCTCATCTTGTCAGGCCTTTCGGCCATGCAGTGTATTTTGTGAAACTTTTTTTTTTTTTGTACCAGGAATTGAACTCAGAACCTAAGCTTGCTAGGCAGGTGCTAATGCTGCTGAGCTATCTGCCTGGCACCCAAACAATGTAGATCTCCTAAACATTCATATTTTTTGTGTTTCCTTGCCCCCAGTCAGTCACCAATTTGGGTGTGTCACCTGGTTTCTTTGCCACACTGATTTTCATAGCTTTTTAAGGCAGGCACTTAGGCTGCTGAGCTAACTCCCCAGCCCCTGTCACTAATTTTTAACCACTATAAATTAGATTTGCGTTTTCTAGAATAATTTCAACCGTACAATATGTTCTTATATCTGACTTCTCTTACCTAGTGTAATGTTTTGGATGCAAATTCCTTAATAAGATACTGGCACACATAATGCAGTAAATCATTAAAAAGATCAGACAGGCCAGGGAGATAGCTCAGTGGTGGGGCTGAGGAGATGGCTCAGTAGAATAAGTGCTTGCCTGGTAAGCATAAGGGCCTGAGTTCAATCCCCGGTTCCGCAATAAAAAAAAAAAAAAAAAAAAAAGGAAAGAAAAAGAAAAGAAAAAGAGCTCAGTGGTTTATGCACCTGTCTGGCAAGCACAAGGTCCCGAGTTTGATTCCTGTTATGCAAAACAAAAAAGATCT
Organism: Octodon degus; assembly: GCF_000260255.1. Taxonomy (NCBI): domain Eukaryota; kingdom Metazoa; phylum Chordata; class Mammalia; order Rodentia; family Octodontidae; genus Octodon; species Octodon degus. The sequence continues at coordinate 1,479,779 of NW_004524844.1, forward strand.
CTCCGCATGACCAAGTAGGCTTCATCCCAGGGATGCAGGGATGGTTCAACATAATGCAAATCCATAATAAATATATTACAGCACACAAGCAGGAGCAAACATAAAAGCCACCTCATCATCTCAATAGAGGCAGAAAAAGCCTTTGCAACATCCACTACCCATTTATGATTTTTTTTTTTTTTGCGGAACCGGGGATTGAACTCAGGACCTTGCACTTGCCAGGGAAGCACTTATTCTACTGAGCCATCTCCCCGGCCCCTCATTTATGATTTTTAAAAAATCTGAAGAAAATAGAACATTATCTCAATATGGTAAAAACCATTTATGGCAAATCTACTGCCAACATTATGTTAAATGGGGAAAAAAATAAAGCTTTTCCTCTAAAATTAGGAGCAAAACAAGAATGTCCCCTATTCAATATAATACTCAAAACTAGCTAGGGTGATCAGGTAAATGAAAGAAGTAAGCGACACATACAGCAAAGGAAGAGACTGTACCATCTTTGTTTGCAGATGGCATGAGCCTTTGTACAGATGACCCAAAACATCCCATCAAAAGACTCCTAAGACAAATATATTCAGCAAGGTAGCAAATCAACACGCACAAATTAACAGCATTCCTATACACCAATAATGAACTCACCGAAAAAGAAATTGGGGAGATAATACCATTAACAATAGCTTCAAGAAAAATTACTAGGGAGATAAGCCCCTGTCTGGCAAGCGCAAGGCCCTGCGTTCAATCCCTGCCCCCCAAGAAAGAAAAATTAAACACTTAGATATTAACCTAATAAAAGAAGTGAAAGAAGTAGGACATAGTGGTGCACCCCTGTGATACCGCACTCGGGAGGCTGCGGCAGGAAGATGGCTGAGTGTGAGGCCAGCCTGAGCTACAAAGTGAGTTCTGGGCCAGCTTGAACTACGTAGGGAGAGACTGTCTCAGAAAACAAACAAAATTCAGTGAAATACCTCTACAAGGAAAGCTGTAGTACTCCGAAAAAGGAGAGCTTAGAAAGTGTAAAGCTGCTGGGCATGGTGGCACAAGCCTATAATCCCAGTACTTAGGAGACTGAGGTAAGAGGATTGGTACAAGTTCGAGACCAGCCTGGGCTACAAAGTGAGCTCAAGGCCAGCCTCAACTGCATAGTGAGACCCTGTCTCAAAAAAGAAAATGTGAAGATGTGCTGTTTCCAGATAGGCAAGATAAATATGTAGATGTGTTGCAACTCCACGCAAAGTATCAACAGGAAAAAAGAAAAGAAACAAAAACCAGCAGCATCCTCACAGAACTAGAAAAAGAATCCTAAATTCACATGGAACCAGAAGAGAACAAGAATAGCAAAAGCAATCCCGGGCAACAAGAGTAAAGCACGAAACATCACAGTGCTGGATTTCAAGTTACATTACAAAGCTACAGCACAAAAACACGTGTGCCTCAGTGGAACCGAATAGAAGATCCAGAAACAACCCCAGGCACATTCAGCCATCTGATCTTTGAAAGAGACCAGAAGCACACTGGAGGGGAGAGACCCTCTGTAATACATGGTGCTGGGAAAGCTGGCTAGCTACATGCAGGAGAATGACTCTAGACCCATATCTCTCACTATGTACTAAAATATAATGGATTAAAGATCTAAATGTTAGGCAACCTGCTGGAAGATAAGATAGATAAAATGCAAAAACATGGGCACAGGCAAGGAGTTTCTGAAGGGCACCCCTGGAAGCTCAGCACTCGGGGCTGGAGCGGGAGAGTCACTGTGAGCTGTGGCCAGCCTGGGCTGCGTAGTGAGTTCCTGACCAGCCTGAATGACAATGATGCTTCTTACACAGCAAGGGAAGCAAGCTTCAGGGCGAAGAGACAACCTACAGAAAGGGGAAAATGCTGCCAGCTGCTTCTTGGATGGAGAACTGTTACCTAGAATGTGGAAAGCACTTATCCCTACCAAGTAAAGTTCCCGATTAAGAAATGGGTGACTGAAATGAATCCCCTTCTCAGAAGAAGTACACATGGCTGATCAGTACCTGAATGTTATGTTCAGCATCTTTGGCTATTAGAGGACCAAAAGAACACAGATTCCATCTCATTCCAGAAAGAATGGCTGTCATCAGGAAGTTGAGCAATAACATGCTGGTGAGACTGCAGAGAAAAAGGCACCTTTCCCGATTGTTGGTGGGACTGTAAATTAGTAAAGCCACTGTGGAAATCAGTAGGGAGATTCCTCAAAAAACCTAAAAATGGAAATTCCACTCAATCTAGCTATTTCCCTTCTAGATATCTTCCCGAGAGTTAGACATCAGGGCACAGGGATGCTCATAGCAGGTTTAAGTAGCATCTTGGAAGCAGCTTGTATCTCCGTCAGAGATGAATGGAGAGGGAATGTGGTATTTATAAGCAATAGAGCGCTACTGTGCTATCGCAGTGTTATTGTTGTTTTAAGAAGGTTGAAAAATATCAGCCCTTCAAATCATTTCTGATGAGATCAGTCAAAATAGCTAACTGGCTAACTATCAAAATAACATACCTAGTATTTTATTTTCTGAAATGTGATTAAGTTATTATCTAGAATCTAGCTTTTTGCTTGTATCAGTAAATCTTGGCATGCCTTCCATTGCAGTTCGTAGAGAGCAGCTGGCTGTGCTATAAAGGATTTGTACAAGTTAGCTGGGTGAAGAATGACAAGTGGGGAAGTCCTGAATGGGAGAGCATGTTGTCGCACAGTTGCATCTGGCTAGCACATGGACTGTCAGCTGGGCCATGGGTGGTGACACGGCTGCGTGGTCAGTCGAGTTCAAATCAGAAAGTCAAAGGTGCACACCTATAATCCCAGCAGTCTGAGAGGTTGAGGTAGGAGGATTGCAAGGTTTGTCTATCCCAGTTTGGGCAACTTAGTGACTTAGAGACTAAGATAGATTGTTTTAAAGTTTAACAAAATTTAAAAAGGACTGGGGTGTAGTTTGACTTGTAGAATGTTTTTTTGTTTTTTTTTTTTTTTTCCAGAACCAGGGATTGAACTCAGACCTTTGTTTATTTATTTATTTATTTGTGTGTGTGTATGTGTGTGTGACCAGCTCAGCCCACCAGGGGGCAGGGCTGGCTGGCATGTGGTGCTGGGGGATTGAACCACGGTCCCTCTGCTTTGTTAAGCTTGTTCTAAGTAGGTGCTTTAGACCACTGAGCCATCTCACCAGCCCCTGAACTCAG
>NW_004524844.1:1483184-1492073 GCF_000260255.1 Octodon degus
AGAGAGAGCTAGGGAGAGAGTTAGAGAGTTAATTTTCAGCCACATAGCAGGACTCCCTGGGAACATTATACAATGTAGCCCAAGTAAACTGTGCTTCCAGAATTCTATGGTTTAAGATTTAGATGGCCCCCTTCCACTCTCTGGTCTCAGCAAGGAAGGAGGTAGGTGTGAATGAGTTCCCATCAGAGGACAGATCATAAATCCCAGGGGTGGTGGGGGCGGATTACGGAAAACCTGGGAGGTCTATGTTCATCAACGCTTTGGGCTCACACAACAATTCATGGTCTCAAGGGTGGCTGTTTTTCAGGCTTCCTCTGCAGTCAGCGCCCAGTAATGCTAGGCTAGCAGGCAGCTTTCTCAAGGTGAGGCAGGAAGGAGAGGCCATCTCCTGAGCCTGTCTAATTGCACCACTGCCCCCAGGAACATGGAAAAGCTCTTGATGCTGGTGACAATGGGAGTACTGCCTCCTGAGGCTCAGCCCCCTGCCAACCTGCACAGCGACCCCACTTCCACCTACAATTCGTGGCTCAGTGGCCTGAACCCGAACATCAAGAACCTGGTGCTCAGTAAGGTGTCCAAGTGCAACAGAGAGGAGTGGATTCTGCAGGTGAGTGCAGAGAGCTGCAGGCTGGCCCAGAATCCTTTGGGCCTGCAGGACAGTGTCACTTTGGTGCTCTGGGGAAAATCCCAGAGGCCCTGTGGTATCCAGCAGCCCTGGCAACAGCTATGACCCACTGCCATGAATAATAGAGGTAGATCCACTTTTTTTCCTGTCAGATATGATTGGAGATCTGCTTTTCTTTTTTAAAGTGGCCTCCTTTTAATTTTTAAAATGTATTTAGTACAGGGTCTGCAGGGTCTCACTACACAGATTAGACTCTAGTGACCCTCCTGTTTTCAGCTTCACAAGGACTGGGATTATAGGCATGCACCACCACACCCAGTCTCAGTCTCTGCCTCAGTGTGCCCTGGGGGCGGGGCCAGCACGGAGGATTGAACTCCAGTTCCTGTGTCTGTCTGTCTTCTTTTTTGAGACAGGGTCTCAATAGTAATTCTCAATAGTAATTCAGATTGGCCTTGAATTCTCTATGTAGCCCAGGCTGACCTTGAACTCATGGCAGTCCTCCTGCTCCAGCCTCCCAAGTGCTGAGATTACAGATGTGCACCACCACTGTGCCTGACAAGACCTACTTTTCTTGGTGATTCAGGGCTTTCAAAGCATTTTCCTTTTTCTTTTCTTCTTTTTTTGTGGTACCAGGGATTGAACTCAGGACCTAGCACTTGTAGACAAGTGCTTATTCTACTGAACTATCTCCCCAGCCTTAGCATTTTCAAGAGAAAGTAGAATGTAACTTTGTGCTTTGCTTTTGCTGTTCTTGTTGCCTTTTTTTTTTTTTTTTTTGTCTTTTTGAGACAGGGTCTTGTTACGCAGTTGAGGCTAACCTTGAGCTCACTGTGTAGCCCAAACTGGTCTCAAACATGCAGCAATCCTCCTGTCTCTGCCTCCTGAGTGCTAGGATTACAGGCATTCACCACCAGCCCTGGTTCTTGCTGCTAAATTGAAAGATGCTGCAACTTCTCTCCCTTTACTCCTTACAGGTTAAGGAAGGCCCTGACTTTGCTTTCCTGTCCTTTATTGAAGTTGCATCCTTCCTTCCTCGGTCGATTTTCTGGTCTGTCCTCTTCTTACTGATGGTGCTGTTGCTGGGCTTGAGCACCATGGTAGGACTTACCCAGGGCCTCATTGGCCCTCTCCAGGACTCCTCCTCTTTCTTCAGGCAACAAACCAAGCTGCTCACAGGTACTCTTGGCCCACAGTACTCACTCCCGATGGCCTTAGCCAGGCTGGGGTTGTGACCTCTGCTTTGCCTCGGTCACCCTGCCAGACCTCTGATCCAGTGTTTCCTCCAGTGAGCGTCTGTGTGCTGATGTTCCTGAGCGGACTCTACTTCACCCGCCCCTCTGGTGTTTATTTCATCAGACTGCTGAGTGAATACTGGACACCCATGCCTATCATATTCATCATAATCTGTGAAAACATTGCTGTGGCCTGGGCCTGTGGGGCCAGGAGGTGACGTCCTAGCCTGAGTCTCCTGGGTCTCATGGGTCGGTGGGGGAGGTGACCCTGCTTGTTGCTTTTGCTTTCATCCAACTAGAGGGACATGGCAGGGTCTTTTGGTTAATCATTTTATCGTTTCTTTATTTAACATATTTGTTTTCATATACACCAGGCACTTTTAGTTACCAGACTACTATGTTCAATTAACAAACACTCTGTCCTTGGGGAGCACACACTCTGGCGGCATAGATAGGTGATCACCAGACTGATAGAAATAAAGAATAAAGAAGACAAGTGTCAGGAAGAAGTCAGAGAGTAGGGCGCAATGAGCCAGAGCAGGAGTGTGGGGGCACAAAGTCTGGCAGGGTGACAGGGAAGGCCTTCTAGGACAGTGATCTGTGAGCAGGCTCCTGCATGGACCCAGGAGGACACCACCAGAGAGAGAGAGTGACCAGACAGGGCAGCAGGAAGAGCCGGGGGCAGGGGACGCATGGTGTCTGGGGTGTGTGAGGTGCCAATTGGCTGAGGCTGGAGTAGGATGGCAGATGGGGCCAGGAGTGCGTGGGCCACAGCGTGAGGGCCCTGTGACCCCTGACAGGACTAACCCTTTTCATGGAGGGAGAGAGCTAACACTGGAAGGTTTGAGTGGAGGAGTAGCATCAGACTTATGTGTTACAAAGACACCTCTGGCTGCATGTGGAAGACAGACTGAAGAGTCAAGCGGAGCAAGGACTGGAGCGACGTGCTCTTCCATGAGAGCTAGCAGTGTTTCGGGCTCGGGTGCTAAAGGCACAGCTTGAGAGAAGCAGTCTGATTTGGAAGGCAGAGCTAACAGGAAAGGCACCAAGATAATCAGGGACGGGACCAGAAGGCCTCCCTGGAGTGGAACAGAAGGAGAGCCCAGATCAAAGACAAGGGCCTCCTGAGCTCGACCTTTACTAGACTCGTATGTGGGCGTCCAAGGGGTGCAACTTGGGCGTGGAGGCTCAGCAGCGTTTGCTGGAGCCAGTTCCTCTACTTACCAACTTGTTGATGAACTCAGACACTTCTTGAAACTATCTGTGTCAGGAACGCTTTGTGGGAGGGAGTGGGGCATGATACTTGGCTTGAGCTCCTCTCAAGGAACACAGAGCTCAAAGGACAGCACAGGGAGATTCCCTGCAGGAGGCGGGAAGACCATGGTGGTAACAGGGTCAGGCCACGGGCATAGGGAGAGCTAGTGTCACTATCCAAGAGTAGAGGGGGCTACAGCTGAGTTTGGCAGTTGACTAGACAGAAGGAGTGGGACAGTCAGTGCCAGTGGACCTCTTACCTAGTCATGGAGCTAGAGATGAGGTACTAGAAGAGGCTGAGTGTGGGGGTGAAAAACTTAGGATAAATTCCCTGAGGATTGTGCATCTCCTTTTGCCTGTGGTGGTCACTACCAGCTACCCAGTGTCTACAAGCCCCAGGCCATCTCAGCTGTTCTCATACTTGGGGATGAGAGGAGGTCGAGGTGGGATGCACGGAAGTACTGGATGCTTGTAGTCTCCTGGCGTCATGATGGAGGATGGGACTTAAAAGGAAGCAGGGATTAGCGCAATAATGGAGTGCTGGAAAAATGCAAGGGCCAGGTAAGGCCCTGCTGGTTAACCCGTTCGTCCACCACAGGTTTCTCAGAGACATGGTCCCTATGCGTAACTTAATCATCCGCTTCTATAGCTGGGTGTGGACCTACCTGACTCCAGTCGTACTGCTTGTTGCATTTCTGGCCATCCTGGTCAGGTGCTTCACGAAGCCCATCACCTACCTGGCCTGGAACGCCAGCAGTGTGAGTGCCCCTCTCCAGGCTGCCTAGGTAGGGGGGTACCTTTCAGTCCCTTCTCTGACCGCCCCTTTCCTGCCTCCACAGGCGACAGAGGTTACTCGACAGTACCCATCCTGGGTGCTGATCTTGATGTTTGTTCTTCTCTTCGTGGTCATCTCCCCCATCCCTGTGTACATCTTCTACTGCCTCGCCAATGGGATTCCCTTCAAGCGTGGCAGTGGGCAAAAGCGTTCGAAATCCTCCACATCCCTACAGCGAAGGCGCCAGATAAAGCCCAGTAAAGGGGCTCAAGAGAAAGAAATTCTATGAGGTAATAAACTGAATTGATGACCAACCAGTGCTCTGCCTTCCTGGCTCCATGCATTTTCTTCCAACACCCTACATCCCTCAGAACACACCTAACGGCTTCTAGCTGCAGGTGTCGCTGGACCAACCACACCCAGGATGCCTTCCTTTCCAAGAGGAGGGCATTGATTGAGAGGCACCTGGGGCCTGACTTGGGCCCCTGCCTGATACTCGTCTTCTCTGCTTGCCTTGTCCCATCCCTGTCCACAGCACTTTTGTCCCCTCCAAACCTGCATGTCTGGGCTGCAGGCCTCTTGGGCCCAAGCTAGTGGGAAGAGGTCAGTGACTCAGCCTGCTGCCCAGCTGCAGCAAGGCTGAGGTGGCTCTGTAGCGCTCTCCAGTGTTCAGTTTTCCGTTCTTTCTAGAAGCAAATGTCCAGCCCTGTGTCCCTGTCCTTCCTGGTAGTGGCGAAGTCAAATTCTCCACTGCAAGATTGGCCTTATTCAAGGTTTGGTTTTAGCTCAGGAAAACCCAGGAACCAAAGGGAGGGAGGGAGGGAAGGAAGGAAGGAAGGAAGGAAGGAAGGAAGGAAGGAAGGAAGGGAATGTGCTCGCTCCTGAGAAGGTAGCCCCCTCCTGGGTGTGAGGGGCTCCCAAGTGCACCACACACATCTGTAAATTGTGTGGGGACCTATCGTGTGGTACTGCGGGGCTGCCAAGGTCTCTGCACTGCTGCTGAGGATGGCAGTGGGTCTCTGACCAGCACTGAGCTCACCGGCAGCGATGGCATGGTGGCTGCAGGTAGAGGTGTACGTTCCCAGAGATGCGGGGAATAGGCTCCCCCCAAATGCGCAGAGATCTCAAGATTTTGGATTGTCCCGGGCCCATTTTCTGGAGGAAAAGAAAAATTAAGTGGGCCTGGCGACCACAGAGTGGAGGCGTAGCCGTGGTTCAGAGCTGCAGGGGTGTGTGCCTCCACGCCCCCTCCTGCTCCGCAGTGGACCACAGTCTGCTAGGTGACTGATGCTGCTGTGGAGTCAGATGAAGTGGGGGTGGAGCAAAAGGGGTGGCCTGGTGCTTATGGTGAAGTCGCAGGGTCTTAGGCTTCTCACTTGTTGAGAACAGAAGGATCGCCCTTCCTGCCCCACCCGGGTTCCAGCGTGCGCGGCCGATGGACAGAGGCCGTGCTGTGTCTGCCCCTGCCCCCGTTGAATCTTTCCTCCTGCCCTTGGGCGTGGTCCTTTGAGCCCTAGCACGTGCTGTGATTGAAATCAGGAAGGCTCATTTCCATAGTGGTGCTGCTCCCCAGGGCTCTGGGACCCCACAACCTCGCGTGGCGTCAGGGGACTTTCTATTACTCTGCCCGGGAGTGCCCGCCTCTTCCGGGAGGTGCCTCAGCCTCCATCCTCAAGGACGGCGCCGCTGAGCCCCTTGTCCTGGAGGCCCCGTGTGTCCTGACTGGAACATCACGGCACCGCTCAGATCTACACTTGTCGGCCATGTCAAAGACGTCCTGGGACGCTCAGCGCGCTGCCCCTCCTGCCTTAGTTTATTTGTCGCACTAAGATGGGGAAACAGTTCCACAGCCAGATCATTCAGCGTGAAGAAATCATCTTGATGGTAAGGGAGCCGATGTAGGTGGTAGCCGCTGGGACCAGTTTCTCTTGCCAGGGAAGTGCTTAGTCTACCGAGCCATCCACCGGCCTAGATATTACCCATTCTGTGAGATGTTTTAAGTTACTTAATGTGAACTTTACTGGGTTGTAGGCTACAAGAAGGTGGGGGTTGTTTGTTCTCTGTTGTATCTGTAACACCTGCAGCTGTGTCTTGGCTGTTTCCTAATGTGAGTGGGTAATGATTTTTCTTTTTCTTTCTTTTTTTTTTTTTTTTAAACCCGTAATTGAACTCACGACCTTACACTTGCCAAGCAGGTTCTGTGCCACTGACCTAGATCCCTGGCCTGGCAATCGAATGTTTATTTAAAGACTACTTTAGCCCAGGGATGATGCTGTTCCCGCTGGGAGCAGGAAAGATTAAAATCGCTTAAACTTGGCTTGGTGGTGCACCCATCATCCCAGCATGCTAGAGGCTGAGGCAGGAGAATCGCTGAGAGTTCAGGGCCAGGCCTGGCTTCATAGTTCAGGACCAGCCTGAATGCACAGCAAGACATTGTCTCAAAAATTTATAAAAAGGAGAGAAAGAGAGAGAGAGAGACAGAGAGAGAGAGAGAGAGAGAGAGAGAGAGAAAGTCGCTTGTAACCCAGGGGATCGTAGCTTTCACCGACTCTCGGACGTTCATCGCGCGCCATGGCAAGGCCACTGATCTTCAGGCTCGCGCCCCATTGACCGGTAAAGGGGGTGCCGGACCTCCCTGGAAACCAGGTATCTGTCTCCCACCCTCCTCTGACCCCAGAGCCTCCCACCTCGCTTTCTCTTTGGAAATGTAGGAACCCAGGGCGAGCTGAGTCAGGGAGGCAGGGCAGACCTGGGCACGGTGTCCCTTGGCACCACGTTCCAGCGCAGCCCAGCTGCCTTCCCGTGCTCCTCCGCCAGCCTCTCTGGGCCCACATAACCTGCACAAGGGTTGCCCTGGGGACAGCGACCTCCCCTTCAAGCAGGTTGTGCACAGCTCCCGAATTCTCTGAGAACAGAGTGGGGAGGAGCAGGCACACCGCGGGGGCTCGTCGGGCGGGACAGCAGAGCGCTGGTCCAGCCAGCACGCCGTATCCCCCCATCCCAGGAAGCTGCGAGGCAGGCGCCCCCTGGCGGACACCGCCGCCGGCCGAGGCCGAGGAGCTGGGGTGAGCGTGCCAGGCTCGGAGCTGGACAACCTCCAGGGCTGCCCGGCTCGCTCATTAAGCGAATGATAAATGGGGCCCGGTTTATGGAATGGCTCTGGCATACTAAGCGGCTATTCGGCTATTGCTTAGAGTGTAGACAGAGTTCTCATCTTTAGGCTAGGCTGCTGGGGCGCTTGATTTGTAATCATTTTTTTTTAATTTATTTTTTTTTTATTTTTCAACAAATAATACACTGCATATGTTCTTCTTAGTGGTTAATTGCTGTACAAGATGCGGACTTGTGATCCTATTTACAAACACCATTAGAACAAATCATTCTATTCATTAACAGAATGTAACTATATATCTATCCCAACCACTTTGAATACACAGATACAAAATGGACATTCATCTGTATACCCCATTTTTTCTAAGTTCCGTTATTGAATATTATAGGTGTGTAAACTCAGCACAATATTCTAAAAGAGTCCAGTAGCCCATAATAGCATTGGGTCTTCTGTTTAACTGGCAATGTCAGAAATTATTGACCTGAGTCCCCCACAGCTCAACTTAACAGCATGGCTTTATTTCTTATAATTTCATGATTTGTAATCATTGAGAGCAGTCTCATTTGGCATAACTGTGGGGCCAGCGAGATAGCTCAGGGGACTGTAGCGCTTAGGCAAGCGCAGGGAGTGCTTGCTGTTCAGTCCCTGGCACCATATCCCCAGGCACCTGTCCCCAGGGCGGGCTGGGCTGGCCACAGAGTCTGGAGGTTGTAATCCAGCGCTGGGGAGGCTGAAAACAGGAGGATCACTATGAGTCTGAGCTTCATAGTGAGACCCTGTAACAACCAAATATATTTTTTTAAAAATTGGCATAACTGCATTTGTATTTTGCCTGTGAGTGCACACATAGTTACAGCTTAGCTCGGAAGTGGTCCCCAAGCCTTGTGTGTCTGGAAGGTGACTGGATTATGGGGTGATGGCTGACTTGTGGCGTGAGCCAGGCCTGGCTGGAGGTGTGGGTCGGTGGGATGAGGCTTCCTGCCCTACTGTGAGCAACTTTGCCTCCCCAGTGCGGTCTCACTCAGCCTGTGAGCCCCAGACTGTAGCTGGGAGCCTGAGTAAGTCTCTCCTTTTGAGTCATGGGTGTGGGGTGTAGCGTCCCAGTGACCAGAAGGTGACTGAGCTACACACGCATTCAGTACTGGGGCTCCAGCGGGGGCCTTCCCACTGAGCTACATCTCCCTCCAACTCTTTTTAATTTTGAGACAGGACCTTACGTACTCTAAATTGCCCAGGCTGCTGTAGAATTTGGGGTCCTCCTGCCCTGCCTCAGCCTCCCCGAGTGCTGGGATGGTGGGCATGTGCCGCCGCGCCTGGCTTGCAGTCAGTGTCATAGCACTTAGGGTCAGCATGTCTTTGCTTCTATTTTCAGCTTCACGCCCTCAGTATGCGTGCCTTAAGTACCTTAGTCTAATCTGTTTTTTAAGCTTGGAACATAAAGTCACATGTCATGTATTCTTTTGTATGTAGCTTCTCTCCCTCAGTGGTGTTGCTGTGGGGTTTTTGTTTTGTTTTGTTAGCTTCTTGATACAAGGTCTTTCTATGTAGTACAGGCTGGCCTTAAATTCACTGTGTAGCCCAGACTGGCCTTGCAAGTGCAGCAGTCCTCCTGCCGCAGCCTCCGAGCGCTGGGATTACAGGTGTGCGGCACCACGTCCTCAGTGTTAGGATAGCTAGGGTGCATTTTTCTTTGCTGTGGTATTCCTTGGTACCGGCCACAAGACTGTCAGCACTTCTGTGGTGGCCTTCGGGGTTGATTCCTGTTTGATTGATTGATTGATTTTTGGCAGAACCAGGGATTGAACTCAGGCCCTTGAGCTTGCCAGGGAAGCGCTTATTCCACTGAGCCCTCTCCCTGGCCCGATTCCTGTTTAAAGGAGTTCCAAACAAT
>NW_004524844.1:1495763-1505583 GCF_000260255.1 Octodon degus
GCGCTGGCTGGCATGTGGTGCTGGGGGATAGAACCGCGGTCCCTGTGCTTTCTAAGCTTGTTCTAAGTAGGTGCTTTAGACCACTGAGCCATCTCACCAGCCCCTATTTGTTTTTTTTATTTGGTACAGGGTCTCATTACACAGCTCAAACACATGGTGATCTTCCTGTCTCAGCATCCCTAGCACTGGGATTACAGGCATGCACCACCACACCCGGTTTGGGTGACCAGTGTGGTGCACCCAGGGTTCTGGGGTGGCACAGCATATAGTACCAGGGATTGAACCCATGTCCTTACACTTGCCAGGCAGGAGCTTAGAGCACCAAGCTATCTCCTCAGCATCTGTATTTCTTATTTAAAGACAGGTTTCACTCAGTCTCTCACCTTCCCAGGCTAGGCTTCATCTTGCAGTCCTCTTGCCTCAGGCTCTCAGTGTGCTGAGATGACAGGACATGTGCACCGCCACACCAGGCTGCAGGGATAGTGTTCTAGCTCAGGGCTTGAGATCTGTCTTGACCCCAGGAGAGACTGTTTCGGCTGTCACTTTCCTGGTTCCCTGTGAGGCCCTAGTTAGCCTGCAGTTGACTTCATCCCTCTTATAAGCTACCCGCCTGCTCTGAATTCTTCCCACCCAGACCTGCACGGCTTGAACCCTCCCATGCCCCCCTCCGGCTGTCCATTCTGTTGGAAGGAAGGCTTGAAGACGTGCGTAGGAGCGGCAGCTGCCACTCTCATCAGCCTACTGCTCCTGGTGTCAGCCTCATCCTCAGAGCCAGCCAGGCTTGTCTTCCCATCACTCCATAGGCTGAGGCAGGAGGGTCACAGCAAGTCTGAGCTTGGCCTGGGCTATGTAGTAGGATCCTGCCAAAACAACACTTTTAAGTTTTGAGACAGGATCTCACTATGTTGTTCAAGTAGGCCTTGCACGTGTATTCCCTCGGCCTTGGCCTCCTTCAGTGATGGGATGATAGGCGAGCACCACCAGATCCAGCTCTGAGTCTCTAGGTTGTAGGTGTTGAAGTGACTGTGGTGAGCAGCCGTGGGTGGGACACACTGGCCAGAAGTCTGTGCTTGTGTTGGGCCTCACCTTCTGGGTTAGACCAGAAGAGAAAGGAAAGACACGCAAGCTCTCCGTGTTTGCACGTCCCTGTCTGTCTGCATCTATGTGTTAGACAGGACGGATGTTAACATGGATGCTCCAGTATGTGAGCCTGGCACCCAGCTGCGGGCAGTCAGGTCTCATGATGGCAGTACCTCCTCTTATTCAATATTTTGGCATTAATTTCTGCTTGTAAGATTAAAAAAAAACAACAAAAAAACAAGTCTCCAAGAAATGGAATTATTGCCCAAAATCAACTACATGTGATTTGGTTTGGCAAAAGGCCAAGAGCTAAACTCTTGCCCACACTTCTCTAAAAGCTTTGCCATGAAGTTTTACAGCCGAGGGCCGGAGCCGCGTTTGCTGAGGTCTGCTCTTCTTGGTGGCCCCACGATCCAGGCATTAGTGGGCCTGGAAGGAGAGGGCCATAGAGTCTCTTGAAGGATATCTGAAGTGACACAAGAGGACACCCGCACTGAAGGGTCCCTGCCCTGTAACCTCCAGCACAAGGAGATTTGGGCGCAAGGACCACAAATTACCTACATCCGACTGCAGAAATGCAGAGCATCCTGGTCCAGTTGTTCATCTCTGCTGGGTTCAGCAGTCTCTGGCGTTTCCCTTACCTGTGTCACCAGAATGGAGGAGGTAAGGGCAGGGCCTGCTGCGCGGGGAACAGGAGCCTGAAGAGCAGGTCCTGGGGAGCAGGGGCTGGGCTGGGCCCAGGCGTCCAAGAGGAGGAGGGGTGGGGGCCTGGGGGCCTGAGTGCAGCCCGGCTCCCCCGCAGGCGGCTTCCTCCTGGCCTACGTCTTCTCCTTGCTGCTCTTCGGCATTCCCCTTCTCTACATGGAGATGATGGTAGGGCAGCGGCTGCAGGTGGACAACATCCGGGTCTGGAAGCAGCTCGCCCCCTGGCTGGGCGGCATGGGCTATGCCTGCGTGCTGGTAACAGGGGTGCCTGGGTTGGGGGGGCTCGCTCGCTCCAGCGGCCTTCGGGCTCTCAGGCCCGCCGTGTCGGCTTCAGGTACGCATCTTGCTGAGCACCTATAACAGCGCCATTATCTCCTGGAGCCTCTTCTACCTGGGCAGCTCCTTCACTTTGCCCCTGCCCTGGGAGCACTGCCCTTTGGCGAAGAACGTCAGTGGCACTGGTGAGGACAGGGAGGGGGCCGTCCGGGCACCAAGGGGCAGGGCCCGGGGAGAGAGCAGTGGGGCTGAGTGCCGGGGTCCCCCAGGTTTCTCGTGCCTCTGGACTGTGCCCCACCAGTACTTCCTGTACCACACCATACTCCAAGCCTCGGGCCACATGGAGGACGGGATCACCAGCCTTGTCCTGAGCCTCAGCCGGGGCAGCTTCACAGTCTGGGTCATCCTCTTCCTCATCTTTGTCTTTGAGATCAGGATTTCAGTGCTGGTAAGCGGCCCTGGCCTGTGGCTCCCGAGACCCGCAGGCTTCCTGCCCCACACACCTGCTTCCTCTCTGGGGGCTGTGCTGTTGGTGGCTCTTCCTTCCTGCTAGCAGCTATCCTCCAAGCCCAGTGAATCCCCCACCCACCCATCGGGCAAGCTGGCGTATGGCCACCGCGATCTGCAGCAGGCCGCTCCCCGGAAGCTGTGACTACCCTTCTCACAAAGAGCTGCTTGCTCCGTGGGTGGCCTGAAGGGGAGCCTCATATCCATCCACCCTGCTACCTCTTTACTCACCATCCTGAAGCCAATATGGTGCTCACGGAGACCCGAGGGCACAGCAGTAGTCACTTTGCAGACACTAGGACAAAGGGGCTGACATCCACAACATAAAGGAGAGGTTGATTTTGGCTCATGTTGTAAGGAGACTCTGACTGTGGCTGGCTCCAAGCGGCCTGGCGGAGGGAAGCTGCTCACCTCACGGCAGGCAGGAAGCAGAGAGAAGTGCAGGGTGGGGACAAGCGCTCCTTCTTCCAGGCCCCAGCCCCAGGGTCCACCTTTGGCCACCCCCCTCCTACTCTCGCATTCAGCCATGATCTCACGCGTGCGTGAGTCTTCCCATGAGCACAGTGCCCCAGGATCCACACACACACAAGACCTGGGGGCCACTTTATTTTTATTTATTTATTTATTATTATTATTATTTTTAATTTTAGGAATGGTCTACAGGGTGTTCAGGGTTTCACTACTAGATCAGAGTAGTAGCGATCTGCCTGTTTACAGCCTCCCAAGAGCTGGGATTACAGGCGTGAGCCACCACACTAGGTCTCAATTGCCATCTCATCGTGCCCCTGGGTGGGGCCAGCACAGCAGGCCTGGGGATTGAACCCCCTCTGAGATATTTGGCCGGCTGGGGGCCACTTTAGATGTGAACCATTACAGCTACCTTTCGAATCAGACCCCAGCCTCACCTGAGCTCTGCCCCCTTGGCCTTGCTCTGCTCCGACAGCGTGTGTCAGCCCATAAGGAGCTGACCGCTGCACTCCCTTTCCAGTTTCCCAGTAGGAGGATGCGATGTCAGGGCAGCTACTTCCGGTCCACTTCTTGGCTCCTGGGTCATATTCCTTATGTGGGAAGCTAATCAGTGCCTTTGGGGATCATTTTGCTTAACTGCACCTTTATCAACTGGTCTCTGGATCCTGCAAACAGGGAGCCTTCACCCTACCATTTCTGCACAGCTCCCAAAATAAGCCACTCCTGTAAAAACAGAGCTTAGTGGTGGGTTAGTAGGGGTCCATGGGAAAAGGGGGTGCTTTACCAATGAGGGTGAAAAACTTCAAAGCATGCATTAATGCTGTCACTCTCCATTTCCTTTCCTCTCCCCTCACCTGTGAAGTTCCACAACGTCGTCACCTCCACAGGGCCGCGTGCCTTTCCCTTTTCTGTTTCTCAGTTCCCACGTGGCCATGACCCCAGGCTCAGTGAAGTGTCTGGCTGCCCCATGGTTTTCTCCTTACCTTTGGTGCCCTGCTAACACTGGCCTCGTCTTCCCTCATCCCCAACTCTCCTGAATGCTTTTTTCCCTCCTGACCCTGTTCAGATGCTGATTTCCTGGGTGCTCCTATTCTACATTCTCCTCCTGTTCCTGTTTGTCCGGGCACCCTTCCTAGAAGGTGCGTTTGCTAGCCTCAAGCGTCTGGTGACCATAGAGGTGAGACCAGGGACTCCAAACTTTTTCCTCCTTCCACTCCTAAGACTTTACTGAGTCTCCTTGCCCTCCACTGTACTCCCCTCTGCCCCAGCCTTCTCCCTGCCGCTCTCACCTCTAGCTGCCCCTCTGCTAACTGACTGGTACTTCCAGCCTCTGAGCCCTCTCCCAAACTCTGCTCCACAGCTCTCTACCTTGGCTTCGGTGGACCTGTGGTGGCAGGCAGGAGGCCACGTGCTCTATTCCCTGGGCCTAGGCATGGGCACCATCGTCACCTCCTTCTCCCGCAACAGTGGAGGTGACAACTATGTCAAGACAGCCTCCTTTGTGGCCCTGCTCAACCTGGTGACTTCAATGCTGGCCACGATCATCGTCTTTCTAGTGCTGGGGTTCTGGGTCACCACCAGTGGCCACAGCTGCGTGGAGAGGTAAGTAACCCCCTCCACCCACATGAGCATGCCATAGAACCCCAAACCCAAGCCCTCCAGTCAGATTAGTAGCTTCCCATTTATTCTCAGAGAAAATAATTGAGAAGGGAAGACTGTGGTATCTTCTATGTCATAGACAAGAAAAATAGCCTCAGAGAGCTGACTGCCCCAGGGCTTCTTCCTAGTTGCCACTGGAGGAAGGAGGATTTCAAAATCAGTTATTTCCCAGCACTCAGGAGGCTGAGCAGGAGGATCGTGGCAGATTCGAGGCCAGTGTGGGCTGCAAATGAGCTCAAGCTCAGCCTGAACTGCATAGCGAGATCCTGTCTCCAAAAAAAATCAATTACTTAACTCACAGAGAGCAGTGATTCCTGGCTTTGGCTGCATATTTGAGTCACATGAAAAGCCTTAGGAAACATTTACATTAGAGATGCAGATCTGTGTGGTCTTGGATGAATCCAGGCATTGGGATTTTAATGACTCCAGTTAGAATTTGCCTCTACAATAGGATTTTTCTGAAACTGACAGGTGCCCAAGTCCATGTTGCCATAGTGGCAGGATTTTTTTTTTTTTGAGACAGGATCTCGCTGTATATTTCAGGCTGAACTTGAACTCACAGCAATCCTCCTGCCTCAGCCTCTGGGGTTCTAGGATTGCAGGAATGTGCCAGCACTCCCAGCACTGGCAAGAACTTTTTTTTTTTTTTTTGGGCAAGAATTTTTTGATAGAGAAAATAAAGACCATACTTCCCTATAATGTTAGTCGAGAAGAGGAGCCAGATCCTGGAGAGCACTCAGCCAGTGCTCAGTGGGGAAAGAGCCAGGAATGCTCTTATGTCTGGGCAAGGGCCTGCTGTAAGTGGTGGGTGCTGGCCAGACCTTCATAGATGCATAGACCTTGCACAGAAGAGAGGAAATGAGGAAATCCTCCAAGCAGTATGGGCGCCTGGAGGAATCCAAATCTTTTTTTATTTTTAATTTATTTATTTGGCACAGGATCTCACTATACAATTCAGACTCATAGTGATCCTATTGTCTCAGCCTCCCCAGTGCTAGAATTACAGGTGCGCAACTACGCTTGGTTTCTGTGCCTATGGGGTACCGGGGATTGAACCCAGGTCTTTGTGCTAGCCAGACAGGCACTTAGACCACCAAGCTATCTCCCCAGCCCGAAGCATCCGAATCTTAGATGCTTCCAGTGCACAGAGGATGAATCCGCCACTTCTCCTTGCACCATTCTTAGCAGCTGTGCTGAGGA
Source organism: Octodon degus (assembly GCF_000260255.1). Classification (NCBI taxonomy): domain Eukaryota; kingdom Metazoa; phylum Chordata; class Mammalia; order Rodentia; family Octodontidae; genus Octodon; species Octodon degus. The sequence continues at coordinate 1,501,659 of NW_004524844.1, forward strand.
AGTGGCGGAGGCTGCCACAGAGACTAGACTGGGAGGCAGGATTTTTCTAGTGCTCAGGTTCCTGGGTCCCGCTGGAGTTGATCACAAGATAAATCTTGTGTCTGGAGCTACATCCAACCCATTCCACAAATAGTGACCAATATCCTGGAAGTTAGTACCTGTGGCAGGTGCGGAAAGTCGGGAACTTCACTCACTGGTGACATGAGTTCTGTTCAGTCCCGTTTGAAGACAGGAAACTGAATTAAACATGCCCAGCTGTAGCTCAACTCTTAGGAAAAATGTAATGAGTTCATTGAGACTAAACAAGTAAGATACGTGCCTTTCTCCTTTGTTTTTTGACATATAATAACCAGCATAAAATTAAAAATCACAAGATATTAAAAGTCCAGAAAAATGTAAACCATAGCCTAGAGGAAGAATACCCGGGGCAAGGGATATAGCTCAGTGATGCGAGCGCCTGCCTGGCAAGTGCAAGGTCCTGAGTTCAGTAACAGTACCAAAAAGAAAAAAGACCCAGATATTAGAATGAACAGATAAAAATTTTAAAACTACCTTTATGAATATGATATGGAATTTCATCAGAAAGATGAATTTAGTGTGTAGAGAGATATAGAGACTACAAAAAAGAATCCTGTGGAAATTCTAGAACTGAAAATATAAGTTAAAAGTTACATTGAATATATTCTTTTTTATGAATTTATGACAGGGTGTACAGGATGTACAGGGTCTCACTACGTAGATTGGACTCAGTGATTGTCCTGTTTCAGCCTCCCAAACACTGGGATTGCAGGTGCGCGCCACCACACCCAGTCTCAGTAGCAGTCTCAGTGTGCGGGGGCAGGGCTGGCACGGCTCGCAGGGGATAGAACACCCCCGATTCCTCCACCCCCCACCCCTGTCCCTGCGTCTGCCTAAGCAAGCGCTTTAGTCTGCTGAGCTGCTGGCCAGCCCTTATCGATTTAATATGATCTGGAAATAGTAGAAGAAGGAATCAATAAACTTGAAGATAGAAGGTAACATGTAGAAGTTCTGTGCCATGCGCCTCACAGAGAGAAAAAAAATGAACATTGCCTCAACGACCTGTCTGTAGAACTCACCTGTGTGTGACTGGAGCCGCAGCAGGAGAGAAGGAGCAGTTGGTACAAAAATTTAATAATTAAGAAAATAGGGGCTGGTGAGATGGCTCAGTGGTCTAAAGCACCTACTTGGAACAAGCTCAGCAAAGCACAGGGACCGCGGTTCAATTCCCCAGCACCACATGCCAGCCAGCTCCGCCCCCTGGTGGGCTGAGCTGGCCACATGTGCGCTCACACACACACACATAAATAAATAAATAAAATTAAAAAAAAAAAAAGAAAATACTTTTCAAATTTAATTGAAAGCATTAACCCACAGATTCAAGAAGCACAGAAGATCCCAATCTGGATAAAAACAAAGATGATCACAACTTGGATATCATAGTTAATTTTCTGACAGTCAAATATGAATAGAAAATGTCTAAATGAATTAAAAAAAAATAGGGAAGAGCCAGGCATGGTGGTGCATGCCTGTAACCCTAGCACTCAGGAGGCTGAGGCAGGAAGATCATTTAAGGTTTGAGACCAGCCTGGGCTACAAAGTGAGCGCAAGGCCAGCCGGAACTCCACAGTGAGAGAGAGAGAGAGAGAGAGAGAGAGAGAGAGAGAGAGAGAGAGAGAGAGAGAGAGAACATTGCAGTACTTCCCTGGCATATGCCACTGTCCTGAGTGTGTTGCATACAATGGCTCTGTAATGAGAATTATAGCTAACTTCTCAGAAACGATGCAAATCATGAAAATGGAACACAGTATTGTAGAGTGCTAACAGGAAGGCCCTGTAAACCACATTCCATATTCAGCCATATAGCTTTGAGCAGTAAAAGGAAAGTGAAGACATTTTCAGATAAAGATGAGATAATTCATCACAACAGAATCTGTACCAAGGGAGACTCTAGAAATTCTTGAGGCTGGAAGAAAATACTTAATTTGTATTTGGACGTCATTAAAGTTTACCACTGAAAAAGTCATTTCCCATACTCAACTTGCTCTGAACATACGCAAAATTCTCCCAGTAACTGAATAATTCATCTCCCTTGAAATTAAAATTAATTTAAATTAAATGTTCAGCGCTTGTGGCTGGGGAGATGGCTCAGTAGAATAAGCACTTGCCTGGCAAGCGCAGGGTCCTGAGTTCAATCCCCAGTACTGCAACATAAATAAATAAATAGATAGATAGATAAAAATTAAATGTTCAGTACCTCAACCATATTAGCCACATCTTAGATACACGTAACTGCATCTTGTTCGTGGCCGCTGTATCACACTTATAATTCAGGAGAGAACATGGAGACGACAGGACATTTGCCAGACACCCAAGGAAAGTAGAAAAGGAGAGAAAAGGAACAGATGAGGCAAAAGCAAACCCGAGGGCAGACGGCTGTGGCACTGATCACAAATACCGTACTTCAAAAAGAGCGAGCAGTTGTAAGACCACATGAGGGGAGCTTCGGGCCGGCGAGATAGCTCAGTGGGATAGAGTCCGGGTCCCTGCACTTGCCTACGCGGGCACGTAGTTCCCGGAGCTATCTCGCCGGAACACAGGGCCCCAAGGTGCGCTGAGCAGGCCCCCAAGACCAGGCATGGTGGTGCACCCCTGTAATCCCGGCACTTGGGAGACTGAGACAGGAGGATCAGTACAAGTCTCTGGGGAGGTCGCTCAGAGGCAAAAGCACCTACCTAGCAAGCACAAGGGCCTGCATGCGGGGCTGGCCCTGCATCCCCACGTGCGCTGTGCTGGCCCCATAACCAGGCACGGTGGCAGTAATCCCAGCACTCGGGAGGCTGAGACAGGAAGATCACTACAAGTTTGAGACCAACCTGGGGACTACAAAAGTGAACACAAGGCCAGCCCAAACTACATAGTGAGACCCTGTCTCAAAACAAAAAACAAACCTTGATCCTTTCCTGTTTACATGTGACTTTCTTTATCAAGTCACAAAGAGGCCTAATGTCAGACAACAGAAAAACCCGACACAGGCAAAGGAACAATCAGAAGAAAACTAATGAGTCTAGACATTAAGGTGGAAGTAAGGACAAGTGATAGTATCTGAGACAACGACAAGCGTTTCATGATGGAAGCATCCACTCAGCAGGAAGTCGGGATTACGGAAATGTTGCTGCACCTCCTAACAGTTTCAGAGTGAATGGGAGCTGGGTGTGGCATCAAACACCTATAATCCCAGTGCTCTGAGACACCGAGGCAGGCGGATTGACGGTTGCAGCCCAGCCTTGGCAACTGATGATTTAACAAGGCCCTGTCTTAAAAATGAAAAGGGGCTGGAGATATGGCTCAGTGCAAGCCCCTGGGTTCAGTCCCCAGTATCACACACACACACGCACGCATGCGCATGCACACACACACACACACACACACACACGAGGCTATAGTATAGTTGAGTGCTAGAGCACACACTTAGCGTGCATAAGGCCCTGGGGTCAATATCCAGCACAAGAAGGAGGAGGGAAGGAGGAAGAGAAAGAAAAAGAAAAATTTCAGAACTGAAATAACAGGTCCATAATCATAGTGATTTCCCTGGAGATCTCAAATACTTCTCTCTCAGTAGCTGATACAAAAGATAGAAAATACAAATGTAAAAAATAACTGTAAGGGCCGGCCAGATAGCTCGATGGACTAAAGCGCCTGCTTAGGCAGAGCGCAGCGGCCGGGGTTTGATCCCTGACATGCCTGAGCTGGCCCGGCCCCCAGGGTGCACTGAGACCATGATTGAGACTGGGCATGGTGGCGCACACCTGTAATCCCGCTCAGGCGGATCACTACGAGCCTGATCTGTGTAGTGAGACCCCGCAGACCCTGCAGACCCCACAGACCCCGTAGATCCCGCAGACCC
>NW_004524844.1:1505714-1506301 GCF_000260255.1 Octodon degus
CTCCTGTTTTCAGCCTCCCCAGGGCTGGGGTCGTAGGCATGCGCCACCACACGGGACTCGCTTGCCTGCTCAGCGCGCCCGAAGGCAGGGCCACCCAACATGCAGTGCCGGGAATGCCCCTGTCCCTGCGCTCCCCTAAGCAGGCGATTAGTCTGCTGAGCTATCTTGTCAGCCCTTAGACAAGCTTCTTGAAAGATGCAAACTATCAAGACTGAAGATTTGGGGGCCGGGGAGATGGCTCAGTGGAATAAGCGCTTCCCTGGCAAGCGTAAGGGCCTGAGTTCAATCCCCGGTTCCGCAAAAAAAAAAAAAAAAAAAAAAGTATGAACAAAAAACATCACCGTAGCCCTGCACAGCAGCACACACCCTGACCCCGCACTTGGGAGGCTGAGGTGTGAGCGCCATGAATTCAAGGCCAGCCTGAGCTTCGTAGAGTTTCAGGCCAGCCTGAGCTACATAGCGAAATCCTGTCTCCGAAATAAACCATTATGTATTCCGCCAACATTGACAAATAGCAAATAGTATGATCAAATGGATACAAGTCAATTCAACAACTCAAAGGAAATAGACAAACTTTTTTTTTTTTT
>NW_004524844.1:1506411-1514097 GCF_000260255.1 Octodon degus
AAAAAACAAAACTATCAAGACTGACACAAGAGCCGGGGAGATAGTTTCGCAGGCATAAGCACCCGCCTGGCCAGTCAAGGTCCTGAGTTCAATCCCGAGGGCCAAAAAAGAAAAAGTAGGTCTCTTGCTGCAGCCATGCAAGAGGGAGCACCAGGAGCTTGGGCTCGGAGAGAGACCCTTCGGATTGTTTTAAGAAAATGGCAGACAAACCAGACATGGGGGAAATCGCCAGCTTCGATAAGGCCCAGCTGAAGAAGACGGAGACGCAGGAGAAGAACACCCCGCCGACCAAAGAGAGCACCGAGCAGGAAAAGCGGAGTGAGATTTCCTAAGAGCCCAGAGGGTTCCCGCCCCGTCCTCTCCGAGGCCCCCCAGTCAGGATGTGGAGGAAGAGCCACTTGCGAGACGGACACGAGCCACAAGCTGCCCTGCGGCCCCGGGCATTCCGCGCCCATGCCACGGGCCGTGGCTCTCTGAGGGGATCTCCCCACTCGGACTGCCAAATTCTCTGGTTTGACCTGGGATATTATAGAAAATTATGTGTATGTTGAATGAAAATAAAACACATCTCGTGGCATGAAAAAAAAAAGTAAATAAAGTGACACAAGAAGAAATAAAATTTAAATATCCCTATTCCTGAATTTAAAAATTAAATGTATAATTTAAAACCTTATCACAAAGGCAATTCTTGGCCCCCACAGCTACCCTGGGAATTGGGCCAGGAATAGAGAACCCAACACATCCCCCAGGCTCTGAAGGAGAGAAAATATTTCTCAACTGTTTTCTTGAGGCCAGAATAACCCTGACACTCAAGCACCTAAAGGACATTCTTTTTTTCTTTTTCTTTTCTTATATTAAAAGGGTATTCTTTTTTTTTTTTTTTTTTTGAACCGGGGATTGAACTCAGGCTCTTGCGCTTGCCAGGGAAGCGCTTATTCCACTGAGCTATCTCCCCGGCCCCTAAAAGGGTATTCTAAGAAAAGAAAATTGCAAAGTAACTCAGATGAAAACAATCATTAGCAAGATATTCACTGTATTGTCCAGAAATTAACAAATCATCTAATTTGCATTTACATCTAAGAACCATTTGACAAATTCAGTCCCTATCATTAAAATTAAAGCTCTTTTTTTTTTTTTTTTTGCAGAACCAGGGATTGAACTCAGGTCCTTGTGCTTGCCAAGGAAGCACTTATTTCACTGAGCCATCTCCCTGGCCCCAAAGCTCTTAACAAACTAGAAATACCTACGACAGAACTTCCTCCATACCCTCAGAGCTTTCTCTTACTCTTGGAAGTGCACTCAGATCTCCGGGTAAACTTGGCAATCCTTCTGCCTCCGCCTCCCTAATGGGGGGATTACACACACGCGCCACCACAGTAGGTGAGATTTTGGTTCTGTGAAGCTTGGTGGTGGGTGTGATGGTGCACAGCCGTAATCCTAGCACTCAAGAGGCTGAAGCAGGAAGATCTCTCAGTTTGAGGCCAGTTTGAGCTATATAGTGAGTTCAAGCCTGGACTATATAGCAAGATCCAGTCTCAAAAAAATTTTTTTAAAATTATTTATTGAGACAGTCTTGCTATGTAGTTTATTTATTTTTTTTGCAGAACCCGAGATTGAACTCAGGCCTTTGCACTTGCCAGGGAAGTGCTTACTCCACTGAGCCGAGATCACCCCAGGCCCTTCAAAAATTTTTTTGATCTAAATTTCAGTAACCACGTGCATCTAATGAATGTCCTATTGACAGTCTGTTAAGAGGTTTGGTTCCTTCTGACACTCCTTGGCTTGCACAAGTGTCACCCAATTTCCTCCTCCTCCTCCTCCTCCTCCTCCTCTTCTTCTTCTCCTCATGATGTCCCCCTGGAATGTGCATCTGTATCCACACATCCCCTTTCTCTAGGGACACCAGTTGTGTTGGAGGAAGGGCCCACCCATTCCACAGTGACCCCATCTTAACTAATTACATATGCAGTGACATTAGGCCCTATTTTTGAGGTGCTGGGAGTTAGGACTTCAACACAGAAACTGTGGGGAGACATGCTCTGGCTCGTGTCCAGATGTCCCCCCCAGAGGCTCGTGTGGTCATAGGTGGGGCTTTTTGCAGAGGAGGCTGGATCTAGTGTGTGACATTGGAAGTGTACCCAGATCCCTGGGGAACTTGCTGATCCTTCTGCCTCTGCCGTCCTAAACACTGGGGTTACAGGCGCGTGAGGGGCTAGGATCAGGAGTGCTAGGGTGAAGCGTGTGGTGCTGCCTGCCCTGAGCAGCCCAGGGAAGACCCAAGGGCTAGGGAGCGCTGTGGGCGGCCCTTTTTGCGTTGCTTCCTTCTGCCTGCCATGGGCCACCTCTCCTCTGCGGTGTCTGTCTGCCAGGCCACCCTGCTTTGGAGCTGGCCTACTGTGGAAAGCTCTACAAACTGCAAGCTAAATAAGCCTCCCCTCCCTTAACTTGTAGGTATTGGGTATTTTGTCTCAGCAATCAGAAAAGTAACTAAGCCTCATCTCTCAAAACACTGAGAAATCCTACCTATAGAAGATAGAAAATCTTCCAGGCATGGTGGCACCCGCCTGTAATCCCAGCACCCTGGGAGGCTGAGCCAGGAGGACCACAAGTTCAAGGCCAGCCCGGGCAACTTAACTTTGTGACTCCTGTCTCAAAATAAAAGTTTAAAAGAGAACTGGAGATCTAGCTCAATACAAAAGCTCGAGATTTAATCTCCAGTGATCTCAAAACGAGAAAAAAAAAAAAAAACCCAAAACCTAGAAAACACAGAATTCTCTGCCTGATAGGTGGACTCTGTCAGGCGGCACTGGCCGTGGTGGCCTTCTGGTGCCTGTCCAGGTGCCGCTTGCTCCTCAGCAGCGTCTCACTTTCCTCTCCAGCCTGCTTCCTTGGTGTGCAGGTGGCAGACAAGCCAGCCTATCGTCCATCATTTTTCTTTCCCTCTGCTTCCCCTTCAGGGCAGCCTCAACTCTGAAAAGGCTGATATCTAACGGGGTGCTGCCTCAGGAGGCCCAGCCCCCCACAAACATTGCGCACATGCCCCCCCAGGACTACCTGGACTGGATCATCAGCCTCCCCAAAGAACTGCAAGGCGATATCATCTACTTCTCCCCCTCCTGCAGCCTTCTGGTACAGAAGGAAGAGGTCTGTTGGCGGGAGGAGGAGGATGCTTCCCGAAGGCCCCAGAGAATGCTGGGAAACATGTTCCAGTATCCCCTGGAGCAAGCAAGAGTCCTAACCATGACCACCATTTCTATGTGCTACAGCCTTTGCTAAATTCAACTCCAGGGTCCCTATTTGTTCACAGAGGAAACGAAGACCCCAGTTTGTGGACCTGACCCAGCTAATACCAAGGAGGGAAAATGTTAGCGTGTCTCTCCACCGTGCCCCACACACAGCCCAGTGTCTCCTCCTCTGCCCCAGGCTGGCATTGCTAATCAACCACCACACCATCCCCCAAAGTGGCGCCCACAACTCTTCCCTCCCCACCCCCAGTTTCTGCAGGGCCCTGGCCTGGCATATGCAGCCTTCTCCCAAGCCGTCTCACTGTTCCCTGATGCCTCCTTCTGGGCCATCATCTTCTTCCTGACTATGTTCACCCTTGGTCTGGGCACATCAGTAAGAATCTTGGAGGACATTGTCCCTTCCTTCCAAAACTCCATCTCCTTCTTCACCAGCCACCCGAGGCTGATCACAGGTACCACAGACTCTCATCCCATTAGAAACCCTGCCCTGCTGCCCCTTGCATCCGCCTCCCCAGCTCATGCCAAATTTCCAAGATTGCCTTTGACCCCCACCCAGCCCTCCTCGTAGACCTTAGTGTAGCCACACCTGCCTCTGCCTAGCGCTCCTCTGCCTGGGGGGCTTCCTGGGCAGCCTCATCTTCACCAGCCAGCCCGGCAGCTATGTGCTCTCTCTGTTCGATGACTACCTGGTCCCTCTGAACCTCATCATCATTGTGATGCTCCAGAATGGGGCTCTGATCTGGATCTATGGAGCCAAAAGGTGATGTCCAAGCCCTAGGGCTGCCCCCAGCAGGGCTGGGGTCCTCACAGGAGTGGCAGAGTGACCCTGGGCAGCGAGAGTGCTGGGGTGGTGCAGACCCCTTGGTTGAGGGGTTCCCACATGGGAGGCCCTGAGAAAGGGAGGCCCACCTTGCTGGGGCCCATGTCCCAGAGCTCCCTGATCGCCATCTGCCCAGGTTCAAGCAGGAGGTGTTCAGTCAGCAAGTCGGCCTGCTGCAGCCCGCCTGGGCCTTCCTGTGCCTTTACGTGACGCTGCCCGGGCTCCTGGTCCTCCTCACGCTGTGCCTCCTACGTCTCCACTTCCAGTCGGCTGCCTACTACTTCAGCTGGAATAGCAGCATGGTGAGGCGTCCACCCCACTCTGGAGGCCCAGGCGGTTCTGGCAGATCCCGGGTCTCTGGGTCTGGGTGCCCTTCTGCCCCTTACCCAGTGTCTCAGTTACTCTTTTCATTGCTGGGACAAAGTACCCAATACCCAAAATGAAGGAACGAAAGATTTATTTAGCTCACAGGGGAGGTGGAAGCCCCGCTGGCTCCAAGGCAGAGAGAGTGGCACATGGCACAGAGCAGAAGTTCATGGTGGCAGCCAGGGGTGGAGCGAGGGCCAGGGGCACGGGCAGCTAGCACGCCTCGCTCCCCTCCTCACATCGTAATGCACATTACCTGCCCGAGGGCGGGTGCAGCACCCACAATGATTACAAGAAGCCACCCCAGGACTATGAGGCTTTGGGGGAGCACCTAGACACAAACCTTAATACCAGCCTCCCAGACTCTGGGGAGTTCCCTCCCAGCCGCACTTGCACGGCCCGAAGCCCCCTCCCCTTCTCTCTGCCCCCAGAGCCAGGAAGTCAGGCAGCCCTACCCACAGAGCAGCCTCAGCCGGGCTGCCCTCCTCGCCCTCCTCACCCTTCTGCCAATCCCGGCCTACGCTCTTCACCACTGGTGGCACTCGGAGAACAGGAACAGGAGGCCCTCGGCAGTCGCGCAGGCCACAGGGAGCCTCAGGAGCTCCAGGAGGCAAACCGACCTCAGTAACGCGCATGAAGCCCAGAAGACCTGGCTGCAGCGGCTCCACCTGCCCTGGCTCCGGCACCTGCGCCTGTCCCTGACGGGGGCCAGCAAGAGCTCCTCCCAGTCCACTCTGCCTCGGATGGTCTCCCGGTTCTCCATGAACGTCACCCCCTCACAGCAGAGGAGCTCCAGCTCTGCGCCCGAGAACAATGCTGATGGCCATGAGGAGACGGCGGGAGAAAAGCTGCCAGAAAACTCCAGCAGTAGCTGGTGCTACCTGTGAGCCGAGGCCACAGATCTGTGTGCTACCTGAAAGCCTGGGTACCCACCTTCCTCTGCTGGAAGTGGTCAGGGTCCTAACCCCCCAGGGATGTCAGTGGCACCTTGTGTCATATGGTGTCCCTGTCTCATGGTGACATAGCTGGAAATAGAATCTGGGTCCCCAGCGGCCGTGAGAACCTTTCCATTTCATTTCCTCAGCCAGCCTCGCCTCCTCCCCCGCCTCTCACTGATCCGAGCCCTCCCGTGGCTCCCCGGCATCCAGGGGCCAGCCTGGCTCTCCACTGTGATGTCCCCATCAGATCTATCCAACCTCTCCCCATCTTACGTGGCGGTGTGGGATCACCCGGCCAAGCGTGGGGAGCAGGGCCCTGTCTTCACCCTCTGAACACATGGCTCCCCTGTCCATGGTGACTTCCTGCTTTTTCCCTCAGCTTTGTTTCCAGCTCGTCCTTAGACAAAATGTCAGCTCTGCCAGGAAATTACCAAAGGCAGCCTCTTCCCCCAGCAGAGCCTCCAAACTCCATCTCATTCATTCATTTATCCTATGAAGAATATTTCTTTTTCTTTTTTAAAATTTGTTTATTGTTTATTGTTTTGTTTTTGAGACAAGAGCTTACTATGTAATCCAGGCTGGCCTCAAACCTGCAGCAATCCTGCCTCGGCACCCGGTTCCTGGGATCACAAGCACATGCCACCACACCTGGCAGTGCAGCTAAGAATATTTTATTGAGTGTAAACTCTGAACCAGAAACAAAACAGGCAAAACCCCTGGTTCTCCCAGAGGAGCTCACTTCTGGCGTATGGGTGGGGGTGGGAGGAGGCAGTGCTGGGGAAGCTGAAGGGGGCGCTGGCTCCTGGCCCCTTGTCCTCCTCTCTCCCATCAGCCCAGCTCCTGCTCTCCAAGGCAGAAGGACTTTTGCCCGGGCACCTCACCCGACAGGGAACAAACTCCCAGAAGAGCGAGTTCCTGCGTGCTGTGCGTCACCAAGGCCAGAACCGTGCCAGGCTCTGTTTCCCCTCGACCAAACCTGGAGCCTCCCAGCCAGAGAGACCACTCAAGTTTGGGTACAGTGACAGGGTGGGCGTGAGGCAGGAGAGGTGTGAGGAGCAGGAGAAACAGGAGTGAGAGCTTTAAAAATCCAGGTGGGGTCCGGGGAGCTAGCTCGGCAGCATAAGCACCTGCCTGGTGAGCACAGGACCTGAGTTCAATCCCTGGTACTGGAACAAAGCAAAAACAAGGAAATAAAACAAAGCATCATATGTCAGGGTGTCTCAGCAGGGTAAGAAGAATTCTGGAAAACCAGTTCTCTAAGTGGCCTTTCTCAAGCAGCCGGCCCAAAAACTCTTCCCAAATGAAAGATCTGCACACTGGCGCCTTTGAGCCTTGTGGGGCGGGGTCTTGCTGATTCCTGACACGCCCTCAAAGCATCTTTCTTCTTATCTCTGTGAAAAGTACTTGGGTCCTTTTTAACAGCACTAATCTCTTCAGCAGTCCCACCTCTTTTGCCTCCTATTTTACACATTGGTCCTTTTGGACCAAAATTTAAGTTTTCCAAATTTTTCCTTTTGGCCTCAGTTCTCATTCTAAAGATGGCTAAAGATGGCTAAAAAGAACCCAGCAGTGCCCATGCCACGACCTGGATGTTGAGCTGTCTCAAAATGTCCTCCAGCTTGTCTGCGTGCCTGAGCATCCTCTTGCCTCCGGGCCTAACCATGGCTTCTCATGAGACTTTGAGAACCCAGTGATTCCTGGCCACGAAGCAAAAGCAGAATCGCCCCATTCCTCAGTGGGTTCAGCTGAATCAGGCACAGCTCCAAGAAGAGTCACTGGAGGAGACCGAGGGGCTGCACTGGGCTGCAGCACATTCATCCTCTCAGAGGCCAGACGATGATACCTTCTTCATCCTGGTCAAGATTATGTCACTGGCCGGCGAGATAGCTCAGCGGTCTAAAGCACCTGCTTAGGCAAGCGTAGGCAAGTGCAGGGACTGCGGTTTGATGCCCAGCACCACATGCCACGCCAGCCTGGCCTTCAGGACAAGCTGAGCCAGCCACAAAAGAAAAAGAAAAAAAGATATCACCATGTGATATCAAGCTGAAAAAATACCACCAGCTGGACAGTTAATGTGCTTGGTCAGGAAGCTTCTGTGGTTAGCACTAGTGGGTGAGTCAACAATAAATATTTGAAACCCTTAAAAGGAAATTTTTCTCCACCAGATTAATTGTACACATTCTTTGTTGAAAGGCTTCTCTATTTAAGGACTGTTTGGATTTACAACTGAGGTGTGCTGTTTGGGTTCACAACCCACTGCTCAGATTTATAGCCCATCTTTTTTTTTTTTAAGAAGATATTCAGGAAAAGAAGAAGA
>NW_004524844.1:1514437-1515730 GCF_000260255.1 Octodon degus
AAAAAAAAAAAAAAAAGATATTCAAATATGCCATTTATTTTCCTTTTTTCTTTTGGCGGAACAGAGATTATTTTCCATCTTTAAATGTAGTAGGATAGTAAGGGGTTCAAACAGGAGTGCTGTGAAAGAACAAAAGAAGGACCTCTGCCCAGCGCTCTGGGCTGGGGAGCGCACGGGGCCACAGAGAGGCCCGCATGCGGCTGTCTGCACAAGGCTCCCATTCGCCACGCCCGCTGCTGCCCACCCACAGGACCCCAGCATAGGACACAGGCCCTGGACGTGGCTCCCTGGGTGCAGTTATCCCCTCCTTTGGAAAATCTAAGGCAGATAGGGTAAAAATTAACAAAGCAGAATTACTGCAGCAGAAGCAAACTTGACACATCAATAAGAAAACATCTGGGGCCGGGGAGATGGCTCAGTAGAATAAGCGCTTTCCTGGCAAGCACAGGGGCCTGAGTTCAATCCCTGGTTTCAGCAAAAAAAAAAGAAGAAAGAAAACATCTAATATAATGCATTCTGGAAGAAAGCATTCTGGGAGATCAGAAATTTGTAAAGGGGGGGGCCGGGGAGATGGCTCAGTGGAATAAGCACTTCCCTGGCAAGCACAAGGGTCTGAGTTCAATCCCAGGTTCCTCCACAAAAAAAAAAAAAAAAAAAGAAGAAAGAAAATAAATTTGTAAAGGATCAGCATACAAAAGCCTGAGAAAGAAGAGAAAGATCTGAGCCATTTATAGGAACACATTTCTGATGGAAGTACCAGAGACATTGTGAGAAAAAGCCTTTAACCGGAAATTGTAATGCTGCGGGGCTGAAGTACAGAATATGCTAGAAATATGTGGAGCCAACATCAAGAAGCTTCACCTTGCCAAGAGGAAAGGACTGAAATATGTACCAAGGCTTCTTGTAAAACCAAGAATCATAAAACTGAACCTGTTTGGAAGGCGCAAGACACAAGGCAGGAACTAAAGTGGATTCTCAGCACTTCCTCACACTTTTCTGTAGAGAAATATGAAATGCTGAGAAAGGAGTGGAAAAAAAAATACTACGTTCCCTCAAAGTAACCTGACAGAAGCTGGGGAGAGAGCTCAGAGGTCTAAGTGCCTGCCTGAGAAGCACAAGGACCCGGGTTCCATCCCCCGTACCGCGTGCTGTGCAGCCCCAGTACCCCGGGCACACCTTGCCACCCCAAAATTTGGCATGGTGATGCCCGCCTATAATCCCAGTGCTGGGGAGGCTGAGACAGGAGGATCATTATGAGTCCGAGCTTCATAGTGAGACCCTGTACCAAATATA
>NW_004524844.1:1516100-1517585 GCF_000260255.1 Octodon degus
GAGCCCAGCGTGTCCCCAGGGCAAGGAGTGCAGTCGTCTCTGTGAGGACACACGGGGAGCAGAGCTGAGCCCGCTAGGTCGCAAGGCTTTCAGCTCAGACACGGCAAGTGCCCGCTGCGGCCTGCATGGCTGTGCCCGGTAAGCGCGGGGACAAACAGGGCGAGTGTCCCGGGCCACATTCCTGAAGGAGGAGACTCCCGGTGACCGCAGCTCACCTGCAGAGGCCGTGAGGTTCATTACTGGTCATTACCAAAGCCCGAGAGGTTGGTTTCTTCCCGCCACCGCGCTGCGTGTGCACCGCAGACACGTGCAGGAAGATGACAGACGCGGGCTTGGCCCCCACTCTGACTGCATCCCCTTTCCCTGAATTCGGAGACCTCAAGTTCCGGGCACCACATCGCTCTGTGTCCTGGGAACCATTCTGCTCCCAACACTGCCGTCTGAGCACAGAGCCCTGACAGCAGGACACGACTTCTTCCTCGCGCCTCAACCACCCAAGGACCTAGAGTCTGCCATTGCGCTCTCACTCTGTGACTGTACTCAGGAAATTTGGGGCATTTCAGCCGGGTGTCTGGGTGGGGAATAACCCTCATCACCTCAGGGGTTTAAGTAATTCGACATATTACCAGAATAACAAGAAAAAGAAAGGTCAATAATCTGGATAAAAGCTACACACTTCAGTTCCGGTGGAAAAAAATGGCTCCGTCTCCCTTTCCCATCATTCGGTTTCACCACCTGAATTTCTATGCATTAAGGCACCCTGAGTAGGACCGACTTTAAGGGAGGCAAGAAGTCCCACAGCGGAAGGGCCTGGCGTGGAAAGACGCTCACCTCGGCGACCAGGAGCTCAGGAAGCAGATCTCCCTCCCGAAGGCGGTATGACAGGCTGGGCGGCTGGTACTAACAAGGGAGTCAGGAGGATCCGAGGATCCGAGGCTACTGCTGGGCTCCTGGGCGCCTCACAGAGCGCCGCCGTGGGGTCCGCACTGCCTCCCAGGCCGCGTCGCTGCCCCACAGACTTTGGAAGACACAGCATCTCCTGTGGCCCTGGCTTCCAGCCTCAGTAACAACACACACACACACACGCACACACACGCACGCACACACACACACACACACACACACACACACGGGACTGTCAGCATGACTCCAAGCAGCAAGACGAAGCCAACCTTGATGATTGACCTCAACCATGACTCAGCCAACTGGGAAAATGTCCCAGAAAGAAACAGTAGATCTTACTTATTTTAAGTAACTATGACATCAGCTAGGCTATTCCATTCTCTTGGGACTGACTTAAAGAAGTTTAGACCCGCTGGTCTTTGGGGTCCTTACAGTGATTACATGCAGACACCGGGTGGACCCCAAGCCACCCACACGCTCCATGGCCACACCATGGCTTAACTTCCTGTGTCATACATACGACCTAGAGCGACACAGTCCCCTAGTTCCATTGTTAGGCTGGGCTTGGATCCCCAGCTCTTT
>NW_004524844.1:1518005-1519454 GCF_000260255.1 Octodon degus
TATATAGATATATATATCTTGAAGAATACGAAAATCATTTTTAGCTTGTGGGCCACATAAAAGTGGGTCATGGGCTGGATTTATCTCATGGGCTGTAGCTTGCTGGCGCTTGACACAGGGCCGGGTCACTCCGACAGGAAAGTTGTGACTCACCCAGGATCGAGTTGGAGCCCCTTAGGTGGTCCAGAGGACGTAGGGGCCAGGCAGTCCGCAGAAGGACGGTGGCCAGCAGGGCCCTGCGTTTCCAGAGGGGGTCGGTAAAGCTTCCCAGCGCCTCATCTCAGTCATTAAGCAAGAAACGAAGCCCCTCTGCGGACTGCCATATTCGGTGACCCAGTGTTCGCTGTGCGAACCAGGAGGGGGAGTTAGACATTATTCTGAGCTGAGTGTTAAGGAGACCAGATGCCCGTGGGTAGTGAGGAATCGGCACCTCCCTTAGGATCCCTGAAATAGCAGCGGAGTCAACGGCCGCTCGGCTGGCTGCTGCCCCCTCGTGGACAGCGCCCACCTTTACCACCGCCGCCGGTCCGGGATGCAAGGGCACCTCTGCAACAAGGGCCGCCGCGGGCCAGCGGCACAGCTTCGGGAAATGCAGGCCCAGGTGACGTTTCTGCAAAGGAGCACCTGCCCCCAGACTATGACACGAGGACCAGACCAGCCGCACCTTGACTGTACTATTTCCATCTAACCATTGCGGACCCATAGTCACCAAGTCTGAGTCGGCCCATCCCAAATGCGGCTGCGTGGCCAGGAGTCACAGATCCTCGACAGGGCGGGCGCGTCCTTCAGGTAACGCCTTGACGGCTGCACTTTCCAGGGGGTGCGCTTGGCGGCTGCGTCCGGCAGGTGGCGCTATGGCACCGGGAAATGGCCTCTCATCCCGCAGTTTTAGAGGAACCCTGATTCAAAATTAACTACTTAAGTAAAAATGACTGGAGATGGACCCCCGCGCTTCCAGCGGTCATCCTCCACTACCAAAAGGAGACAAGGAAAAGCTGCCATTTCCTTTCCTTCTGGGATGTCGGTTGTTTCTGGTACCCCACACACATGTGACAGCCTCTCCCTGGGGGAATCCCGAAATTTATGGATCATTAGAGCTACTAACATCCGGGAAAACAGTGCCCGTGAAATCTGTATTCTGTAGCAGAAGCCAGATGAGCGCACGCGACGGTGCACGCCTGGAATCCCGGCTTGTGGGAGGCTGAAGCAGGAGGATCTCTGCGAGTTCAAGGTCAGCCTGGGGTACATAAAGTCGACCACGCATGAGCAGAGGGCCAGCGCTAGACCTTGGCTCCTCCTTCAGCACCAGGGCCCAGAGCAGCAGCACTTGCGCCCCTGTATCCCTCAAGTACCCGGTTCTCCCTGCGTCTCTTACACCCCAGCCTCAGTCCTGCAGCCCACACACACACGTTGGCCGCCCCAGTACTCTGCGGTGGGTCTGGCCCAAGG
>NW_004524844.1:1520459-1521983 GCF_000260255.1 Octodon degus
GACTACAGTCACCCCTTGACTAAGTCTCTGCTGCTCTCCTTCTCTGAGGTCCGCCTGCTTTTGAATGGGACATGGAGCGGCGTGGAAGGAGCACAAGGTGATGACCGTCACGCCGGTGTCCTCACAGTGTGCTTCTTGCTGGTAGAGAAGGAAAGTTCCAGGAACCTTCTCTTGGTCCTTACTGTCCTGGCATCCCTCATTCCATAGGCAGAGAGCGAAACAGACTTTCCCAGATGGCAGTTTATAAGGAGTGGGACCTTGCTCCATGGACCTCATGGTGACGAAGGACGACCAGGTGACCTCACTTTGGGGAGTCACAGCAGTAGCACTGGGACCCATGGATTAGAATCAAAGTCTAAGCCAAGCATGGGGGTACGCAAGGGCAGTCCCAACAACAGGGGAGGCTGAGGCAGGAGGCTTGCAAGTTAAGTAACTTAGCAAGACTATGTTTGAAATGAAAATAAACAGGGCAGCCGATGCCATGAAATGTGTGGTAGAGCATCCCTGGGTTTGAACGCCAGTGTTGCAAACCAGTCTAGGCTGGCCCCAGGCAGGTCCCTGCCAGGCCACCCTGGGGGTCGTGGCACCAGATCGCACTGGTCTTTCCCCACCCAGATGCCACTTGTAGGGATCTAGACCTGCTGGTCTGTTGCCCTCACCCAGGGCTGAAGGAGGATGGAAGGTTCCTTTTTTTTTTTTTTTTTTGGCTGGCTCAGGCTGCCTAAGGGTGGGTTGATGCTGGGGAACGAACCGCGGTCCCCTGCGCCTGACTGAGTTTGCCCAAGCAGGCACTTTAGACAACTGAGCTAACCCGCAAGGCCCTGAAGGAGGATGAAAGACAGACAGAGGCAGCCACGGGGCTCTCAGCGCTGGGGCAGAGAAACCCCAAGTGTCTGGCTCCTCTTGAGTGCATGCACTCAGTCACAGGTACAAGCAATTAAGTGACAATCTCTCTGGCTTTCCTGTGCGTGCCCAGGCTAATGGCCTGAACGCAGCAGCGCCGGCCTTGCCCTAAATCCAACAACGCCATCATCTGCGTGTGCTGTTCTCCTCGTGCTCACAGAGGCGGCAAATGCGGCCTCACTTCTCCCCCGTCTCTCACGCTCCAGAACCCGGAAGAGCCCAGGCTCTAATCCCTGGAAGGGCAGGTTATCTTCTTTTCTTCCCACTTGACACAGCCATGTAATAAATGTATACAGTCCTAATTGAAGGGAGGATTTAAGATACACTTCGAGAATTATTTAGTATTTGCGTGTGTGTGTGTGTGTGCGTGCGTGTGTCTGTAGTCTTGCTTGATTGGTTTGTACTGGAGTTTGAACCCAGATCTTTTATGCTGTTACATCCATCCCTTTTCATAATTTTTTTTTTTTTAATTTTGGTGGAGCATGGCGGCATATACCTATAATCTCAGCACTCAGCAGGCTGAGACGGGAGGATCACTGAGAGTTTGACGCCAGCCTGGGCTACATAGTGAGTTCAAGGCCAGCCTGAACTGCATAGTGAGACCCTGTCTCAAAAAAAAAA
>NW_004524844.1:1523763-1526142 GCF_000260255.1 Octodon degus
ACGCAGCCCGGCTCTGCAACATCACTGCCGCTGCAATCCCACCACCCTCATTACCGCGATTGTTACCGCTTGGGCTGGTGAGGCCTGATTCAGCGTTTCTGGGAGAAGTCTGGGTGTCCCACACTTGGCAGTGTTTCAAAGCTACTGTGCACCCAAAGAGGCAGCCAGTTGGAAAGCTTCCAATTTGGAGGAAGGATGTTTTGGTTTGGATTTTGGGATGTGTTGGCTGTTGGTGGCTTTCTTGCTATTTAACTAATAATTGCTGTCAGTTCAGCCTTGTCATTACCAGTTTAGTCTGTTATGGGTTATTTAGTCAAATTGCATGTATAATGATGCATATCTGCCTCAACTCCATGTGTGCGTGGCCTACAATTTTCGACTAATTAGACTTCTTAAAGACACATATGCATTTATCTTCTCAAATCTGCATCATCTGTTTGCCTAGTGCCAGGCAGATGTACCCAGCGCCCACCCACCCAGCCCTCTCCAGAAAATAATCTGCTGATTATCAGTGAGTTATTTTCCCCCTGGAAACAGAAACCAATGTGTGCCAAAAATGAGTTCCTGCCCCCCCAAGGTGAAGACCATCAGAACAGCACAGACAAGATGCTGGAGTGTGCATCAGGCAGGAGGAGGGACAGAAGCCCAGCCACCAAGGTCCGAGGACCCCCGATCTAGCGTCCGCCTCTCCCAGGTGAACCCTAACACCCACCAGTTCCAAAAGGATCAAACAGACGCCACTGATCTCAAAGGCTTTATGTCCCCAGTGTGGGGAAGCTGGGAATAAAGTCAGTGGTCCCTGTAGCCCCAACGACCCTCCTGTGTCCCCCCACTGGGGCAGGTCCCTTCAAGGGCTAGCAGCTCGGCGGCGGCACAGCCTGATCCTCCCAGAGCGGGGCTGGGGCAGGAGGAGCCGGGCTTGCTGAAGCTTGCATGGGTGACACTCCCCAAGGCGTCCACACCGAGGTCCAGGAGCCTGGGGCCCAGCTCAGGGACGAGGTCGTGGGCACACGGGTGGGACCACTCCGTGAAGACCAGCAGCACTCAGTCTGCAGGGAAGAGAGAAGTCGCCTCTCCAGTAGGAGACAGGAGAAGAGAAACAACAGGAGACTGGCAAAGAGGAGCCCAGGAAAAGCAGCACAGAAGGTACAAAGGACACCAGAGAAGGGCCAGGGACGAGGGGAGTCAGCGGAAGCAAAGGTGCAGGAGAGCCCGACAGGCCCTACACACTGACCTTTCGACCCGGGCCGAACAGGGGCCGGTGGCCCACCGGGGGGTAGCATGGCCGAGCGGCTCAGGGCCTCAGCCACCCAGTCCAGGACACGGCTACAGTGCTGGACCTGGGGAGCGAGGGACACCGAGGCAGAATGGAACCCCACTGCCCCGATAGCTGCCACAGCCCCCCAGCCATGCCCAACATGCTCACCTCCCGCTCCAGCCCTCTTAGGCGCTGATCATACTCCCGTATCTGTCCCAGCTGCTTCAAGGCGGTATCCACCCTACAAAAAGGGCCCTCAGGTTGGTGGCCACGCCCACAGCAGAAGCCCCACCCAAGACTCCGCCTCCACCACGTCAAACCCCGCCCAAGTCTCCTCCCCCTGGCCACAGCTCCGCCCTGTCCAGAAGCCCCGCCCCGGCCCCGCCCTCACTTCTGAGAAGTGCGCTTAAGTCGCTCGGAGTCGCTCTCCCGCTTGTTTCGCGCGCGGGCCAGCAGGAAGCTCTCCTTCTGCACAGACTCCCACGTCAACAGCGTCCGCTCGGCTTCCTTGGAGAGGTAGACACCTGGTGGACAGGTCCATTGAGTCAAAGGGCCCCTTATTCTCAGGGGTGCCCCACTCCAAACCCCGCACCTCCCAGCACTTCGCAGGCCACGCCCCTAGGCGGGCCTAGAGAACGCCCCGCCCAGCGTGACCACACCCAGCAGTCCTGCGTGCTCTCCTCCCACATCCACCTCCTTTTTTCTCAAGCTCCGCCCACTGAAGGCCAGATTTTGGTGCTCACGAAAGTGCTCCGCAGTGGGAGAGGAAGGTACGCTGGAGCGGGAGCGGCGGTTCCTGTACAGGCGCTTGATGAGGAGTCGCACATGGGAGATGACGATGAGGGGCGGGGCTAGAGCAGGCCGAGAGTGGAATTCCCGGATGAGGCTGTAGCGTTGTGCCTTCCAATAGAGGTCGCTGTTGCCCTGTACTTTGCCAAACGTGTAGCTGCAGAAATCAGAGGTCAAAGGTTATCGAAGGTCAAGGGCAGGTCAGGGGCCAGACTTGAGAGTGGGATGAGGACATTGGGGACAACCCGCACGGGCCCTCCTTCCATCCCTCTCTCGGGCAGGAGCATTCTTTCTCTCAATAAATATATTCTGCTCATTAAAAAAAAAAAAAA
>NW_004524844.1:1527272-1528376 GCF_000260255.1 Octodon degus
CAGGAGAATTGCTGAGAGTTTGAGGCCAGCCTGAGACCCCGTCTCAAATATAAATGAATTGTATATCAACAAATTAGGTACCTTAGAAGAAATGGACAAATTTCCAAAAACACATAAATTATACTGATTCCTGAGGAAATACAAAGTCTCCATAGGCATAGCCAAAGTAAGGCATTGAAAGCCAGCCAGATAGCTCAGCAGACTAAAGCAGCTGCTTAGTCCCCGGTACTACCAAAAAAAAGCACCTGCTCAGCAGGCAGTTGCAGGGACAGGGGTTCGATCCCCCACACCACATGCTGTGTCACCCCCACCCCATCACCGGAGACCTGAGACAGTGACTGAGACGGCACGGTGGCGTGCGCCTGTAATCCCTGCGCTTGGGAGGCTGAAAACAGGAGGATTACTAGGAGTCCGATCTGTGTAGTGAGACCCTCTAGGTAGGCCTTGTACCAAAAAAAAAAAAAACCAGTAAAGACATTGAGCCACCAATCAAACAATCTCCACATAAACTGTAATCCCAGCACTGGGGAGGCTGAGGCAGAAAGATTGTTGCACGTTCCAGACCAGCCTGGTTTACAAAGTGAACTCAAGGCCAGCCTGAACTGCATGGTGTGACCCTGTCACAAAAAGACCAACAACAACAACACAAACCTCCAATAAAGAAAAGCACAGGATGAGATGGCTTCACGGGTGTATTACATACCATTTAAAGAAAGAAAGAAAGAAATCCTGGGCTGAGGAGATAGTTCAGAAGTCTAAGCACCTGCCTGGCAGGCACAAGGACCTGGGTTCAATCCCGGTATTACATGCCATGCCAGCCCTGGGCACCAGGTTGACCCAAAACCGGGCATGGTAGCACACGCCTGTAATCCCAATGCTAGGGAGGCTGAGACAGGAGGATCACTAGAACTCTGAGCTGCATAGTGAGACCTTGTGCCCAATAAATTAAATTTCTTTCAAAAAATCCTTCACGGGGCTGGAGAGATGGCTCAGTGGTCTAAAGCACCTACTTAGAACAAGTTTAGCTAAAGCACAGGGACCGCGGTTCAATCCCCCAGCACCACATGCCAGCCAGCCGCGCCCCCTGGTGGGCTGAGCTGGCCA
>NW_004524844.1:1528866-1529961 GCF_000260255.1 Octodon degus
GAAAGAAAGAAATAGCAAGCAAGTCCAGCCCAATGCAAAGGACCACATACCATAGCCAAGGCAGATTTATATTAGGAAAGTAATGGCCGTTACATATGAAAATCAATCCAAGTCTCTCCCCTGATGGTGTACACCTATGATCCTCACACTCCAGGACGCAAAGGCAGGAGGATCATTAACTCAAGCCTAGCCAGGACAACTTAGAGACTTAGCAAGACCCTGTCTCAAAAAATAAATCAAATAAAAAATAAAAACTCAGTGCACAGTTCTTGATTTCAATCTCTAGTACACACATACGTTGACGCACACAAGAAGAAACAAAGCAATTCATTTACAGTAAATTCTACAAAAATTAAGTGCCTAGAAATAAATATAATGAAAGTGGAAGACGTGGGCATGGAAAATTACAAAATATTGTGTAATACTCTGAATTCTCTTCAGATTACATAAATATTAAATGCTACCCAGAGTAATCTCCAAATTAAATGCAATCACTATAGAAATCTCAACAATTCTTTTTGCAGACATAGAAAATCCAGGCCAGGGCCAGCCAAATAGCTCGGCAGATTAAAGCACCTGCAAGCAGGCGCAGGGGCCGGGAGTTCGATCCCCTGGGTCTGCTGTGCCAGCCCCACCTCCAGGGCATCTGGAGGGGGCAATTGAGACTGGGCATGGTGGTACGCGCCTGTAATCCCAGCTCTTGGGAGGCTGTAAACAGGCAGATCACTGTGAGTCGGATGTAGTAGTGAAACCCTGAACACCCTGTAGACCCTTCCCTAAAATACAAAATAACTAACTAAATAAATAAACCCAAAGACAGCCACCACACCACCAAAAGCCAAGGGAGACTGGCAGGAAGGGCCAGTCTAACCCCTCAGAAGGAGCCAACTCTGTCAAAACTTTGACTTTGGATTTTTGTGCAGAATTGTGAGACAGTATTTTCCTGCTATTTAAAGACTTGCAGGTTTAGATACTCTGCTGTCCTAGGAAACTAGAACAACAGCTGACTGATTTTTTTTTAATATTCATTTATTTTTATTTATTACATTTATTTATTGTGTGTGTGTGTGTGTGGCCAGCTCAGCCCACCAGGGG
>NW_004524844.1:1531811-1532897 GCF_000260255.1 Octodon degus
TGCTACGTAGCCCAGACTGACCTTGAACTCGAGACAGTTGTCCTGCCTCAGCCTCCTGAGCGTTGCAGTGTAGGTGCACAGCACCACCACTAGACGATGGCGTTAAACTGAGTCAGAGGCAGGTATGGTGAGGCGAGGGCACACACTGCCGGGGCTCACCTGAACATGGCAATGAGCAAATTGAGCAGCAGGATGTTGGCCACGAGCAGGAAGATGACGAGGAGCAGCACCACCAGCCAGTTAGCGTACAGGGAGACGCAGGAGCCCGCCTGGCGCCCCGGAGGCTGAGCCCAGGTGCCCTCCTCGGAGGAGCAGTTCATGGGCGTCATGAGGGTCACTGCGAAAGCAGACACTCAGCAACCTGGCAAAGGACTGGCGGGGGTGGGGTGGAGACCCAGAGAGGGGGACAAAGATCCACAGAAGGAGACAGAGGGTCAGAATGGAAGACAGAGGCCCAGAGAGGAAGGGAAGGACGGAGACCCAGCGGAGAGGGTCGGAGACCGGAGGGAGGTGGCAGGTCACCACACCTACCATCCATGTCCTCCTGGGGAATCTGCCCGAAGATCTGCAGGTAGGGCCGGTAGAAGACGCGACGCAGGATATTGGGGAGATCACGGTCTTGGGGCCTTAGCAGCCCCTCTGTGGCCACACCGTAGGCAACCAGCCAGACACAGAGGAAGAAGAGGAAGAAGAAAACATCCTTCATCTGCAGAGGAGAAGGTGCTGCTGAGCCGGCCCCGCCCACCGCCGGGCCCCGCCCACCACCCCGCCCCAAAGGCCACACCCCCGTGGCTCCTCCCCCTCCACCGTGCCCCTCGCCCCGCAGGGCCCTCACCATCTTGCTCACGATGACAATCTTGGGCCCCAACTGCTTGTTCACAGTGAAAATGTGCAGCAGCCGCAGAGTGAAGATCATGAAGTCGAGGCAAAGCACCGTCCGGCCCAAGTCATACAGACCCGGGGTCAACCTGGGGTCAGGAGACGCAGGGTCACCTGAGGCTCACAGAGGAGCGGAGGCGGGGCGATGCAGGACGGGACCCTCTCATTCACAGGGGTTTATTCAGTTACCAGCACCCATAAATAAAT
>NW_004524844.1:1541291-1542785 GCF_000260255.1 Octodon degus
CGGTCCCTGTGCTTTATCAAGCTTGTTCCAAGTAGGTGCTTTAGACCACTGAGCCATCTCTCCAGCCCCTTGGTTTGGTTTTGGTTTTGGTTTTTTACTGAAGTGTTTCGTGTTTGGTCAGGGTCTCCTGTGTAGTTAAGGCTGGCTTTGAACTCACAGATATCCTCCTGCCTCAGCCTCCTGAGTGCTGGGATTACACGCTTGCACCGCCATGCCCAGCTAGTGCAGTCACTTTTAACTGTTGAGAACCAGAACTAGGGACCTCGTCAGGGCAAAGGACTTCCTGGCGACGAAAAGGGGCTTCCTCTGAGATGAATGGGTCGCCTAGAACAGTAGGAAGGGGGCACTGTAGATGAGACGGGGTTTCCCTTGGGGACCCCAAGGTGGGTTGGAGAAGAACTTCCGGTTTGAGAGGCGGGACTTTCTAGTTGAAATTACAGGAATTCCTTTAGCCAGCTACAGGAGATATATAGGGTGGTGGGCTTTGCTGTGGGAGGGCTGGTTTAGGAGAGGAGTCCTCGGGAGGGCCTGCCCAAGACCAAGGGGTGTCCCCAGAGTCAGATGCTCACCTGCACCCCATCCTGGGCAAAGAAGGCGCGCGCATCAGCCTGCATGGCGAGCTGCAGGCAGGTGGCGTCGCCCCAGAGGGGGCAGCGACGGAGGAGCAGGCGGGAGGCCCTTTGCTCGCTGCTGCGGTAGCACTCCCCGAAGAGGTCTGGGGACAAGGGGCTCAGTGAGCGGGTAGGGGAGGAGCGGCTGAGGCTGGGGGGGGACAGGGGTACACACGGCGCACCCCTCCGGGGCACCCCAGCCCCCTGCCCAGCCGTGGCCCCCACGCACCAACACCCATGCTCTCAAACTTGGCCGCCAGCTCCTTCCTCCGGGCCGCCTCCTCAGCCTCCGTTTCCTGGCGGGCCATCACGCGGAGCAGCAGACAGGCCCCAAGAGCAGAGGACACCGCGTTGGAGCCCTGGGGAGACAGACGGTGGGTGGGGTCGGAGTTCGGGGTGAGGGGCGGAAAGGAACAGGGGTCACCAGAGGGGAAGTGTTAAGTAATCCTTCACCGAGACAAATACTCGGTGGTTCAGCCAGGGTGAGGTGTGTGGAGCAGTCACACTGGTCACAGAGCAGGACGCTGACTGCCAGGAGCTTGGGCCAACGGGGAGTTATGTTGTCATGGGTAGAGTTCAGTTTGGGAAGAAGTTCTAAAAATAGGTAACAGCAGTGTTTGCACAATAACAGGAATGCTGCAGAAATGTACACTGAACAACTGCTGCCAGGTGTGAGAGCATACGCCTGTAATCCCAGCAGTTGGGAGGATTGTGTCTTTGAGGCTGGTCTGGGTTACAAAATGAGTTCGAGGCCGGCTGAATTGCATAGTGAGACTCTGTCTCAGAAAGACCAAAAAGGGCCAGCCAAATAGCATTAAAGAGCCTGCAAGCAGGCACCGGGGGGTTCGATCCCCCAGGCCTGCCATCCTGGCCCTGCCCCCTA
>NW_004524844.1:1544240-1545723 GCF_000260255.1 Octodon degus
GAAGAATGTATGCAATGTGTTAATTATTGAAACTGTCCTACCAATTTGATTTGAAACTGTCTCATTGTTATTTGTTTCTCAATAAAATTATGGGGAAAAAACCGCTACATATTGCTAATGAGAATGTGAAACATGGCGATTGCTATGGACAAGTATGGCTGTTCCTCAAAAAATTAAACACCAGGTGTCTTGGTTACTTTTCTCAATGCTGAAACAAAATACCCGACACCCAAAGTTAAAAGAGAAGAGGTTTATTTAGCGTTTAGATAGAAAGTCTGCAAGAGGCAAATGCACAGAGACAGGAAGCAAGCAGGAAGCAGATCAGCCCTGACAGTGGGCCAGTGGGCGGGGAGAGGGAATGTGGCCTGACTGCTTTGGGAGAAAGGCTTCTGCTTTGGTGGTTCTGGAAGGGGATATCCTGACAGCGATGCAGCCCTGGGAGTGTACTCAATGCTTCTCGGTTATTTACTTCAAAATGGCTTGAGTGATGAAGCGGGCGTGATGGTACACGCCCGTCACGCCCGCTACGTGGAGGCTCAGGCAGGATCACCAGCTGCAGCCCATCCTGGGCAACCTAGCAAGACATTGTCTCAAAATATAAAAAGTGTGAGGATATAGCTCAGTTGGAAATCTTGGGTTGAATCCTTCATTCAAAAAAAAAAAAAAATTGCAATTGGTGAATCTTATATGAATTTTTTTATCTCAGTGTTTAAAAATCTCAGTTTTGGGGGCCAGGGAGATGACTCAGTGGAATAAGCACTTTCCTGTCAAGCGCAAGGGCCTGAGTTCAATCCCCGGTTCCGCCAAAACAAAACAGACAAACAAAAAATCTCAGTTTAAGGGCCAACCAGATAGCTCAGCAGATTAAAGCACCTGCTTAGGCGGTGCACAGTGGCCAGGGTTCAATCCCTGGCTTGCCATGCTGGCCCTGCTTGTGGGGCACGCTGAGATGGTGATTGAGACTGGGCATGGTGGCACATGCCTGTAATCCTAGTGCTTGGGAGGCTAAAAACAGGAGGATCACTGAGTCTGATCTATGTAGTGAGACCCTATAGATCCTGTACTAAATACATTTAAAAAAATAAATAAATATCTCAGTCAAAGCTTGCACACCTATAATCTCAGCACTTGGGAGGATGAGGTTGGATGAGCGTTTCAGGTGAGTTGAGACCAGCCTCAAAAAAAAAAGACACACACAAAAATCTCCGTTAAAACATTCTGAAATGTTGAAACAGCCTGTTTTTTGTTTGTTTGTGACAGGACTTTGTTTTGTAATTCAGGCTGCCTTTAAACTCACCATGTAGCAGGCTAGCCTCAAACTCACAGCAGTCCTCCTGCCTCATCCTTTCCCGTGCTGGGAAAACCTGTTGCTAAAGGGGCGGGGGGGGGAGGGGGCTGGAGAGATGGCTCAGTGGTCTAAAGCACCTATTTGGAACAAGCTTGGAAAAGCATAGGGACCGCGGTTCAATCCCCCAGCACCACA
>NW_004524844.1:1545823-1548280 GCF_000260255.1 Octodon degus
CGCGCCCCCTGGTGGGCTGAGCTGGCCACACACACACACACACACACACACACACACACACACACACTAAATAAATGTTAAATAAATAAATAAAAATAAATAAATAAAGGGGCCGGGGAGATGGCTCAGTGGAATAAGTGCTTGCCTGGCAAGATCGAGTCCTGGAATTGCGTGGTGGCGCGCACCACCGCCGGTAATCCCAACAATGAGGAGGCTGAAACCAGGAGGATCACTACAAGCTTGAGCTGTTCTGCGCGCGCGCACACGCACACACCATTAAAAAAAAAAAAAAAAAAAAAACCGAGATGTATCTCTGTGATCAGAAGCCCAATGTGCTTTGTTCATGGAAAGTTCAGCATATGCAAACTGCATGCTGTGGGGGAGAAAGAAGACGAAGTCGTCCGCGTCATAGATCAAGGACGATGCGCTGTGGCCGGTGTTATGTCATAGGTCAGGGCATCATGCAGAGAGCTCTTCGGACTAAGATCCGAGACAGGAGTCAGCACTCACCATCTCCCAGAAGTATATGGCCATCTGGGTTCTGTTGAGCAGCAGCGCCCACAAGAGCAGATCGCCCCAGGGCGCCTGTCCAAAACTGGCTTCCAGAGCGGGTTCTGAGGTGGCCCAATCTGAGAGCAGACAAACCTGCAGGCACGGGAGGCGGGGCTAGGGCTGCCACTTCGGACTAGGGGTCCTATGGCCCCGCCCACTCCGGCGAGGCCCCGCCCCTCCGGCTGTGGCCCCGCCCCCTAGCCGTGCACTCACGCTGTCCATGCATCCCTTGCTGGCGCGCGAGTCCCGGGCGTTGGCGGCGGGGTACTTCGGCGCGCACGTCTCCCCCAGCAGCGTCCTCAGTACTTGTCCCACCTGAGGCGGCCGGCACTCCTCAGCGCCACCTTTGGGCCCCGGGGCTTTGGTGGCTGCCCCGTGGGCCGCCTGGTCCAGGAGCGAGCGGATGAGCGAGTGCGCGGGCGCCGCGCCGTAGAGCTGGGCCAGGCGCGCGGGCGTCAGGAAGTGGCCCAGGCTGAGGCCGTGGGAGATGAGCAGGCGCACGAACTCGGGCCGGTCGTTCAGCAGGGCGTCCATGAGGGACGCCTCCAGGTGGAAGGACTGCGGGAGGGAGGTGTTGGGGACAGGATGAGCAGGGACAGACAGGGGCCGCTCCGCTGAATGATGGCTGGGTGGATGGAGAGGGCACAGGCTGGGGACGCATGAAGGATGAGGATGGCCCTGACACCTCACCCGCCATTGGATGTCTCCTCGGAAGAGTTCACTCTGGGCGATGTCCACGCGGTTCCAGGCCACAGCCAAACGCAGCTCATCCAGGTAGGCCGAGGCCTCGGAGCTCCTACAGGCTGCGAGGTGAGGAGGTTGACAGGAAGTCAGACAGACAGGAAGTTCACCTTAGGGGTGGAACTGTGTCCTTGGCCCTGTTATTTCCAGACAGGGTCTCCCTAAATCCGTACATTGCTCTGGCCGGCTCGAACTTGGGATCTTCCTGCCTCAGCCTCCCAGAGTGCTGGGATTACAGACCTGCACCACCACAGCCAGCCCGAGCATGAGGGCAGTGGGCTTGGGGCCAGCGCTGGCGCACATCTGCAACCCTTGCACTTGGAGGCAGCGGCAGGAGGAGCACGAGTTAGAGCCCAGCTGGGTCAGGGCAGCAACTTGGTGAGACCCTGTCTCAAAAAAAAATTTTTTTTAAGGCTGGGAATGTAGCTCAGTGCAAAGGCCCTCGGTTCAATCCCCAGTATGGGGGAGGGGGAGAGTAGACACCAGGGAAGGGCGAAGGGACCCTTAAATGCATCCAGAAACTCGCAGCCCACAAGGATGGAAAGGCGCCCAGGGCACTTGCTGTGCCTCAGTTCTTGTTTTTCTTCTGCCTCCGCTGGCCCCATACCCATCCCCTAAACAGATATATCTTTTAGGGCCGGTGAGATAGCTCAGTGGACTAAGTGCCTGCTTTGGCAAGCCCAGCAACTAGGAATCGATCCCTAATCCCGAATGCTGAGCCAGCCCCATCCCCGGGGCCCGCCTGCGATCCCAGTGCTGGGGAGGCTGAAAACAGGAGGCTCACTACGAGTCCGAGCTGCGTAGTGAGACCCTGTACCAAATACATAAATGAATAAATAAATAAATAAACAGATGCATCTCACTCATTTCTACAACCTAGCAGCACCGAATCATGGGCCCTAGTGTCATGCTACAGGGGAGCCAGGCCCTCTGCTACAAAGGGGATCGACCGAGGCACCCTGTGGCATCGCGGTCCCTGATGGCAGCCTTGGGATGAGGTTCTAATCACAGGGAGCCTATAGCTTGGCCAGCAGCTGAGGACATGGGGGTCCAGAGAGAGGCAGTGACGTCATACAGCAGAGGTCAGTTCAACTATTGAAACTCTTTTATTTTCCTTTTTCTGTCTGGCTCCAGAGCCCAACCTCCTCTGTCCTTCCTCCTTGC
>NW_004524844.1:1548380-1552238 GCF_000260255.1 Octodon degus
CGGTATCAGGGATTGAACTCAGGCCCTTGTGCTTGCCAGGGAAACACTTATTCTACTGAGCCATCTCCCCGGCCTTATTAATTTCTTGGTGTTCTCTCTCTCTCTCTCTCTCTCTCTCTCTCTCTCTCTCTCTCTCTCTCTCTCTTTTCTTCTTCTTTTTTTGCAGAACCAGGGATTGAACTCAGGCCCTTGCACTTGCCAGGCAAGTGCTTATTCTACTGAGCTATCTCCCTAGAGGTCAGTTCAGAGTGGGGTTTTCTGTGATTCTGTGAATCTTCCCTACTTTCCTCATGGTTTCAAGAGAAGTAAAGGAAATATTTGGTTCTGATTTGGTGCAGTTTGGCATATAGAAGTACTGGGGACTAAACCCAGGGAGCTCTGAGCTATACCCCCAGCCATTCTTAGAAATCTTTATTTTGACACAGGGTCTCACTAAGTCGCCCAGGCAGGCCTCCAACTTATAATCATCCTGCCTCAGCCTCCCCAGTAGCTGGAATATCAGGCCTGAGCCAGCACAGCTGGCCAGACAGTAGTGTTTCAGAGCGTGCAGTAGAGCCCTTCATCAGTACCTGGCATCCCCAGGAGTTCCGGGCCTTCTGTGTCCCATACTAAGCTCTGAGTACGTATGCCCAAGCCCGTCTTCCCCAGGTCTACCATTAGCCAGCCAGATACCCAGGAACCAGCCCTGTCCCTCCCTGCCCCGTCCCACAGCCCAGTAGCCCAAAGCCCTGTCTCCAGCCCTCCCTTCTGCTGAGCTTCACACACACACACACTGTCACTGTCATAGCTGTCCCCTCCCTTGGGCAGGGCCTCATATGACTCCTTCCACCCCAGTCTGCCCCTCCCACTTCCAGGGGTCTCCACACAGGGCTGACTCTTTCTTTTTTTTTTTTTTGGCGGAACCGGGGATTGAACTCAGGCCCTTGCACTTGCCAGGGAAGTACTTATTCCACTGAGCCATCTCCCCAGCCCCCAGGGCTGACTCTTGTCCCCCCACTATCCCCACCTCCCAGGACTTAGTCCCAGCCCCAGCCTGGTATCCACAGTCCCTGGTAGCCTTGCTGCCCGATGCTACTGGCCCCACCTGTAGGTGACCCTCTGACTCCTCCCAGGCATGCTAGGGGCTGAATCCTCAGTCATACAAGGCCTGGCCCCTCTCTGCAGCGAGGTGACCTTAAGCAGGTCCCTTTCCCTTTGAGATCTGTTCCTTCATCTTTAAAATGGTGCATGGGGAGAGAGCTCAGTGGAATAAGTGCTTGCCTGGCAAACTCAAGGTCCTGAGCTCCATCCCTATTACCACAAAAAAAAAAAAAAAAAAAAAGACAGCACAGGGAGAGGCGGAGGACGACGGCCTGCTGCACAAGTTCCCTGCTCTGCACAGCGCCTCACACACCCCAGGCGCCTAAGGCGTGAACCCCATCCAACCTCCTCTGCTGCCCCCAAAGCCATGTTTCCAAGGACTTCCAGCCCCACCCCTTGAACCAGAGTTTACAAAGCTGCTCTGCTTTTGTCCCACTGGGAGAACCTTCTGGAAAGCAAAACAGATTTGCCTGGCTGTCACCTTCTACTTGAAGATGTCCCCAGGGAGACAGAATCACACAAAAGCTCCCTCATGGGGTCCCCAGCTGCCGCTGGGGCTCAGTGGGCCACAGTGTACCTGCTAGGTGCTGTCTCCATTTCTCAGATAGAAGCTGAGGCTCAGAGAGGGAAAGTCTCTTTCTTTAAGTCACATAGTCAGGAAGGAGCCCAGCTGGTGTTCAAATTCAGCAAAAGTCACTGCTCTCTAGCACCCCACCAACATTGTGGGTCCAGAGCTGGGGAGATAGCTCAGTGGCAAGAGTGCCTGCCTGGAAAATTTGAGGTTCTAAGTTTGATCCCCAGTACAAAAAAAAAAAAAAAAAAATACATGGTGGGTCCAGTTGGGGGAACTTGGGGCTACAGTGCAGGGTATGCTTCTAGGAAAGTCTAGTCAAGTCAGCATAAACAACCTCCCCACTCAGGTCCCCGGAGCCCCGTAACCCTGCTCACCAATCCCCTCCATCTCTATGCTCAGATTCTACTCACTCACCAAAGTCCAATATAAATACCGCTTTCTCCCTGGAATTTCTTCCCACTGATGGTGACTGTTCCTCAAGCTTTTATCTGAAGTTTTACTTAACAGGACTTGGTGTGGCTCAGTGGCAGAGCACTTGCCCAGCATGTGTGAGTCCCTGGGTTCCATCACCCCCGCCACATGCACATACACACACCCGCAAAGACAGAGATACCGATGCCTAGTGGGATCTGCTCCTTGTGATCAGAAATGGCTCTGTGTTGAATGAATAAAACCCATTCTCAGCCTCTGTCAGGCATCCATGATGCTGTTCCTAGTGAAATAGCAGAGTTCCCCATCTAAAGTGTAGCACAGTATAGAGGGATGTAAGAAAGGAAGAATGGGTGGGTAGATGGTTAGGTGGAAAGATGGATGGATGGATGGATGGATGGATGGATGGATGGATGGATGGGTAGGTGGATAGTTGGGTGGATGGATGAAAGGTGAGTGGGTGGGTAGATGGGTGGATGATGGATGGATGGAAGGATGGATGGATGGAAGGGTGGGTGAGTAGATGGATGGATGGATGGATGGATGGATGGATGGGTAGAAGATGACAAATGGACAGATGGAAAAATGAAGGATGAACAGATGAAAAGATCAATGGCTGTATGGGTGGACTGACAAATGAAAGGATGGATGGATGGACCCAACAGAGAAACGCAACAGAGGGGAAGAACTCAGAGAGAGAAGGCACATAGCCCCAGGTGAACAAGGGTGACAGAGCATCCAGGCCAGGAAAGGGGCGACAGCCGAGCTGAGAGAGAGGAGCACATGGGAGCCCAAGGGTTACCATTCACGAGGGCCTTCAAGACAATGGTCTCGAACTCCTCGGAGCCGTCCTCCGACGAGTAGACAGTCAGCAACTCCTTCCGGGTCATGATCCTGTCCACCTGCAGACACACAGTCCTGCACACCCAGCCCAGCACCCCCAAGCCATTGCTCCTCAGGAGCCCTGGCTCCAACCCCAGACCTCAGGATCCATAGGAGACCCCCCCAAGTCATACCTGGGCCTGCAGGACCTCGGGGTCCCCTTTGGGGAAGAAACGCCTGATCCGATCTCGGGCTTCACCCCGCCTGGTGCCTCCACTTCCTGTGGCCAGAGAGTCTTCCAGTGTCTCCACCAGGCAGTCAGCAGCACCCCCAGAGCCAGCTACCAGGAGGCAGGGGAGCTGGACCTGTGTGGCATCCTCTATCCGCTAAGAATGCAGGGGACAGCAGGTTGGAGAAGGTAGGACGTTGACCCTCTACCCCCTCCTCCCCTAAGAAAGACTCTGGGCCCAGAGACAGGCTCCTTCCACCTGCCCTGTACCTTCAGCATCCTCTCATCACCATCGATCAGGAGGAGGAGGACAGGGATGTCAATTCCAGTCCCTGAGGGAAGAGAGCCAGGAACATGGTTACCACCCATCAGCCTTTGCTGTCTGTGGAAGACCACACTTCTCAGGAGTCTCTGGGGCAAGAGGTTGACCTCTTCCTAATTCTGTGCTTTGAGAATCATGGGACCTGTGTGTGTGTCTGTGTGTGTTCGTGTGTGTTACTAAGAACTGAACACTTTGCCTTTCCACTGAGCTATATACCCAGCACAACCTCCTTTAATAAAAATTACCTAAGGGCCGGCCAGATAGCTCAACAGATTAAATCACCTGCTTAGGCAGAGCTCAGCAGCTGGGGTTCGATCCCCAGTGTGCCATGCGGGCCCAACCCTGGGGCATGCTCAGACAGGGATTGACACTTGGCGTGGTGGCGGGAGCCTGTAATCCCAG
>NW_004524844.1:1552828-1553317 GCF_000260255.1 Octodon degus
CGCTCTTGGCCTTGAGGGATCCAGGCAGCTTCCATGAGTCAGTCTTAACATTGATTAACAAATCAGAAGTCAGCGGGGGTGAAAGTTCACATAGGAAAAGAACTATCCAAACATAATAAAGTTATTTACCAAAGTCCAACAGCGAAATCCTCCAAGATGGCTTCATACTAACTCTGGTCCCATTAAAATAAGACCCTGGGCTGGCTGCCCACTGCACACACTCCGCTTACCCTAGAGCTGTGAGCTAACGTAGTAAAATGCAAGAAAGCAGGATGGCGGGCGTGCTGGCTCCTGATGCCAGCACTCTTGGGAGGCTGAGGCAGGAGCATCAGGACTTGGGGGCCAGCCTGGGCTACCAAATGAGTTCAAGGCCAGCCTGGACTGCCTAGCAAAAACCTGTCTCAAAAAATAAATAAATACATAATAAAAATTAAGAAAATTTTTTAAAAAAACCTAGAATCAAAACTTGTATTTTGGGGCAGGGGAGAT
>NW_004524844.1:1554542-1555679 GCF_000260255.1 Octodon degus
TATGTGTGGCCAGCTCAGCCCACCAGGGGGCGGGGCTGGCTGGCATGTGGTGCTGGGGGATTGAACCGCGGTCCCTGTGCTTTGCTAAGCTTGTTGTAAGTAGGTGCTTTAGACCACTGAGCCATCTCACCAGCCCAAAACCCCAAAACTTTTATCCAAATAATAAGAGTCAGTATCTTGCTGGGCTTGGTGACACACGCCTGTATGTAATCCCAGCGCTCAGGAAGCCGAGGCAGGAGGATCACAAGTCTGAGGCAGCCTGAACTACACAGCAAGACTGTCTCAAAGAATCAAATAATAATCATAACCTATATCTTATTCATGTTTTAATAAAAACCATAAGATATCTGGGAATTATTTCACCCAGAAAGGTACAAAATTGTAAAAACTAGCATCAATTCACCCGCCTCAATCTTTTGTTTGTTTATTTACTTAGTACAGGGTCTCGCTACACAGCCTGGACTCATAGAGATCCTCCTGTTTCAGCCTCCCCAGCGCTGGGGTTACAGGCGTGCGCCACCAAGCCTGGGGTTCCAGGGCTGGCACGACATGCAGAACTGCGGATCAAACCCAGGTCCTTGCTTTTGACAGGCAGGCGCTTAAACCGCTGAGCTATCTCCCCAGCTCCAGTTTGCCCATCTTAGCACATAAAGTGAATGTGATTTGGGGAGAGAGGAGAGGTTAAAGGAATTGCGAAGTGTGTGCCCATTTTTAAATGGAACAGATAATTTTAAAAAGCATAAATGTCAGACAAGAGCCAGGAAGTTTTGGAGCTAGGATGGGGGAAGGAATGTTCCCGCATCCAGCTTTAAACTGCTTGAATCAAAACATTCTGGCAGAAGGACAGATAAATATAGAGGTGGGAAAGCAAAAGGCTCCCGAGCAGATCTCAGCATGTAACAGGACCGCGTACTCAACGGTGGCAAAAGGCTGATCTTATTTATGAAACCGTCGTGAAGGAAATACAATTCCCGGAGGAGGGAACACAATGTGCAGTTCTTATTGCAAATACGTAAAAATCATTTTCAGATGGGTTAAAGGTTTAAACATTGAACTGTGAAGTATATTTAAAAAAGATTGAGGGCTGGTGAGATGGCTCAGTGGTCTAAAGCACGTACTTACAAGCTTAGCAAAGCA
>NW_004524844.1:1556874-1562752 GCF_000260255.1 Octodon degus
TAAAAAAATAAAATAAAATATTAATCATTTTGAGACAGAGACTTGCTATGCAGCCCAGGACGGCCTCGAATCCACAGTATCCTCCTGCCTCAGCCTCCCAAGTGCTGGGACAGTACGTATACACCGTCTTGCTCGGTGTGGGTGTGTGTGTGTGTGTGTGTGTGTGTGTAATCCAGGGCCTGACACAAACACGACAAGAGCTCTTTAACTGAGCCACGTCCTAGCTGCTCATCAGTGGTTAAAAGCAGCAGTGACATAAAGATCTTAAACCGCATGTGTGTATGCAAACACCAGAGACCTCTAGGCATGGTGGCACACGCCTGTGATCCCAGCACTCAGGAGGATGAGACAGGAAGATCACTCGGAGGTCGAGACCAGCCTGCGGGCTACAAAAGTGAACACAAGCAGCCTGAACTGTACAGCGAGACCCCGTCTCAAAAATAAAATAAAAACCAGAGACTCCAGAGAGATGGAAATGTAATTGCCCAGAATTTTATCAAATGGAGAGACGTATAAAAGGGGACACTGCTGACAGCTGAACACCAACGACCCCACCTGGCAGGAAGTTGGAACTCGGAAAGAAAATAATCAACTTATTATACACATTTGTATGATTTGATTTGCAGCCATGAGCACACACTAACGGGGCCTCAAAAACCTCAAAAGGTTACAGGCAGGTTACAGTCGGGAACCTCGTCCCAAACTCCAAGATCCATGATACTCTTGAACTGGAAATACAAAGGCGGATGTGAAACTCAAAAGCACTTTGGGGGGCCAGGGATGTAGCTCAGTAGGATAAATGGTTGTCTGGCAATCGCAAGGCCCTGAGTTCAATCCCCGGTACCGCAAAAAAAAAAAAAAAAAGCACCTTGGATTCCCTAATTAGAAGCGCTGAGCTGCACAGTGTGCCTAAGAATGGGAGATCTCTGAAACAGAAACCATTTCTGATCCCAAGTGTTTCAGGTGAAGACCACTCAACCTGTGTCACACAACACGACTCTCTCGAATGCTGAAAGCGGGCGCAGAGGTGCACACCTGTGATCCCAGCCCTCCAGAGGCCGAGGCAGGAGGACCCCAGGAAGTTCAAGGCAGCCTGAGTTACATAGTGAGACACTGTCTCAAAAGATAAAACAAGCCAGGGCTGATGATCCACGGCCCTAAACCCAGCATCCAGGAGGCTGAAGCAGAAGGATTGCCACAAGTTCGAGGCTAAACAGTGAGTTCAAGACTAGCCTGGACTACTTAGTGAGATCTTGTCTCAAAGAATTAAAAAGAGAAAAAAAAGCAAAAAGCCCCCTAAGAGTGGAGAACAGGGGGCCGGGGAGATGGCTCAGTGGAATAAGCGCTTCACTGGCAAGCGCAAGGGCCTGAGTTCAATCCCCGGTTCCAGAAAAAAGAATGGAGACCAGGTCATGGGTGCCGGGGATTAGACACACAAAGCCAGTCCTTTGCAGTAACAGAGCCCACCTGCAGCCTCGCTGGCTTCCAGATATACCAATCTATATGTGTGCAAACATTTGTAGATATTCCACCTAAAAGACTCACTTTTAACACTGTGTGGTGATTTCAAAATTAAAATTGAAGCTGACTAGAGCTAAACAAGGTGAAAAATTAAATTAACTTGGATGGAGAATGGTGGTGCAGACCTGGAATCCCAGCGCATGGGGAGGCTGAGGCAGGAGGACTGCATGCTCCAGAACGGCCTCGGGCAGTCTAGTGATGTGTCAAACTCCAGCGCATTTGGACGGTAACCCCATGCTAAAGCCCTGGCTTTGGTCCTCAGGGCCACGCACAAAACAGTTCATGAGTTCACACAGAAAATGCTTACAAAGAACCTGCTTTTAGTTTTGTTGATTTTTTTCTCTGCCACACATTTGTTTCTATTTTACTGATTTCTGCCCTTCAGTTTTTCATTTCCTTGCTTCCTCAGATTTGATTTACTATTCTGTTTCTAGGGTTTTTTGTTTTTGTAAATTGGGAAGCTTAAATCACGGACTCCTGGCTTTTCTGTTCTAAGTCTCCGTGGCTCTACGTCTACCCACCTCCCCCGCCTCACATGCTGCACACCCTCTTGCACACCCTCACATGCTGCACACCCATGTACGCACACCCTCTTAGCATTCAGTTCAAAATGCCCTCTAAGTTTGGCTTCTTCCTTGGCCTGTGGGCTACTTACAGACTCAGCTCATGCAGTGACATGAACGAAACTCACGGAGTCCACAGAAAATAGAACAAACTGGGCCCAAAAGTGCACACTGGCTCTTTGTCTGCGGGGCACACCTGTCTGGAACTGCTCCCCACCGGAGCTCAGGACACAGCACCGCCTAGCCGAGCGCGCGGTCCTGGGTTCCAGCCCAGCCACTGCTTGCTGACAGGATGGGTACAGAGGGACAAAACCTTCTGTACTTTTCTGCATGCAGAAGAGATTTTTTTATTTTTTATTTTTATTTATTTTTTTTGCCAGGGTCTCACTATGCAGTGCAAAATGACCTTGAACTCACTTTGTAGACGAGGCTGGCCTCGAACTCAGTGATCGTCCTGCCTCAGCCTCCTGAGTGCTGGGATTACAGGTGTGTGCCACCGCACCTAGCTCATGGGAGAGACTTTATTTTATTTATTTTTTATTTTTATGATACTGGGGTTTGAATTTGGGACCTTGTGCTTGCCAGACAGGTATTTATACTACTAAGTTATATTTCTGGCCCCTGAGAGACTTTAAGATAAAGATTTATAAAGTATAGAAATTGATGGGAAAGGACGCACGAACACAAGAAACTATGCAAATTTTGGCCAGGCGCAGCCGCTGGGCTCCTGGGCACTGCGCCCCAGCTCTGAAGGCCCCGAGCCACTCACCACCCACGCCTGTCTTCTGCTGCGACACGTAGGACTCGAAGCGCAGGCGGAATCGGTCCTCGCCGCCCACACGGCCGTGGGTGCCATCGTCCACCAGGAAGAAGGCCGAATAATTGTAGTCCAGGTGAAATTCGACCCCATCCTCAGGGTCTCCGCGCCACTGGTACTTTGCAGGAAAGGAGCCCTGAGGAAAAAGAGCCAATAAGGGAGGCCTTCTAGGGGGACAGCAGGACAACCACCCCCTCCTTCAGCCCGGGAAACCAGTCCCACCCACTGCTTCCCGGGCCCTGCTTCACCTTGGGGTTGGTGAGGGTGTCTCTGTTCCGGACCACGCCCCAGGGTGCCACACCCATGGCCACCACCTTGCTGCCCCCAGTGCTGGCTGTCTGATGGTCCCGAACTGCCACACCCACGTGCCTGCCGATGCCGGTGTGCAGCCCCCCGGTGACAATCCAGGCCCCTGCACAGAGGGACAGGATGGAGACAGAGTGGAGAATCCTAAATAAGGAAAAGCTCCAGGACAAGTGCAGGTAGCAGGGAGGTGGCACTGGGGCCCAGCCACCCGCCCTCGGTCACCTGTGCTCTGGGCGGCCCGCACTAGCCCACGTCGGAGCAGGTCCTGCAGCCAGGTCTGGAGGATGGGGCCCCCCGAACCCCCCAGGACTGACACCACCAGGTTTGGGGCTCGAAAGCCCCATGTTCGGGTGACCAGACTATAAATAGTTGCTGGATCCGTGCGGTCAGACAGCCGGAGGAACTGTGGACACACGGGGAGGGGGACACAGGAAGGGGTGGAGACCAGAGACATGGGGGACAGGGACCCAGAGACAGAGGGGGACGGAGGCCCAGACACAGAAGGGACAAAGACCTAGAGACAGAGGGGACGGAGACCCAGAGGGACAGACAGGGGTCCACGTGGGGAGGCACGTGTCCAGCCTGGGCCCTGGCCCTGCTCTGGGTCCCTGTGTCCCCTGCCTCCCCACCCCCACTTGCAGCCTCACATTGCTGGGCCTTCGGCCAGCGCCCAGGAACTCCAGCTCCCCGAAGGCATCAGTGGGCTTCTCCGTGGTGTGCGCATCACTGTTCCACACGGTCACCACAGCGGCACCAAATGCATCCTCCACAGCCACCGAGGGGTGTGCACCCCGGAGGCGCCCACACTGGCACAGGGTCCCTCTGGGGATGCAGAGGTAGAGCGTGAGCCCAGGGATGTCCCCACTTAACCCCCCCCCCGAGCATCCCTTAAGGGCATCAGTGTGACCCTCTGTCCCCAGAGGGATCCAGAGTCCACGCTGACCTCGTATAGGGCCTGATGCCTGGGAAGACTGAGGCAGGGACAGAAGCAGTCCCCTTCCCCACGAGAAGGAAGCCACAAGTAAGCAGAGGGGGACACAGAGCCCCACCCCACTGTGGCCTGCAGTTTCCACAGGTAAAAAGCAACGAAAGCCATCAGCCAGGGTCTTCACTGCCCTCAGCCCAGAGAGTTGATGGTCACCAGGAGAAAGTAAATTGAAAAAAGAAAGATAGAAAGGAGAAAATTTGGGGGGAAAAAAAATCCATCAGGGCATAGTGGTACGGTGCATCCCTATAATCCCAGCACTCAGGAGGCTGAGGCAAGAGGATCTCCACAAGCTCGAG
This sequence comes from Octodon degus, assembly GCF_000260255.1. Taxonomy (NCBI): domain Eukaryota; kingdom Metazoa; phylum Chordata; class Mammalia; order Rodentia; family Octodontidae; genus Octodon; species Octodon degus. The sequence goes on from NW_004524844.1 coordinate 1,561,366, forward strand.
GCCAGCCTGGGCTACATAGGGAGTTTCAGTCCAATCTGTTTCAAAACATTCAATAAATAACCCAGAGGAGAACTCAGAGAGCTCATGTACTGGGGGCTGAGGAAGCTTCGTGACTCTAAGTGGCTTCACTTCTCTGAGCCTAAATGTCCTCCTCTGGGGAAAAAAATGATAACAGCCGCGCTTACTCCAGAGAACTCTGAGGCGCCAGGGAAACAACATTGTGTTTCCTGAAATGAGGTTTGCCTGCCAGTCCCGGGTGGAGACAGGCTGTGTGAACTTCAGAGCGGGCTTTAAATAACCTTGAATAACACAGTGCGAAAGTCATTTCTTTTCCAGTTCTGACTGCAGCCAGGGAGTAGGCTCAGGTGGGTATCTGAGTGTCATTCCTGCCTGACCCTTTGCTTCTTCTTTTTTTCTTTTTTTTTTTTTTTAGCAGAACAAGGACAAGCGTCACACCCGGAAAATAAAAGTGGGGTGGGGAGCTGCCAAACCATCCAGCTGGAAAGAAAATACCTTTACGTTCTGTTCATAGTCTTTGGTTCCCTGGCTTGTTTCTTTCCTCTGTGAGAGACAGAACAGGATTCCCATGTATGGTCACTGTACATAAAATTTTTCCCTAAATGAATGCACAGTTCTCCCTGGCTGCTGTGATTGGCACCAGAGTCTCCAAGAGGGAGGGAACCAGGCATTCAGTTGAAAACCTGTCTGACTCTCTTGGCCCCTGATTCCAGGAAGAGGTCAGGGAGTGAAGGTGACCTAGATTGATGTAAGCAGGGTGAAGCCACGTAAGGACCAGTTTCATAGGGGCCGGGGAGATGGCTCAGTGGAATAAGTGCTTCTCTGGGCAAGCGCAAGGGCCTGAGTTCACTGCCTGGTTCTGCAAAAAAAAAAAAAAAAAAGGACCAGTTTCATGGAAGTGACAGTACGGTGGCACAAGGCTTTGGCAACAGCTGTCCAATGATGACACTCGGAGGCTGAGGCAGGAGGACGCCTGCGCTACACAGCGAGACCAACATGTAGCTCAGGTGAAGGCCCTAGGCTCTGTCCACAGCCACCTGACCCTGGTGCACACAGGGGACAGGAAGTGTCTCCACTTGGCCAGTTCCCGGCATGCTGGAGACAACAATGAGGAGACACACCCCAAGTCCCTGGGCCCTGCCTCCCTCAGTTTATTTTTGTATCCATCTCAGCACTTCAACCTTTCTAGCTACTTGTCCCCAGCTGTTGCTAGCAAAACTTCCAAGAATGAGCCCAAGCCTGTGCTGTCCAGAGCTGTCTTCCCCTGGCCATGCGACGGCTTGCTATATCACTTTCTGGGTGCCTCATATTTTAAAATATTAGATGCTTCATAAAATTATGTCAAAGACTAGGCGTCAGGGGGCCTGGC
>NW_004524844.1:1562932-1577314 GCF_000260255.1 Octodon degus
AAAAAAAAAAAAAAAAGACTAGGCGTCGCACCACAGGGATGTAATCCCAGCACTTAGGAGGGTGAGGCAGGAGGACTACCATGAGTTCAAGGTTAGACTGGGCTACAAAGTGAATTCAAGGCCAGCCTGGACTACAAAGAGAGACCTTCTCCAAAAAAGCAAAGCAAAAATTGAGAGCGAGATCAAAACAGAAATTCAGTTCCTCACATTGTTGCCCCTGGGTGCCCACCAGATCCGGGCAGAGGATCCGCCAGTGCAGCGGACAGCCTGACCCGCAGATCTCCCTTCTCCACCGGGCCCTGCCCCTTCCTTCAGTGTGCCACCGCCACACAATGGCCCCAATTCAGGTTTCACCTGGCTGCAGCTGAAGGGCTCTGATTCCCAGGGGCCCTTGCCAAGGCAACAAGCACCTGCCCCTGGCCGCTCCCCTCCCTGCAGCTCTGTCCCAGGCGCCTCTGTGGCTTTCTCTCCCTGTCACCTCCCTGAGCATAGGTGTCACCAGCATGAGGGCCACACCAGCCTCCCTTCCTGGTTCCTGAGCTTGATGCCTGGGGGGCCTGGCAAATCAGTTACTGAAAGGATACAGCCTGCATGCTGAGTAAGCACTCCACCTACAGCCCCAGCCCCAGCCCCGAGACAGGTGTTTAAACTCTTCCATGCAGTGTATAAAGGGAAAAAAGGACAGGCACAGTAACACAGGCCTGTAATCCTAGTACTCTGGGAGGCTGAGGCAGGAGGATCCCAAGTTCCAACCCAGCTTGGGCAGCGAGGTGATTTGGCAGGATCCTTTCTCAAAATAAAAAATAAGGGAATGGGGAGATAGCTCAGTGGAGTAAGTGCTTGCCTGGCAAGCGCAAGGTCCTGAGTTTGATCCCTGGTCCCAACAAAACAAAATAAAATAAAATAAAATAAAAGGGGGACTGGGGAGGTGGCTCAGTAGAGTAAGCACTTCCCTGGCAAGTGCAAGGGCCTGAGTTCAATCCCCAGTTCCGCTTAAAAAAAAAAAAAAAGGCCAGGGACATAGCTCAGTAGAATAAGCACTTGTCTTGCAAACTCAAGGGCCTGAGTTCAATTCCTGGTTCCACCAAAAATAAATAAATAGGTAGGGAGTTTGGGCTCAGGAGGAAGGCCCTGCTTCCATTTGCAGCGGAAAGGAAAGGAACACAGCGGCATCGGATTGCCAGCTGTCATTTTACAGGTGCCATCTCTCCCACTCCCATGGACAGTTAGGCCATCTCGGCCTCTGCTGGGAGCCCGGCCTCTCCCTTACCCCAGCCTGAGCCCACACATCCCAGCACCCCAAAGCCCTTCATATGCACACAGGCCCACGACAACTCAGCTGGCCGACCTACCCATCCTCATCCCACTGGGGTGACCTCACTGCACCTCCCACACGCACTGGCCCACACGTCCCACCCTGTGCACCGGAGTCTCTGCTCGGTCCCTCCCCAGTGGTCCCCGAAGTGTTCACCTAGCTCAAGCCTGCTCCCCTCCTTCTCTCTCAGACTCTTGACCACCTCATTCCTGGCATCTCAAACCCCCATTCATCCTGCTGCGGCCCCCTCCCCAACCCCCCCAGCCCTGCAGAACAAGATCCCAGCCACCCAGAGTGGCCTGGGAGGTCCTGTGATGGCACACCACCAACTCTGCATCCTCCTCTCTCGTGACAACACTCCTTGCTTCCCGAGCTTTACTGGTTTCGGACCACGCCACATGTTACCCCTGCTCCAGAGTGCTCTCATGTGCCTCTGTCCTGCCTTCTTCACCTGTCACGTCCAACTCATCCTTCCTTCATAGGCCCCCTCACCAGACCGCCCAGAAGCCACCAGTGACACTTGTGTCTCCCCCCAGCCTCAGTGGGACACATGTCCCAGGGCCCGGCCCATCTGTGGCAGCTGCCACCCCCTGACCTTCAATGGCATGCTGGTTGTCTACTTTCTAGGCAACACAGAGTTCCTTGACTTCCGTGACACTGCCTGGGCACACACCCTGGGCGCGTATGCGTGCTTGCGCTAGCTGGCAGGCTGCGCCAGGTAACAGCTTCCTAACTGGGCCGCGGGCCGCACACCTTTCATTGCAGCACTCTGACAGGCTGAGGCAGGAAGATCGCAAGCGCAAGCCCAGCCCCGGCAACTCAGCCTACTTCCACTCAGTCTCAAAACTTAAAAAATAAGAATTAAATTAAAATGTTTAAAAGACAACCCGATATGTGAGTCCAAAGGGCCTGGGTTCAGCTCCCAGCTTCCCAGTGGCCCCCTCCCAAAGTAAAGCCTTCATAACCAAACACATCTGAAATCAGGAACCTAGCGGTTTGGCACACCTCGAAGCCTGTCTCAAAAACAACTAGAAAGCACCAAACCACTGTGGGCCTGTTCCTGGGGGGCACCGTATGCCCTCAGGCGGCGTCCTGCCACCCGCGGGCACCTCACCGCACACTGGCGCGACTGCTGCCTTTGGATCTCCCCGCTTGTCAGGCGCTGCCTCTGGGCTCCTGTTCCAGAAATACCGCGCAGTAATTGCTTGAATCCCCACAGCCGTCCTAGCAGGGACGCCGCCTTCCGCGCAGATGACTAAGGAGGCCCAGAGAGGTGAGCCCGGGTGCCCAGAGCCGCACAGCTCGGGTCTCCAGGGAAGGTTAACCGCTGCCCGGCCGCAAACTCTGGCCGCGCCGCTTCTCTCAGCAGCCCAGGGCGGAGGGCGTCCTCGGTGGAGGGACAGAGGGACAAGGGACAGAGGGAGGGACAGAGGGATGGACAGATGGGTGGAGGGAAGGATGGGGGATGGGGGAGAAACGGTCTTAAAACAGTCCAAAGAGACACAGAGAAAGTGACACAGAGACACGTAGGAGACACACGGGGAAGGACGGAAACAGAACAGGGACCCCGGGTGGAAAGGACGAGCTGCGGACGCAGGGGTCCCCACTCCGCCTGCGGTGGGTGTGACCACTCCCCGGGCTCCCCGCGACCCGCCGAGTCCTCACCCTGGGTCCGAGAGGTCCACTATGAACGTCGTGCAGATCTTCTTCCTGAAGATCTTGGGGACCCAGCTCTGGGGACCGGAACAAGGAGGGGCTGGGACGAGGGACCCGGCGCCCCCCAGGACCAGGAGCCCTTCCCGGTCTGCGCCTCCAGGGCCCCCACCCCGTCCCCACCCGCGCTGCCTCCTAGCCCGGCCGGCCCTGGGCTTCCTCCCGGACGCTCCCCGCCCCCAGCTCGACCCTACCTGCTCCTTCTCGGGGGCCACCATGCTGCCGCCGCCGGGCTCCCCACATTCACCCTCGCAGCCCCGCCACACCCGCCCTGAACCAAACCGGATCCGCCACTGCCCAGGCGGCGGGGGCGGGGAGTCCCCAGGACGTCAGAGGGAGGCGGGGAGAGGGCGGCCGACCTGGGATAAAGTGACCGAAGGGACTGGGCCAGGGGCACAGAGGCCCTTGTCGGGGATGAGAGACGCAGGGGATGCGTGAACTAGAGAGAGATGGGGGGGGGGTCTGGAATCAGAAAGAAGACAGAGACCCACGGGAGAGGGGAACACTAGCGGGGGAGGGGGCACAAAGACGAAGAAGGGTTAGGGGTCCAGGGACCACAGTGAGCCATAGAGAAAAAGCAGGGGACCAATACTGAGAGTGACAGGGGACACAGTCCAGGATGAGAAGGGGGCAGAATCCTGGGGAAGAGGAGTAGGGACTGTGAGAAAGCAAGTGACAAAGTGGGCGACCCAGAGAGCGAGGGCAATTATAACAGCTGAGGAGTGGGCCACTCTTGACCCAAGCAGGCAGGGCCACACAGTTATGGTCACGTGCCTGCTCTCTGATGGGGACAGCTGGGCCGTGGTAACCTGAGCTCCTGCGCCCTGCTCCAGCTGTATTAATAGTCCTGGCCTGGCCTGGTCCCTACCCCCAGCTCAGAGTTCCAGGGACAGGAGGTCATGGGCCTGTGCACTGGGGGCAGGGCCTCCATGTTCATTCGCCCAGAAGGTCCCTGGGATGCACCTCAGTCCTGCCATTGCAGGGCCTCTCCACACGCGCTTCCCAGGGCCCTGGGCCTCCCCAGCTTGAGCCACTGAAAGTCCAGTCCTTGTCGCTGCAGCTGCCACACATAAGCCCATTGGTGGCCCAAAGTCAAGTCCTTCTGTGCTGGAGGAGAGACCCTCATCCAGCCCTCCCCAGCAGAGAGGGGAGGGAGGCAGGACAGGCCCAGAATAACTCAGGGGAAGAGTAAATTTAGCCACACTGAGGGGAGGGGAGAGACCCTATTGGCCAGGGAATGGGGAGGGAGGGCCTGAGAGGGGGTCAGGGGCTCTGGGACCGTCTCAGAGGGGTGTCAGGGCCAGTGGAGGGTGAACAGACAGTGACTGAGAGCGACAAGGTGCAGGGAAGACACAGAGAGCCAGACCCATCCAGGACGAGGTCCCCAGCATTCATCACAGAGCCACAGAGGTAGCTGGAGCCAGTCCTGGGAGAAGCCTGGTGCCAAACGTCTCCATGGGCCACTGTGGGCCATGGCCCTACACTTTTCTCCTCTGGGCCGCAGTGGCCAGCCTGCTCCTCCCTGCTGCAGTAACCCAGCAGCTGAGAGGCGCTGGGCTGGCCCTCAGCAACTGGAACAACAATGCAGGCCTTTCTGGGCCCCCAGAAGATGTGTCAGCGGAGTTTGGCCACCATATCCATGGCCACAGGGGCCACGAAGATGAGCATGAGGACATTTCCATGGAAAGTGGACATGGTTCCCAGAGACTGTGGCAAGACCATGGGGGTGGAGATGAGGATGAAGACATCTCAAGGGAACATAGCCACCACCACCAAGGCCACAGGTACCAAGGCCACCAGGCAGGAAATGACAATGGCTCCGAGGAGGTCTTCACAGAGCAGGCCCATGGGCACAGAGGCAAGGGCCTTGAAGACACTGGGGACTCAGCTGAGCCTGGAAATTACTTTCCCAGCCACAGGAACCCCAGTCGTGATCACAACCACAAGGACAACGCACTGTCCAGTGAGCATCACCAGTCTGTCCCCAGGGATGCACACAGAGGCCACAGAAGGGGAGATGATAGTGAAGGAGAGGAGGAGGAAGAGAGGGAGGAGGAGGTGTCCTCTGAGGACAGGCACCAAGGCCACAAAGAAGAGGAAGAGAATGGTAATGATGACGATGAAGATACTTCAACTGAGTATGGACACCATACCCGTGGACACCGAGGCCACGAGACGGAAGAGGATGAGGATGTCTCAGATGAACACCCTCATGCTATCCCCAGCCACAGACACCGAGGCCACAAAGAAGAGGAAGACAGTGATAATGACGAAGAGGATGTCTCTACTGAGTACGGACACCACACCCATGGGCACCAAGGCCACAAAAGAGAGGAAGAAAGTGACAATGACCGTGATGAAGAAGAAGTCTCCAATGAGTATGGACATTACACTCATAGGCACCAAGGCCACAGGATAGAAGAGGATGAGGATGTCTCAGATGAGCACCACCATCCTGTCCCCAGCCACAGACACCAAGGTCACAAAGAAGAGGAAGACAGTGATGAAAATGATGATGAGGAGGAGGAGGAGGAGGATGTCTCTACTGAGTATGGACACCATGCCCACGGACACCGAGGCCACAAAGAAGAGAAAGGTGACAATGACCATGATGAAGAAGAAGTCTCCACTGAATATGGACACCACACCCACAGGAACCAAGGCCACAGGATGGAAGAGGATGAGGATGTCTCAGATGAGCACCATCATCCTGTCCCCAGCCACAGACACCGAGGCCACGTAGAAGAGGAGGACAGTGATGATAATGATGAGGAGGAGGAGGATATCTCCACTGAGTACAGATACCATGCCCATGGGTACCAAGGCCACAAAAAAGATGAAGAGACCTCAGTTGAACACCACCATCACATCCCCGACCAAGGACCTAGGCTCAGGAAAGAGGAAGATGAGGATGTGTCCACTGAACACTGGCACCAGCCTCCCAGACATGCCCACCATGGCCTTGGAGATGACAAGGAGGCAGAGGAGGAAGAGGAGGTTGTGGTCAGGTTCAGCAGTCACGTTGCAAGCCATCAATCCCAAGGCCACAAGGAGGAAGACTCCACAGAGAAGTACAAAACAGAGGTCCCTGGTCATCTACACAGCAGAGTCTCCAGAGAGAAAGATGAGGACATGTCTGCTGAGCATGGCTTCCAGCCCCCCAGCCACAGGCAGCAGGACCAGCAGGAGGAAGGGACTGTCCATGGTCACAGAGGGTCTGTTCTAGAAGATAGCAGCCACCAGCCCACAGAGCACACAGGGGCCAGGGCTAGAAGCCGTGTGAGGGAGGGCGATTCCAGGGAGGAGGAAGAGCAGAAAAGAGACCACAGCTCTGAAGAGGAAGATGAGGGCTCAGAGCAGGAAGAGGAAGAGGAAGAGCTCCACCGCAGCAGCCTGGACCAGGAAGAGGAGGAAGAAGAGGCTGAAGGTCACGGCCTCAGAGCAAGTGAGGAGGAAGAAGAGGAAGATGAGGAAGAAGAGGAGGAAAGAGCCGACGTTCAGGCCTCACTGAGCCATGCTCACAGAGAGGAGGAGGACCTGGAGGAAGACAAGCTCCCTCTCACCCTTATCCCTGACCCCCTGGCTGGGAGAGAAGTGACTGTGGATGGCTCCAGCGAGGAAGAGATCAGTGAGGATGCAGGTAGGCGGCCCGGCCTGTGGGGGTGGGCAGGAGGAGCATTAGCCTGGGTCACTGCCACCCTCCTGTCCCCACAGGTCTGAAGGACACCCAGGAGTACGGGAACTACCAGCCAGGGTCCCTGTGTGGCTACTGCACCTTCTGCAATGTACGTCCCCAGCTTGGATCTGCCCCCCAAGCTGTCCCTGAAGATTTGTCCCAGAGGCTCTTTGAGCAAGGGAGTGACAGGGACAGGTCTGAATGAAAAAGATACTTCTGGGGCCACCTGGAGGCCAGGAGGCTGGGGTGCAGATGCCAAAAGGGAAGGATGAGAGTTGAACCGTAGAGTCAGGGTCAGAAGGACTCGAGACTGACAGGCAGAAGGGGATGCGCTGGGTCACTGTGGTCGCCCTGAGATGGGGAGCCAGAGTCAGGGGTGCAGATTCCAGGAAAGATACTTGGCAGTGAGCAGGTGAGGAGTCTGGGAAAAGGTCTAGGGGGTAGTGTGGAAAACAGCCTCATCCCAGTAGTGGGCTTAGGGTTTCCATCTAACCAGCTCCTCTATTCCCAGCGATGCACTGAATGTGAGAACTGTCATTGTGACGAGGAGAACATGGGCGAACACTGTGACCAGTGCCAGGTGGGACCTCTCCCCTGACCAGAGGCTCCACCAGGCCTCAGGATGGCCCAGGGCCAGCCCTATATCCTGCTTCCTGACCCCAAACTAACCCAATCTCTGTCCCCTAATGCATCTCCCTAATGCTTCACACCCCTTACGACTTTGCCCTTCACCTCCACCTGCACACCAGGCCTGACTGCCCTGACCAGGCTCTTCCTCTGTCCCACCCTTAGCACTGCCAGTTCTGCTACCTCTGCCCGCTGGTCTGCGAGACAGTCTGCACTCCAGGTGAGCATAAGGCGGGAAAACCCTGAGCCAGGGGCTCGGGCGCCCAGAACAAACCCGAGTGCCAGTCTGGAAGTGATGGGGAGTGGCCAGGGGGCGGGGCCACTTCTGTAAGCCGTGGGTGGGGCGGCCTGAGACTAATGCCTAAGTTGAGTGAAGGCTGAGGGGAAGGCCTTGAGGTGATTGGGCGGGGCCAAAGCAACTTGCCTTGGAAGGCACGTGACAGCTGGATAATGGGACCCGGTTTAGCAAGAAGGGGCGCAGCCTTCAAAGGAGTCCCTCTCAGGAGCTCAGCTTGGCACAATTAGGAAAAGGGTGAGGGGCTAGTGCTATCCCTGCGCTTATATCGTGTCTCTTTAATGTCGTTTGTGGAATTCCCCTCGAGCCTCCTCTCTGCTCTCCCACAGGAAGCTACATGGACTATTTCTCGTCCTCCCTGTATCAGTAAGTGTGCACGGGGTGGGGACACTTCTAAGGCCCTGCTGAAAGCAGCTCTGTCCTGCTTTAAGTTTAGGGGGATGGAAGGGGCATCCGGGGCCTCCACGTCCACGTCCGTGAAAGGGGGTTGGGCGATTAGCGCTAAACATCTTGGAGCGACACCTAGGTTCTGCAACCTCTGCGCTCTCCTCTCCAGAGCCCTGGCGGACATGCTGAAGACCCCGGAACCCTGATCAGGCCTTTGGCTGTGCTGATAACCCTCCTCCTGCCTTCTAACCCCTTACCTAGAGCCGTATTTATTTCTCTTGAATAAACGTGTTCACCAAAACCTGTCAGGCAGGCACCAATTCTCCGGACATCAGAGGATGGGGAAAGGGTCACTGGGAACCAGACCCGGAGGATAGGGCTGAGGCATAGGCCTGGGCTTCGCTTTCGAAGGGTCCTGACCAAAAAATCAGTCCACAAGGGAGCTTTTTGAAACAGTTCTCTTTACCCGTGATCACTGAGTGACGCCTGGGGTCGGGAGGCCGACCGAGAGCCGGGGGTGAAGGGATCCCCCACCGTCTGCCCTCCTCCCACGCCACGTCGCTCAGTGGCATCGTGGAAAGAGGCTTCTCCCATGCAAACCCCGGAGCCAGAAGGGACCGGGGGCGCGCAGCTGCGCCCCTTGCCCCTGGGGCACGGACATGGCCACAGCACGGGGGGGCGAGGAGGCCCCGGGGACACGAGACACGGGGGAGGGACAGGGGACCCCGCCCACAAATGACCCCGGGGACAGGCGACCGGATTCGGCGGGGTGGGGCCGAGTGGCACAGGGGGCGAGGCTTGTAGCAGCGAGTCCCCCCTCCCCTCCTTTCGGACGAAGAAGGAAGACTTGGGCCCCGCGATTGGGCAGGAGAAAGGGAGGGCAGCCCTTACCCGCATGCGGCCCGGGAGGGAACCCCCGCCCCCGTTCTGCGGGTGGAGGGCACCCGTCTCCCGTCGGAAACTGGTCAATAAATTACAAAGTAGAGAAATGGGAGGCGGAAGTTTGGTGCGGGATTTCTCCCTTCCCTCTCCTGTCCCCCCCTTAGTCCAGTCCACGTGGTTTGGTCCAGGTCCACACCACTGGGGAGGCGGGGACGCGGGCGCCCCCTGTCTGTACAGATGGTGCAGTATACGGCTGGAACTCCCGGCCTGCTCTCCCCGGCGAGACCAGATTCTGGACAGCAGGGGGATGGACCCAGGCTCTGGGCTAGTCCTACATCCGAGTGAGGTCCCCTGCAGAGACACGGGGCAGTGCAGAGCACAGTGAAGACCCACTGTGCCGCCCTGCGCCCCAGAACCCCAGGAAGGTCTTCACCCTCACCTGGAGGCTGACACTAGCAGGAATAGGTCCGGACCGAAACGCCGTCTGCCCGGGAGCTCCCGGAAGTCGGCCCTGGAGGGGAAACGAGCAGGGTGTCAGCATAGAGCGCCTCAACACCCAGTTTCCCCCAGGGTTGCTGTGAGCTCGTCCTTAGCCCCAGGAACTACCCCCTCTTGGGCTTCCCCTCTTGATATCTCAACTCCACATCTAGTTTCCTTCACCCTTCCCCAAAGCCTGGGTCTCAATCAAGGTGGCTTTGGGTGGATTCATCTGGGGTATAGAGTTCATCCACCCCAAGAAGTCAGGAATCCTGGAGCGGTGTGTTTGTCAGGGGAACCTGGAAGGTAGACTTGGTCCATGTCCTGCTTTGGGGCTGCAAGGGAGGTGAGGAGGGGCTGTCGCGTTTGGGGACCCTCCTCTCTCCTACCTACCTTCCGGCTGCAGCTTTCGGAGAGGGAGCCCCGGTGAACCCAGGGCTCCTGCTGCAGCCGAACGAAAGTTAGGGGGCAACATCTCAGCAGAGTCGGGGGTTACTCCTCGGAGGTCCTTCTCCCGAAACATCTTCCGCCAGGATGGGGAGCGGCTGAAGGACTTGGCGCTGTCCTAGGTAGAGGAGCCGGCAGAAGGTAAAGGTCCCAAACCCCGCTCAGCCTCCATCCCCTTCCCTTGACCCCGCCCCTTTCCAGGCTGCGCTTCGTCCTTAACCTCGCCTCCACCCCGGCCTCCAATCAGTAGAGGGCTGCACAGCCAAGCCCCGCCCCCCAGCGCGGATGCCGGAAGTGCTGCCAGGAGCCGGGCCAGAGCTGCTGCAGCGCCCACCTCGTCCAGCCTCCTGTCTGTGCCTAAGGAGATGAGGTTGCTGAATTCCTTCTCCAGGAGTTGCCGGGCCTGGACAAGGAGGCAGGAGAGAGATTAGAGCGTGCAGTCTGCGCTGGGAGCCCTGCCCCAGGCCCAGAGGCGGCCACTTACCTGCGCGTTTTGCGTAGGGATCTGCAGGAGCAACGCCAGGTCGGAGTAGTCGAAGGTCTCGTCCAAGGCGAGCAGCGCCCCGTGCACCCCGCTTTCCGTGAGGTTTGTGGCGAATTCCTTCAGGCCCAGCCCGGAAACCCAACCCATGACTCTCTCATTGGACCACACCATCACGTCTGGAAACGGAAAGGTCGCTCAGCCTCGCTCCCCCCGGTGCCCAGGCCTTCCTCTCCCGTGGCCTCTTTCTCACCCATCCTTCCCTGTACCCCTGCGCCAGGCCCGCCCTCTTCACCTCACCTCGGATCTGCGTCTGGCTCTCTTCCCGCCTCCGCTCCAGGTCTTTCCGGTCATAATTGAGCCGTTTCAGGCACATGATCCCGTAATGTAGGCTCACCCTGAGCAGCAAGGGAACAGGGATTACAGAGGCCTTCCAGGAGGCGGGGCACTTTCAACATGCAGCTCCTATTGGCTAACCTGGCCCGGGTATGGGGTTAACCAGCCAAAGTATGTCCAGGTCTGAGTTTTCCTATGGACCATCTTGATGCATAGTGCACCACGTCTGGATTTTTTTTTTTTTTTCTCATACTGGGAATCAAACTCAGGACCTCGCACTTGCCAGACAGGCACTGAGCCCCAGTGTGCATTCTTTGACAACTCAAACTAAAGGGCCAAAGATAATCCTAGGGATTTCCTAACACCAGTCCCACCCACTTCTCTAGGGGGCGCCCCTCACCCCCTTACCTACCAGCCAAGCAGCCCCACCTGTGGAAGCTGTCCACCATCTTGAGCTGGCCCCGGAGCTCCTTCTTGTTAAGGTGATCTAACATTCGGGCATCCACCAGCGACTCCATGAAGTAGCTGCGGTACTGGGGCAGCCCCAGGCTGGGCAGCCAGTCGTTTCCCACCCACTCGTGGTTCATGTCTCCGTATGCCAGGATCTGGGACCATGGGGGGTAGAGGAGGTCAGCCTCTCTGGACCCTTTCCTTGCGTGTAGGAAAGGAGTACAGTCCACTCCCCAACCCAAGGTCATGCTTTCCCCACCCCAGAGCAGGACAGTGACCAATCCCTGCTTTGCACAGTGCACCAATCCAAAGGCGTCTTGTACACCTTCCCAGTGACAGAATGCACTCCACGTGGTCCTGGGACCCTCAGCATCATGCATGTAATTGGCAGAACCCAGACCAACACCAGGTCTACTGAAGTCAGTATGTATATTTTCACAAATTCCCCAGAGAACTAAACTATGCATTAAATTTTTTTTTTTTTTTTGAACCAGGGCTTGAACTTGCCAGGGAAGCACTTATTCTACTGAGCCATCTCCCCGGCCCCATACGCATTAAATTCTGAGATGGGTGGGACACAGTGTAACTGTGTCCCAACTCACTCCAATGTCACTACCCTGCCAAAACAAGTCCATGGATTCTTCCAACGTAGTTCCCAGCCCCAAAATAAAGCTTCAGTCTGCAGTATCTTGAAGATAACTCATCTAACACTGCCCCGGGACCGAGTTCTGGATCAGGCCGGAGCCTTTCACACCCATTAGGACTCCCCGCGCTTCCCTTGGCTAGAAGCCACGACCACGGCCCAACATGGCTCCTCTGCCGCCTCAGGGTCACATCTCTCCTTTCTTAAGAACAGAATATAGCTCTTTGCCCCACTTCTAATTCTGCCTGATCTGCCTCACCACCACCATAACTAGTTCTCTTCCTGGGCTCCAGCGACACTGGAACCACGCAGCAAGCCCTTCCCTCAACTCTAGGGAAAGTAGGCAGCTAGCACTGTCCTAGTCACAAGAAAGGAACACCTCCTGGAGCCCCAGCAGCCCTGCACTGGCACGACCAGGACAGGCTCGCCCTCTACCGTGCCACATGAACCAATCCAGAGCTGAGCTTGGCACCCCCCCCCCCGGGACAATGGGGCCATGGGGAAGGGAGGGATAGGGCTCAGGGGGGAGGGGAGAGCATGCAGCGTGCACAAACTGTTCATGCGCCCACACCCCGCCCCGCGCCCCTACCTGCTCCCAGCTGATCTCCTTGGTCTCCTGACCCGTTAGTGGGAAGAGGGGAGAAAAGGGGTGGGTTAAGGGGCAGGCAGAGGAGGACGGAAGGGACAGACAGACGGATGGCCACAGACTCGGTCCCCGCCCCCGCCCCAGGAGGGTTAGTGCTATCCCCTCAGCCGCCGGCAGGGGTCACTCACGGGCTTCGTCGCGGCTGTCAGGGACTCCATCTCCTCGTGGGTCATCCACACATTTCCTGTGGGCTGAGGAGCAGAAGGCGTTAAGGGACCGAGCGCACCGAATGGGGACAGGGAATAGGGTTGGACGTCCAAGTCCCTAGTACAAGCGTTTCTGGGTATCCTGCTGCCTGCTAGGGGCCCTGTGGGGACAGAACAGGATTGATCCCTTACTGGGCACCTCCATGGAGCAGGCAGTGTGGCCTGCGCCGGTGACATCGCCACTCTGACCTCTTGCAGGATAACAGCAGTTGGTAGGCACAGCAGGGGTGAGGCTTGCTCACACTGAATTACGGCTACCTGCAACCCCACCAGTTAGGAATTTTTACTGGGACCCAAACATTTGTGTGGGGGCCCTGGTGTCAGGGGCCTGGGATATGGCAGAGGAAACACAACGACCAGATTATCAATATGTCTGGGTTTGGTGGCACACAACAGTGATCCCAGCACTCTGGCAGGCTGAAGCGGAGGATTACAAGTTTGGACCAAACCAAGCAAGACAGTGAGATCCTGACTCAAAAATAAAATACAATTTTAAAGGGGCTGGGGATGTAGCTCAGTGTATGAGCACTGGTTCAATTCCTTGTACTGCAAACAACCCACCCTTAAGGGTGATAAAGGGCATGGTGGATATAAAGGAAAAGACACTGCTGCAGAAGTTCTCGGGGACTGATCTGTTTAGATGGCCTCAAATGACATCCAGGAACCTCAGACAGACACACTCGTGTGGAAGCAGCAGGTATGGCAAAGGGTTAACAACTTCTGGGTTAGACTGCACTACTGTACATCTTAAATCTCCCTGAGTAAAAAGTTGGAAAGAAAGAAAAAAAGTAATTAGAAGGCAGGAGAGGCAATGGGATGAATGAGTCGGTATTGCTGTGCCTGGCGGAAGCCAAGGGTCAGGGCCCAAGGAGGCTTCCCGACAAGATGACAAAGGGTCAGTCTTGCAGAAAACAAAAAGGGAGTGGCAGGTGCCAGGAAGCAGGTTGAGTCAGGGAAAGAGGAGACAGGGGCCCTTCAAGCAGGACCTAGCGCGACAAGCGTGCGCACCGAGTCTTTAAACCAGGAGGCGTAGCGATCCGACACGATCACAGCCAATGGGAGAAGAGTCTGGAGTCAAAAACTGGAGTGAGAAGGCTCGGGATTGGCTACTCCTCTGATAAAAGGCGGGGCCTAGTGCAGGGAAGACCGGGATTGGCCTTTAGCCACTCACCGTGCGGGAGGAGGCGGGCGCCGACGGGGAGGTGAGCGAGACCATCTCCTGGATCGCTAGGCGCAGCTTGAGCCGGTGTAGCGGGTTGCTGATGCCGATCTCGCGCTGGATCTCCGTGTCCGACAAGTTGGCCATGATGGCACCACTCTTGACGTTGGCCCGGCAGGCGGCCACATACCACGCGGGCATGCCTACCCACAACTGGAGCAGAGGGGGAAAGGGGAGGGAGTCATGGTGGGAGGGGGTAGACAGAAAGCAGGACAGGGACGCATAGGTGAGAGGAGTGGGCAAATGCGGCCCGGAGACCGCAGCAGAAGGGACGGATAGGTCAGGTAGCGGAGGAAAAGAGAGGGATGGACACGGGAGATTCGGAGACACCAGGAGACAGCGGTTCAGTAGGAGCCAGGGAGAAAGAAGAGCAGAAAAATAGATGGAGAATCCCACAGACAGAACCACGGGGAGACATAAAGGGGCGATCGGAGAAACGATAGAGCCAGACCCAGGTGGGTGGGACCGAGGGCAGGGGTGAAAGGAGGGGGTGAGGGAGGAAGGGAGGAGGGAGGGAGGGAGAGAGAGGGGGAGAGGGGGGGCCAGGGAGAAGGCTCAGTAGAATAAGCACTTACCTGTTAA
>NW_004524844.1:1577414-1584846 GCF_000260255.1 Octodon degus
GAGAGAGAGAGAGAGAGAGAGAGACTGTTTCACTGACCGGAAGTCTGCGGTCTCGCCCCGCCCCGCCGTACCGCCCTGGGCCGGGGAGCAGGGCTCAGCCGCGTACCTCCAGCCAGGAAACCACGGTGGGCCCGTCCCAAGCGGCGAAAGGCAGGCCCTGGCGACAGGCTTCTTCCAGGAGTTCGTGCCTGAGGAGGAGGGAAAGGAGCATCAGGCAGAGCCCCCAGCCCTTCGGACAGAGCCCATCTCCACGCACACAGGCGGACACACATTCGCATGCGTGAAAATACTGCCTATGAAAGTGCCAAGTATGGCAGGAGGTCACAGTTACGAGTGAGTCATGTAAATCCAGCTCCCTCACCCCGGGCAACAGAACAAAATAAGCCAGGTGTGGTGGCACACTTCTGTAATCCCAGGGCGCTGGGAGGCTGAGGCAGTAGGCTGGCTAGTTTAAACCCAGCCTGGGCAATTTTGTGGCTCAGAGAGACCCATTCTCAAAAAATAAAAAGGGGCTGGGGATGTAGCTCAAAGTGAAGGCCCTGGGTTCAAGCCTCAGTACCACAAAAAGGAAGAGGAAAGAGACGAAAAACTCCAGGCGTTTCCCTGCAACCAAGTTCATAGCCGTAGACACCCAGTTCTGGCCTCATTTTGGTCTTACCTGTTCCCACCACCACCATCACCCTGCACACACATACACATGCACACACCCACCGCACACACACAGATACACACTCACTTCCGCTTGTTCCTCCGGTCCTTGTCTCCAGGGCCCGTGAGCTTGGCGAGCCCCAGAGGGTCGGTTGCCAGCGTCTCCTCAGAAGGTGTTCCAGCTGGGGACAGGCAGGGGACAAACTTGGGTACATCTCAGGAACTTCAGGCAGGGGTGGGGAGGACACCCAGAGGCACAGGCCCTCAGAGAGGTGTCAGTTTGGTCACAGGGAGAGTAAGATAAAGCCAGACAGGGACCAGTGTCACTTCATGGCAAGGAACTGGAGACATCTCCAAAATAAGCAGGAGGATCACAAGTTGGAGCCTAACCTGGGCAATTTAGCAAGACGCTGTCTCAAAATAAAAATTAAAAACAAAAAGAACAGGGGATAGAGCTTGTCATGAGGGCCCTGGGCTCAATTCAGAGTACTGCACACTTAAGAATAAGAGAAAAGCAATTCATTTGCCCACCCAGGCAGGCCCCCGAGTGCTCTATTGTCTCCTTCCTCCTCTGTCTACTGAGAAAGTCCTGCTGGTCCTCGTGCTAAATGAATGACTAAATGAGTGAACACGTGTGCGCACAAACACTGACAGAAAAGATGGGAGTCGGGGCCCAGAGAGCGGAGCGTCCATTAGAGCACTCACCTAGGGAAGAGCTGTCCCGGCCTGGGGGTCCCATCCGCCCCTTCTCCTTCTTGCCGAAGAGGCGGCCTATGGATGACTTGATGCTCTTCTTTTTGGGGGCTTTGTGCAGGGAATCTGGGGTACCCTCGCTGGATGAGCAGGAGAGAATAAGGGCAGAATCCTTCTGGGGTGCCCCTGTCCTCCCAAGTCACCCTCCTTCCAAGCAAGCTCCCACGCATTCCCAGCCCTTTGCACCCCCTGACCTTCCCCGCGAGGGTCCCCCGTCCTCCAGAGACCCTGCCTGCAACGCCAAGGCCTGGGTCATTCTCTCAAGCCGGGCAGAGCGAGGAGTGGGTGGTGGGGTGTCTCCTGGGATGGCTGGGCCCTCCCCTCTCGGGGCCCCAACTTCCTCCTTGGGGACGTGATTCTGGAGGTAGAGAAATATAGATGCCGGATTAAGCCAGAGGGGTTGTACTGGGGGCTCCCTAATGACAGGGGTGTCTACAAAGGGTATCTGAGATGGCTGTGGTTTGGGGCACTTTATCTGAAAGTAGCTTAGATCAAGCCAGATGTGGTGGCTCACAGCTGTGGTGTGGCACTCAGAGTCAAGAGGACTGTCAGGATTTGGAGGCCACCCTGTGAAAACTCATCTCAAGGAGGGGGAGGGGAGGAGAGGAGGAGGAGGAGGAGGAGGAGGAAGAGAAGGAAGAAGAAGAAGAGGAAGAGAAAGAAGGGGAGGAGGAGGAAGAGAAACTGGGGAGAAGGCAGTGTAGTTTAAGAGGGGGCCATAAAGTCATAGACTGCAGATTCCAGGATACTTGACAAGCTCACATTTATAGTAGTTTTAGCTTTTGGGATCAGGAGTGAGATATGCTGGGCCTCAAAGGTAATGCGTTATAGATCCCCCAATCAGAAAAGCCAGGCTTGGGGCCAGGGAGATGGCTCAGTGGAATAAGTGCTTCTCTGGCAAGCGTGAGGGTCTGAGTTCAATCCCTGGTTCCGCAATAATAATAATAATAATAATAATAATAATAATATTGCTTTACCTCTCTCTAAATTCAATTTTGAGGCTCTGATCATAGTTCTGAGGTGTATGTTTTGTTAAAGTAGCATTTAAAAAAAATCCTACATAGCTGGACATGATAACACAGTCTTGTCCAGTTACTCAGGAGGCTGAGGCAGGAAGCTGGTTCAAGTTCATGAATTCAAGATTAGCACTAGGCGGGGCAATATACAAGATCCCCATCTCAAAAAAGAAAAAAAAAAAAATCCTATGTAGAACCTAGAGGCAGGTGGGGCCAGAAAAGATAGCTCAGTAGAATAAGCACTTGCCTGGCAAGCACAAGGTCCTGAGTTCAATCCCCAGTACTGGGAAAAAATAAATAAAAATATAATAATAATAATAATAACAATAATAATAATAAAGAACCTAGAGGCAGGAGACCGGGAAAAGTAGAACGGCTGTGCACCTGGAAACCAGGGTCTCAACCTCCCTTTGCCCTCTGAGTTGGAACTTTCGGGAAAGCTAACCACGCCTGTGGGGAGCTGCCGCTGCGGCCTGTTGGGAACCCCTGCTTCTGACCTCTCCCTGGCCCGCTCCGCTGCGCAGGTGGGGAGCACTCACGGCTTTGTCGGTGCCCTCTCGGGCAGGGCTGGGCGGAGCCAGGCGGGGAGTGGAATGGCCGGAGCTGGGCGGGGAGGGGCTGGCGAGGGTCGAGGTGGTGAGGGAGGGGGGCAGGGAGCAGCTGCTGCGGTAGCGGCCCAGGGAGTCCAGGCCGGAGCTGGACACTCGGCTCTCCAGCTCCTCCGCCCTCTGTTCTGTCGTCTCCTTCTCCTCTTGGATTAGCCTGGGGAGGAAAACACGAGAGACCAGGTGAGGGTGAGTGGAAGGCGCGGAGTTTAAGGGGAACTCTGCGGAGGGGGGAAGGAAGCCAAACCATCGTGGTGGTCTCAGGAAATCACAGAAGCGTGAGAGCTACATCAGGCTGGTCCTGAGCATAACCAAGTAAGTAGTTCTGTAAAATCATAAAAAGACAACCATGGGCAAGAGAAAATGTTCCACCCGGCGCACGATGCCTGTAACCCCAGAACTCGGCATGCTGAAGCCGAATGGCTGCAAGTTCAAAATCAGCCCGGGCTAGATAGTTCTAGGTCAGCGTAAACGGCAGAGGGACACTCTGCTTCTAAAAAAAAAAAAGAAAAAAAAAATGTAGAGAGGGTGAGAATGCTCCAAGAAGCTGCAAGAGCAAGGCTATAAGAAGATCAGGGTAAGGCTAGGGAGACAGCTCAGCAGAATAAGCGCTTCCCTGGCAAGCACAAGGGCCTGAGTTCAATCCCCAGTTCCACAAAAAAAGATCAGGGTGAGACTAGGCACTCTTGAGGTCAAACTGAAAATGTCATTCACTGCATGAGTCAGGAAATCAGAATTTGAACTGAAGGTTGTGGTCATGTGGGTCTGCTTGCTGGAGGCCCGTGTGTTGTAATAGGAGAACTGCAAGAAAGTAATTTCTGCAAAACTAGGATAGCCATCCATAGAGGATTCTTAATACAAGGAGAGGGCTTGCCAGGTAGCTTAGCAGACTAAAGCGCCTGCTTAGGCAGAGCGCAGCAGCTGAGGTTCTATCCCCCTACGCAGTGAGACCCTGTACTAAATAAATAAATAAAATAAAAGGAGGGTTTGCTGAGGATACAGGTCAGGGGCACAATACCTGCCTCGTAAACACGAGGTCCTGAGTTCAATTTCTAATACCAAAAAAAAAAAAAAAAAAAAGAAAAGAAAAAGAAAAGCTTCTGTTCTATTTAGGTAAGAATTATTTGTGTATAGAGTTGAGGTTCTTCATTAATGTGATATGTGAGGTTTGGTCTTTTTTTAATATACATTTGGTACATAGTATGAGATTCTTGATGCTTCTGCACGGGGACCTTGTTGTACTGAGATCCTGAGGTTCCTTGGGAGATTCTGGGTCCTGGTTATGTGAAGCCATGAAATCCTTGGTGTACTGAAGATCTTTTTTTTTTTTTTTTTTTTTTTTTTGGCGGACCGGGGATTGAACGCAGGCCCTTGTGCTTGCCAGGCAAGTGCTTATTCTACTGTGCCATCTCCCCAGTGAAGATCTTGATGTATTGAGTGTTTATTTTGCTTTTGTGAGGGCCGGGGAGATGGCTCAGTGGAATAAATGCTTCCCTGGCAAGCGCAAAGGCCTGAGTTCAATCCCTGGTTCCAGAAAAAAAAAAATCAAAACATATTTTGCTTTTGTGGTACTGGGGATGGAACCCAAGGCTTCGTGCTTGCCCAGCAAGTACTCCACCACTGAGCGCACCCCAACCCAACACTGGTATTTGGGGATGCAGTCTGTGATGTGCCTGGAAAGTGAGGCCTGCCTGAGACTTCTGGATGGATCACAGGGGATTCCTGGACACCGCAGGGAGTGCTACGCTGACAGAATTCTTTGAAGATAAGGGGAGGGGGCCCCTGGCCCAGCTGTGGGGTCAGGCAGGGCAGGACAGGGCTGTGCCAGGGCTCACTTGATCTCCTTGTTGATGGCCTCCAGCTGCTCTTGGAGCATGATGGCCAGCGTCTGCACATCAGCCTGCCCGCTTGGCGACAGCAGCTCAGCGCCAAACATCCCTTCTGCCTCTTCCTCATCTGAGCCATCCAGCTCCCCAGGGAATGGGGGTGGCATGGACCCAGCAGGTGTGGAGCGTTCCCAGTCCTGTCTGTGTGGGGACAGAAGGACGCAAGGTAGGTCAGGGCTCTGGCTGGCACAGGGTCTTCACTCACCAATCCTAACTTTGTCCACCTGCCCCGTTGTCTCCCGCAGAGCTCATTTGCATAATGGTTTCTCAACCACCCCCCACTCTCCAAGCCATTCCCACAGGCATGACTTTGCCCTCCCCAGCACCTATTTCCTTGACCCCAGCCCACTTCCTTCTTCACCTGGCCCCACCCACTCTGCCATTCTGCCCTCTCCTCCCCATTACTCTGAGGTGCTCACCGTGCACCAGGATGTTCACATGGTGGAGCAGCAGGTGGATGGGAATAATGGAATTGCAGGAGAGTAGAAGAGGGAAGAGAGGGGAGGAATGAGTACAGTAAACCCTGGCTCTCAACCCTGTTCCTCTCTGAACCCTGAGAGGCCACCATTCCCCACTGCTGCCCGCCCAAGCACTGCTCAGTCCAGAGCCCAGGGGCGGATGCTGACCTTGGAGGGCTCGTCTTTGACCCCCGACCAGCGGCCCCTCTTGCCTGCCCGGCTACTGCCAGCCCCATAAGGGTCCAGGGGGGCACCAGAAGGTAACGTGGGTGCCTGAGAGTAACGGAGCTCCAGGGCACTGCCAGGGAGAGACCTGTGGGCATAGGGAGGGCAGTCAAGGGTCAGAGAAAGGAAACAGAGGTCAAAGGTCACAGGGCCAGGTCAATCTAAGGTCAAAAATAAGAGGGATACGTGGAGTCTATGGAAGACAGTGAATAGGGATCAGAAAAGATGAGCTTGACCAGAGGGGACCTGGAGCTGTGTCACCTGGAGTAGGAAGAAGGTGGCCTTCCTCGAAGTTGGTCGATTTCCATCTGCATCCGCTCCATCTCAGCTAAGAGCTGCTCCTGCAGAAGGGATTAAAAGCGTAACACCGGGTCAGAAACTGCCCTGCGCAAGATGACCTCTTCCACCCTGGCTGATCCCAACCTCAGCAGCCGCTGCCACCTCCCCCACCTCCCAGGCCCCACCTTGTTCAGCAGCAGCTCGTCCTGCAGCTTCTTCATGTTGGCAATCTCCTCACTCAGCGAGTTCTGCGGAGAAGGGTGGAAGTGAGAGGGAGGCCAGAAGGAGCTGTGTCCCGGCGGTCACTGCGGCCACCAGTGCACAGTGGGGTGGGAGCGCTAGAGGAGTGGGGACACAGAGTGAGTTGCAGAGATGGGAGGATTGGGGAGCGAATCCTGGGAGCATGGGATTACATGTCTTTGAGATATCCAAGGATTCAGGGTTTAAGGTTCCATGCAGTTTGGGGTTTTGGAAAAAGCAAAGGGCTCAGGATATGGACGCCCCAAGAAATCAGCTCTTGGATGTTTAGATGAGGAGAATGCAGAAGCTTGAGTTTAGGTAGATCTCAAGATAAAGGATCTGCACACCTTTTCCTCCAGCGCCCCCATGCGCTCCTTGAGGTGCAATTGCAGCCGCTCATTGGACTCGCTCAGCAGCTTGTCAACTGTCTCCGACAGCCTCTTGTTGTGGTCATCGTTCATCTTTTCCCGCTGCCGCGCCTGCGCAAAGAAAAGCAGTGTCTTCGGGGGTGCAAGTGCGGGCCCTGCCTTCGTCCTGCCGCCTCGGCGCGGAGCCCCTCCCGCACGTCTAAGCCCCACCCCAGTCCTAAACTCCATCCCGGCCGTCCTCATTCAGCTCACCCGCTGCAGCTCCTGGTTCTTCTCCTCCAACTGGGCCTCCAGCTGCCGAAGCCGCTCTTCAAAATTCCCGTGACGTTCCTCAGCCTAGCAGACAAAACGCCCGGCCTTTGACTATGCCTCACTGAGCAGGTGCAAGGCCCCACCCACTGGGCTCCAGGCTCCTCCCCTGCTATCCAAGCTCCGCCCACTCTACGGTCCATTTAATTTTCTCAAGATCTGTTCCACCCACCTCAGGTTGCAAGCCATTCCCCACTCCCATATTGAGGATTGAACTCCAGGGTATCTGCACTGAGCTACATCCTCAACTCTTTAATTTATTTGTCTTTTTCTCTTCCTCTATTTTTTAAAATTAATTTTATTGAGAAACAAATACCAATGAGACAGTTTCAAAACAGGTTAGTAGAACAGTAACAATAATTAATACATTGCATATTGTTGTCTTCGTAGCAGTTATTCATAGCACAAGATGCAGACATGAGACAAGAGCTTGTGAAGTTGAGCAGCCTTGGCTCAAAATTGGACTCCTCCTGACTCAGCCTCCCAGGGTGGAGGGATTACAGGGGTACACCACACCTGGCTCTAGGCTACTCATCCTTTCAGGTCAAACTAGATCACAAAGTCCCCCATCTTTAAAACTAACTGGGGGCTGGTGAGATGGCTTAGTGGTCTAAAGCACCTACTTAGAACAAGCTTAGCAAAGCA
>NW_004524844.1:1584946-1597980 GCF_000260255.1 Octodon degus
CAGGGACCGCGGTTCAATCCCCCAGCACCACATGCCAGCCAGCCCCGCCCCCTGGTGAGATGAGCTGGTCCCACACACACACACACATAAATAAAATTAAAAAAAAAAAAAAAAACTAACCGAAGCCCTGCCCCATACCGAGTCCCTTTCCTTTACCAGACCCTGAGCCTCACAGTCCCCTTCCAATCCTGTGGATTCTAGGCCCCACCCTACCCCACTTTGCCTCCTCACCTTGTTGAGAGCCGCTACACGCTGGGCCAGCTGCGCCTCTATCTCAGGCAGGGTCTCAGCTTTCTGCAGCGTCTGCTGGAGCTTCTGCTTGGCATCGTCCAGCCACTCGGCCAACTGCCGGCTCTTCTCTTCACTCTGGGACAGGGACCGGCGGAGAAATGGAAAGGGAGAAGTCACGTGGGTAGAGTCTCACCCACATAGTCCCTCTTGAGGGTGGGGTGGGAGTGTAGGGTAGCACTCACCTGTCTGTACAGTGACTCCTTGCTGGCCAGTTCATTCTCCAGCTTGTCGTTGGCGTCGTGCAGAGATGTGGCCTCACGCTGGGCACTCAGGTAGCGCTTCTCCAATGTAGTGATCCGCTCCTCCATATCTTCCCGTTGAGCCAGCGCCTGGGGGGAGGGAGGGGACGGCTGCAAGGACTACAGCTCCCAGAAGGCCCTGGAGTATCCTAGGCTTAGAACCTGGGGTAAGGTTTCCCGGGGATTCCTGGGAAATGAAGTCCCCCCACCCTGTGTCAGGAAGATGATACCCTAAGTCCCCTGACTTCTGAGACTTAAAATGGTTTGCCATACCTCCCATACCGTCTAACGCACTTCTGGATGAGACTTTTACTACAGATGACCTGAAGGTCCCTTTGACCTGAGGCTTTCAGTCAAGCCACCTTTGTAAAAAACCAAGCCTTAGGTTTCCAACAGCTCCAAGCACAGCGTGAACTGCAGAGCACGTGCACTTGTGTCTCATGGGCATGAAATCCCCTTCCACCTAGAGGACACCTCTTGCGTGACCAATGTAGCAGAAGATTAGAACCTGGAACAGGTGCTCCAGGCTCTGGGGGAGTGATAGGACTCTTTTCTGGGAGCCCTTGTGGTGGGAACATACTTCTAACAGTGCCTGTGGTCTACAGTCCTGGATGAAAGCCTAAGTGGATGAGGAAAAGTCAAGTGCTCCCTCTACTTTCTCAAGCACTGCCTTCAGGAATCCAGGTCCACACTTCCCCGGAGCATGACGATTAGGGGCAGGGCATTAGTAAACCAGGAAGGGTTCAAGGCCAACAAAAGATGCAGTTTGCACCCATGGTAGTGGTGCAGGCCTGTGAACCCACTGAGGCAGGAGAATCATGAGTTCAAGTTCAGTCTAGGAAACAGTGAGATTTTTGTCTTTAAAAAAAATGTTTTTTTTTTTTTTTGTTTTTGTTTTTTGTTTTTTGTTTTGTTTTTTTTTGATACTGGGAATTGAACTCAGGACCCTGTGCTTGCCAGGCAGGCACTTGTGCTACTGAGCTATATTCTCATCCCATCCCAAAGTTTTAAAATAAGAGGGCTGGGGATGTAACTCAGTGTGAATGCCCTGGTGTCAACCTCAGTGACACATGCGTGTGCACACACACATTCAGTTTGGGAGCACAAGAGGACGCCTACAGTAACATAACAGCCAGGCAGTGACTGAGGCCTACTCTGTGCACACATCAGCCTCTGAAAGGGCCACAGGCCATTTTCGAAGCTCCAACAGGAGAGTCCACACAGCTTGACGACTGCATATGGGTTCCATCATTCAGCTCAATGACTTTGGCCAAAGGGGGTAAGAAGGCTGAGAGGAGGGAGGGCAAAGGGCAGCGCAGCAGGGGCTCCCACCTCACCTCCTTGAGGTCGCGCTGCAGCTTGGAGTTGGCTTCCTCGGCCTTGCCCAGCTCGCGGTGAGCAGTGCCCAGCTCCTCCTCCAGCTGACTCATCTGACGGCACAGCACGGCCAGGCGCTCCCGCAGCTGGCACACCTCGGCGCGCTGCCGCTCCAGGGCCTCCTCCAGCTCTGCGGTGCGCCTGCTGGAATCTCCGGCAGGACCCAGGCCATTGGCAAGGGTCTAGAGCGAGAGAGGAGGACACAGGGGTGAGAGCAGGGCGCACAGAGATGTAGAGGGGATGCAGGGAGAAGGCTGACCAGCTGAGGAGATGGGGACTGAGGATCATTAAGGATCATGCAGATCAGAGTCCACCAGGGTCACCGAAGGTCACAGAAGTTAGCAGGGTGACCCAAATCAGTAGTCGAAAGCCAGAAACAGTGCTAAGAGTTCATGTGGCCTAAGGTCAATAAGGACCATCACAGACATAAATGATCATCACAAAGCCGGGGAATTCTGAGCTATCGCAGAAAGGGGTCTTTCACTTCTCACCTGCCCATCTCCATCCTTTCCTGCCTCTTCCAGCCCAGATCTCCGCCTGGACAGCTGGTCTCGAAGGCTCAAAGTCTGAAAGAGGAAACGAGGATCAGAACAAAAGGCTATGGGAACCTCTGTTTTACTATGCATAGGAAGGTCGAAGTTTCCTCTTTAGTCATGCCTTTCCTCATTTAACCATGCCTTCCTTCACCCTACCAGGAGTCCCAGACTCCTCCCCTTAGGCTCACTCTTACTGAGAGGTCTCCCCCAAGCCCTGCCCAATATAATTTTCCCTAGAAATCCCCACGGTTTCTTTCAGTGGCGCAGCCCCATTGGTTGTCTGATTAATAAGCTCCGCCCACTGGTAGTTTCTAAGGTCCACCCCAAGGAGTCCACCTCGGTTCTGGCCACCCCACCCCCCACACCTCCTGATTGCTCAGCTCCAGTTCCTCCTCCAGCACGGCCACTCGCTCCAGGGCCATCCGAAGCCGCTCCCGGACCTGGGGATGGGGAGTGGGCGACTGGAATGAGATGGAGACCAGACCCAATTTGGGACAGTTGAGGCTGACCCGAATCTCGACGCCCTGGGACTTGCCTGATAGGGCACATAAGGATTCCTTTCTGTAAATGAGTGTGCAGCTCCCACCAGATGTCAGGCAGCCTCCCCCACTGGCAGCCCTCTCTTGAGCACCCCATTTTACAGTATTTTTATACTATCAAGCATTCGGGTCACAGTCAGTGAAACCTATCACAATTGGTCATAGTAAACTTCCTCCCTCTTAGGATAGCCCCAGCAAATCACAGACAGAATCTCGCCCACTCTGGATGATTCCAGTTAACCAGTTTCTGGTCTTCATCCTGGCTCTTCCGGTTCTCACACCTTCTCATCCAGGGCCTTGTGGTGCTCGAAGAGGGACTTGAGCGCCTTGAGCACCTCCACCTCGGAAGAGACCCCGCCGGGTGACTGGGCCTGGCGCTTCACCACTGTCATGCGCAGTGACCTTTCGTGCCTGGACACCAGACACTCTAGATGTTCCAGGAGGAGCTAGAGAGATAGGACACCAAGTCAAGGAAAAGAGGCAGGCCCAGAGCTCAGGAGGCCATGTCAGAAGGACCAAGAGTTTGAGACCAGCCTGGGCTGGAATGTGAGTTCAAGGCCAGCCTGAACTGCACTGTGAAACACTGTCTCAAAAAGACGACAACGACAAAGACGAAGATGAAGACGAAGAAGAAAGAAGAAGAAGAAGAAGAAGAAGAAGAAGAAGAAGAAGAAGAAGAAGAAGAAGAGAAGAAGAAGAAAAGAAGAAGAGAAGAAGAAAAGAAGAAGAAGAAGAAGGAGGAGGAGGAGGAGGAGGAGAAGGAGAAGGAGAAGGAGAAGGAGAAGGAGAAGGAGAAGGAGAAGGAGAAGGAGAAGAAGAAGAAGAGAAGAGGCAGGGTTGAGGGAGAGGTGACAAGTGTGGAGGACGTGTGAAGGAAGAGGCAGGACCAAGCGCAGGGCAAGGAAAGAGAAAGGGCAGGGAAAAAGAGGGATGTAGAGGCCAAATCAAGGAAGGTAGGTGCAATAGGAAAAGGTTATAGGGATCAGAGAGGGGACATAGAGGAAAGAGGGGACACAGAAGACGTGGCTAGCCCAGAAGTGGGAGCTGGGAAAAAGCAGGAAAGTAAGAAGCAGAAGGATGGGTCAGCCTGAAACACAAAGGGCACGCCCACCCCGCATAGGCCACACCCACACTCCTCACCCTCGTGTTGTTCCGCTCTGCCTTCAGTTCTGCAATCTCTTCCTCCCTCTCCAGCAGCTGCTCCCGACATAAGTTCAGCTCCTTCGTCAGAGCCGCAAACTCCTGTCCAGCCGTGGCAGGATGGGGGCAATCGGATCAATCCTTTCCCTGTGCCCCTCAGTTCGGGACTAAGCCCCGCCCCTTCTTGCGGCTCAGGCCCCGCCCTCCCGGACAAGCCTCTGCCAGACTCCTCCCCTACAGATACAAGCTCCGCCCTTCCCAAATTAGCCCGGCCCAGACCCCGCCCAGACCTGGGGCAGCGCGATGCTGAGCTGGCGCTGCAGCGAGTCCTTTTCGTGGCCCAGCTCGCGCAGCCGCAGCTGCGCCGTCGCCAGCCCGTCCTGCGCCTCGCGCAGCGTCTCGAGCAGGCGCTCGCGCTCGGTGAGCATGGTGACCATGAGGCGCTCCAGCTCGCCGCCTGCCTCGTCCGGGCCCAGGGCCGAGCCCCGCCGGCCATCCTCGCTGATGGTGGGCATCACCTCGCACATCATGGCGGCGGTGGCGGCCTGCAGTGTGGGAAAGGGGCAGGGGCAGCGCGGTCAGGGTATAGGCAAACTGCCAGAGCACCACCACTGGGAAACTCCCTGGGGGAAACTGAAGTGCGCGGACCCTGGCACTGCACCGGAGGAAGCTGAGACCCAGCCATTCTGATAAGGATTTAAGGAAACTGAAACACCAACACCAGGGATTCCATCAAGGAGCCCCAGGGTTGGCCAGTAGGTGCTGCCAGGGGACAGTCCTGTCCACTGTAAGCCTGTCACAGAATAAACTGAAACCCTTTGCTGTCAGAAAAACAGCTCTGGTCATGTAGGTGAGAGCATTTGCGGAAACTAAGGCCAGGCCTCACCAGACACAGACAGCAAGCCTGTGACCCAAGTGTCGCCCTAGTGAATGCAGAAGTCATCAGTCTACCTATTCTGACTTTACTGAGAGTCCTCATCATTCCGCCATTCACAGAGGAGGCAAAACTGAACCACCAACCAGAACCACCACCCCTTTCAGAAAGCAACAGGACTGGGACCGCTGTTACTGCTACTATTACAGAACAAGGTCACCTGTAATAGTAACATCACGGGGAGGGACCCCACCCACTATCCAATCCAAATTTCCCTGCTCCTTCAATTTCCCAGACATCAAGACCCTGGCTCCAGGAGAACGCGAAGAGCCACACTCCATTTGAAAATACAAAAGTAAAAACCATGGCAAGAGGCAGGGCTGTGCTAGTTATCTTTTTCGTCTCAGCTCCGGTTCTCGCCTGCCTCAGCCCCTTCCCACCCCTCATCCCCTAGGAGTCCAGTCTCTGGCCCCTTGCTCCCCACCCCCGGCGTTAGAAAACACAGCCCCTTTCCTCTCGAGGCTCCCAGCCTCCTTCCTTAGACGCAGATGCTTTTTCTCCCTCCTAGGGGACCTAGGAGTGCTCACTCCTCCTGCCAGATCCCGGAGTTTAGAGTGCTCCCGCAGCCCCGGTGGGGTTAACTGAGGATGGGGACGGAGGAAGGGGCGGGGTTTATGGGGCCTGGGAGGCGGGGCTTAGGTCCCAGGAGCCTGAGACCGCGCTGAGAGGGAGCGAGGTCCTCTGAGCCGCTCCCTGGTACAGTTCAGGCCCGACAGGTCAGGCTTGCCTGGCCGAAAGCGGGAGGGACTTTCACTTGTTCCTTTCTGTCCTCCCCAGGAGCAGCAGCATAACCGGTTTGAGAGAGGATAATTCTCAACCCCACCCAACATGCAGATTGTTCCCACAGCCTGGAACTGAGGCCTTGGACTCCCAGGAGGACTCTGGGACCTGGGAAAGGAGGGGGCTGTGAGCCCGCACTCTTGGGCCTTTGGGGTGGTGCATCTGAGAGTCCAGACCCCAGAATCCCCGCAGTCTGAGACCAGATTAGGGAAACGTTTATGGAGAGCAGGACAGTGTAGGCCAAAATCCAGTAGGACATTTGGAACCCACAACCTGCTCAGAAGATGTGACACAGCCTGTTTTGGGAAGGCTGCTCTAGTACCTCAGATTTATTTCCAGGGACAGAACACAGAGCTACGTATAGATCTAGAGAGCGGGTGTCGTCAAGATAGGACTGGAGGCAGAAAGAAGTAGTGCTTCCATCTCTGCTGTGTGCAGGCTAAGTAGAGCGGTCTAGAACCAAAGTCGGGAATTTACAACCAGCCAAAAGCAGCCTCCTAAGTTAAAGTATCTGGGTTATCCCAGAACCCCAAACACAGAGGAGCATCATAGTACCATGGAACACACAGCAAGACTAATGAAATGTAATCTAGAACTAGGAACCAACTAAGGACCAAAGGATTAAGGCAGAATGAAGCAGAGTCACATTCTTCGTTGGATCAGAAGACTAACTCAGTGGTAGAACACGAGCCCAGAGCTTAGCGCATGTACCCAGCTTTAAGTTCAATGTCCAGCCTCCCAGGGGTGAAGGGGAAATGCAGAAGACAAACTAACCAGGATGAATTACTGGGAGAATCAGAAAGCAGAAGATGTGCTCTGGAACTGAGGGTTAGCTCAGTGGAGCAGTACTTGCCTAGACTATCTCAGGCTATCAGTTCAGTGTTCAGCCCAGCCCCTCACACTGAAAAAAAAAAAAAAAAAAGTGCTCCAGAATTCAGAACACGCCATCAGTATGAAGAAAAATAAGGAGTTCATCTGGAAATTGGAAGTACCTGAAGAAAAACAAAAAATTAGGATAGGATTAAGCAAGAATTAAGAATTTCCTGAGAGATAGGCATTCTGGTACATCCCTGTAAGCCCAGCACTTGGGAGGCTGAGGCAGGAAGATTCTCACAAGTTCAAG
Source organism: Octodon degus (assembly GCF_000260255.1). Classification (NCBI taxonomy): domain Eukaryota; kingdom Metazoa; phylum Chordata; class Mammalia; order Rodentia; family Octodontidae; genus Octodon; species Octodon degus. The sequence goes on from NW_004524844.1 coordinate 1,591,906, forward strand.
GCTAACTTGGGCTACATAGTGAGTTCAAGGCCAGCCTGAACAACATAGCAAGATCCTGTCTTTAGAAAACAAAACAAAACAAAAAAATAATTTCCTGAGATTAAGACTGAACTGGCAAGGGAGAGGCGTGTTCTGGAAATGGGAACATTCTAAGCTGAAGGCTCTGGAGGAGGAGAGAGCCTAGAACATGCTTAGTATGCCAAAGTGGCAGATGGAGGAGACGGCCACAGTGCACCAGGAGAGAAGTTCTACACTAAGGCCACAGGGGGGAAAAAAAAAAAGAAAGAAAGAAAGAAAAAGAAAGAAAGAAAGAAGAAAAAGAAAAGAAAGAAAGTGGCCACGGATAGGCCTAGAACCTAGAACCTGAGAAAGAAAACTAAAATGTAGAACACCTTGTGGACTATCTTCTAGATTTAAGATTGTGAAATGAGATGGAACATAAGACAAAAAAGTTACATTTAGAATCAATATCACATTGGAAAAAAAATCACATTGGAAGAAGGCTAGAGCACATAATAGAACAGACTCTAGAAGTTAGAATGTTTCTGGGAAAGAGAATGCAATCTAGAATGTCAAGGATGTGGACACACCTAAAATGGAAATTTAGCAGAGACTAAGTAAAAAATGGTTGCTAGAAAATTAAAACAGGTCTGTGATCAGAACTTGGCTTGGGAACATTATCTAGATATTTGAAAAGATAAATGGAAAAAGACATGACTGGGGTCTAGCAGCTGATTTAGAACAGTTGTTCCCTGGGTGTCTCGGTGAGAACAGAGACATCCTTTGGGTCAATTCTAGGACTTAGAAGGAATCTGGAACATGGAGCAATTGAAGGCACTGAGTAACTAGAAACATGGAAGTCTGCACGTAGGTTCTAGATCACCCAAAGCGCCTACCTAGTAAACCTCAGAATCCATCTGGAGGAATGCAATGTATGATGGGCTCACTGGCCTGAGAAAGTGTACTCAGGTGCCATCAGGACATGGGGCTCAGAGGCAACATAGTTCTGGAAACAGTTCAGAATTAGGAGTCTTAGGGGAGAGAGGAGAGGGGATTCCAGAAGCCTAGTGTCTCACATGCTGAGCATGGCCTGGGGGGTGGTCAATGCCATAGGAAATGTGAATTTGACAAGAAGCCATGAGGATCTAGGTCCCTAAAAGTTCAATCTGAGACGCTAGATGCTGGCAGGGAAGGGGTTCTGCACTCCTGAACCCTTGTGGAGGTGGAAGACCAGAAGTTAGAAGCTTAGAGCTAGTCTTTCAGAGAGGGAGAGCTGGGGCAGTTGGTCTAGGTAAGGGCTGATGGGCAGTACAAAACCTGGGTCCTGCAGGGATGTGGGAGTGGGGACCAGACGCTTAGGTTGCCCAGCGGGGAGGGTGGACAGAAGCTGAGGAATTACATTTCAGATCCTGCAAGGAAGCGAGTCATGGCGCCTGAGTTCCTAAGGAGCAGATGCTGGGCACCAGGAGGCTGAGTAGGTTTGTCTGAGGAGCATGAGGCTGTTCAAGTAGGTGCTCAAGGGCCAAAAGCCGGGCCACGGGATTCCTGGGACTTAACATCCTGGTCCGGCAGCTGGGTGAGCACTGACTGCTTTCCAGACCCGGGTGGGATCTGAGTGTTAGGTACCAAGGTCCCTGAGGTGGACAGGGCAGGAACATTCAGTAGCCTTGTCTCCTCAGGAAGAAGCTAGGATCCCAGAAACCTGGGGTGCCGGGGACAAGGCTGACAGTCTGGCCAGTAAGATCCTGCGGCCCGGGTCAGGGAGGGCCCGGGTATCCCCGGGTCACAGGCTCGGCTGGGGGTGTCCCCCTCGCCACCTGCGCCCCCCTCCCTGGCGGCGCGGCTCAGGGTGGGGAGCCAGGCTCCCGGGAGCGCTGACCATGGACAGCTCCGGAGCGGGCCTGAGCCCAGAGCGGCCGTCAACCGGCAGGGCCAAAGGATGCGGCCGAGGCTGGAGACCTGGACGGGGGCGCGGATGGGGGCGATGCCGGCGCCCGGAGGAGCAGGACAGTGGCGGGTGGCGTCCGGGGTGCCAGGGACTGGAGAGCAGAGGGACCAAAGCTCGGGGGGTCCGCGGCTGGATGTAAGAATCCAGGCTCCTGGGCCCCGGAGGAGGCGCAGGGAGGCAGCACGCCCGGGATTCCAGGGTTCGACTGGGGACTCTGGGCGCCAGGAAGGGGATGCTGAGTCTCCAGGGTCTGGCTGTGGAATCCGGGCTTCAGGGCCCCAGGGGATGAGCTCGGGAAACCAGGATCTCCGGGAGGCGGGGGAAGCTCGCCCAGGGTCCCCGGGGTGGGCGCTGCCGGGCGGGCTGGGCCAGGAGCTTACCTACCTGGTCCGCGGCGGCTGCGGGCGGAGCTGGGCTGCAGAAGGGATGTGGGGTGGGGTGGGGGGACCGGGCGGGGCCCCTGGCGGCGGCCGGGGCCCGGCTCTGGAGCTCTAGAGCCCTGTCTCCGCCGCTCGCGCGGGCTCAGCGTCTCCTACTCCGGTTTGGGCGCTGGGGACCCCCCTCCCCCTCACAGCCTCACTGCCCTCTACCCCCTAAATAGCCCCTTGCCCCGATCGCCGTTCAGCCTCCCCCCGCGAGGCCGCAGCCGCCAGATCCAGGGGTGCCCACCAGCGCCCCCCAAATCCCACCTCCCCCCCAAAATTTCTTCCTCCCTCCCCCTCCCCCCCACAGCTCCCAGGCGGTCGTGGCCCCTTTAACAGGAGACCGACAGACGGTGTGGAGTGGCCAATGGGAGGCGGTGTCCGCGCCGGCCGGCGACTAGACCCCGCCCCTGCACGGGTAGGGAGGGGCCGCGCGGGCGGAGAGCGGGAGGCGGGGGCTCAAGGTGCATCGACCAATAGGCGCACGGCGTGAGGCCGCTGGGGCGGGGGGCGGAGCCCGGCAGGGGGATGATGTCACCTGGAGCTAGTATCTCGCAGGTCGGATCGCGACTCCGGACCCCAGATCCCCGCGGTGACGCGCGCTGGCCCTGGGGCTGCACAAGACGTGAGGGCTGGGCGGGCAGCGGGATGGGGATAAAGGTTGGATTTTAAGGAAAGGGCGGCTCCCGGAAAGACACGCTTTAGTTGGAAGGTGGGATGAGTGCCCAGTGGGTGAATGCACCTTGTTCTGCACCCCTGCGCCCGCCTCGGGAACTGCACGCGGCACCCGCACCCCCGACTCCCACGCAGACGGTCGTGGGCCTGCAGGGCTCCCCCGGCGGACGAGGCTAATGGTTCGCTCCGCCCCGCCCACACACAGGCCGCCCACTGGCTGCTGCTGGGGCTCAGGACTCTTCGGTTAGATCAAATGCGGAGGAAAGGGCCGCGCCCGGCTCCGACCCTCTTAAGGGTAGGAGGCGTTGTCTTTACTGCCCCTGCACCCAGACCCAGACCAGGTGTTGGCCTCCACCTCGGACCTGCCCCTACGAACCCGGCCAGCATGCACCTTCAAGACCTGGGGAGAGGAGAGGGTGCTGCCTCTGCTGTCTGACTTCGAAAAAAACGTTAGGGCTCAGTGTCGACCTCCGCTCCCCCAAGCCGGGCACCTCAGGATGCTCTAACCCCAAGACAGACACACAGACACTTAGTGAGGGTCAAAGATCTTTAAATAGGGTGACAATAAATACTGTACAAGGGAGAAGTAAGGGTCCAGATCTGTAGTTTCAGCCTCGTGACTCCAAGGACCTGCGGGGGCAGGGTAAAGAGAGGGGAGCAGGCTCAGGGGAGAGCTGAGGGGGCACTAGAGAGCAAGGTCTGGGCACAGGGAGGTGCAAAGGTGAAGCTGGGAGGAGGTTCCAGATGAGGGAGTATGGGAGCTGGTGCTCCCAGGGAGTGTGGCCACAAGGAGAGGGGTCAAGGGCCAGAGTACCCAAGGACAGGCAGGAGCTAGGGTTGGCGGGAAGCAAGCGCCCAGGGATCACAATGGCTGGCCTCAGGGGAGGTGGCAGTGACCCCCAGGGTGGGTGCCCAGGGGCTCACGAGTAGCTCTGGTGCTGCTGGCGCCGGCGAGCGGAGCGCATCTTCTCAAAGCGGGCCTCCATCTCCTCCAGCACACGGGGCGTATACCGCACCACCAGCTTCACGGAGCCCTGGGCCGCCTTCAGCAGCTCCACTGCCTTCTCATGCTGCTCGCCCTCCACGCTCTGCAGGGCAGGCCGGTGCACAGCTGGCTGGACCCGCCCACCGCTGGCGAGCCCGGTGCCAGGCCAGGCGGGGACAGGGCCTCCTCCTGGGAGTCACTCACTGATCCCATCCTGTCCTCTCCCCCTAACAGCCCACTGGTCCCTTCCCAACCTGGTTTCCCTTTCTTGGGCCACACAGCTCTGGCCTGACTCAGGCTGTATCCTCCCATTTCTGGACTTTTTTTTTTTTTTTTTTGTCTTTTTGAGACTATCTCATTACACAGCTCAGTGCTCAGGCTGGTCTTGAATTCGAAATGATCCTCCTGCCTCAGCCTCCTGAGTGCTGGGTTTACAGGTGTGTGCCACCAGGTCAAGCTCCTCTTCTGGATTCTTTCCCTGGCCTCCCCATGCCGTCTCCCTCCCAGATGCCCCCAGAACATTCCTACAACCCCAGGCAAAATCATTCCTTCCCTGCACTCAGCCTTCCTGTGGCTTCTTAGGCTGGCACTGAAGTCTTGCAGGAGTAGCCCTGGATCAAATGCGAAGGTCGACACTGACACCTACCAGTTATGCTGCTTTTCACTCTACAGCATTTTCATTAGCCACATACCCCAGATCTCCGTCAGAATTGAGCCCCATCTCAGAGAAGCACGGAGTTAGCCCTTGTCTAAAGCCCTGCATCCAGGAATACTCTTCACCTGGTTTGCTCGAAATCCTATTCATCCTTCAACACCGAGCTCAAATGTTTCTTGTGCAAAAATTTCCCTTCTCTACAATGGACTGGAGCCACATCTGGATTCTCACAATGCTCTGTGCTTCTGCCTTATGTCTCTGAATTAGGACTAGTTCAGTCAGACTAGGCAGGAGTCTTGGGGTGTGAAGCCCTACACAGTACAGGTCTGCCCACTGAACAGTAAGTACTCAGTCAGTGTTCAGTGGATGTCACTATCAGGGTGTGCATAACAGATGATCACCCAGCCCTGCCCACCCCCCAACTCACCACACCGTTCACCGACAGCAACTGGTCTCCACGCTTAAGGCCTCCATGCCGATCAGCTACACCTCCGGGGATGACTCGCGAGATGTAGATGGGTGAGTTCTGCTCTTTGCCACCCATGATGTTGAAGCCCAGGCCCTCATCTGTCTTGGGCAGCTCCACTACCCTGGGATGTGCATGCCCCTCACTGGCTGTGAAGGCAGCTACTGTGGCCTAGTGAAGAGGATGTGTGAGGTGGTGAGGGATGGGGCAGGCGCAGGGGCAGAGGCCAGGTGGGGACAACCAGCTGAGCGGGAGTGTGTTCCTCACGCTCAGGGTCACACTGTGCTGCCCAATCTTATTTTATGGTTTTGTTAGGTACTGGTGATTAAACTAAGAACCTTTTTTATTTTGAGCCTGGGTCTCGCTAAATTGCTCAAGCTGAAGTCAAACTTGGGATCCTCCTGCCTCATCCTTGAAGAGTACTGGGATTACAGGTTTGTACCACCACATCTACTCTTTTACAGATGGAAACAGCCCAGAGGGAACTGAGAGCCAAAAGAAGGAACAAGAAGCCGCATCTAAGTTCAGTGTGATGAGTTCTATAGGACAATCTGCTATACAGATGTTTACTTTTATCCTCTAGGCAGCACTAAGATGATTTCCATTGACCTATTAAGCGACATTTGTTTCAGTTTAAGATGTGCGGTTATTTAAACGAAGTTATAAAGACTTATAAGGGTTTTTATAGTTCTGGAGGACCTAGGACTGCCTAGGCTGGGAGGGCAGGATGCCTACCTTGGCCGTGGCATGAGCCCGGATCTCTGCGCTGCCCGTGATATCCAGCGTGTCATAGAGCTGCTCATACACCTGCGGAGGACGCAGTAGTGTCTTAGAGTTGCCACTTTCCTCCTATCTTAGACATATTCGCCCCTGTGGTCTCCTCTCATCACCCAAAGATCGGCCCGGCCCGGCCCGGCCCGGCCC
>NW_004524844.1:1598673-1611400 GCF_000260255.1 Octodon degus
GCCCCGCCCCGGGCGGCGGGCGCCCCCTGCGGAGGCCCGGCCGGCTCCCGGCGCGGCAGCAATCTCTGGGGTCCGGCATGTACGCGTCTGGTGCAGCTACTGTGCCTGGGCCCGCTTCTTCCGTACCACTCCGTCCTGTCCACCCCTTCCCAATTCTTTACCCAGGTTTTCACACTCAACAGGCCCCAAGCAGCGAGACCAGTAAGGTGAGCAAGATAAATATGCCCGCTGCCTGAGAGGCTTCTGCTCTAGGGGGTGACACTACTGGCGACGCTGTGCTGGAAATTTGAGAGTGGAACCCTGCGTGGTGGACCACGCCTGGATGGCCGCGAGTTTGAGGCCAGACTAGGCTACATATTGAGGTCATGGCCAACCTGAATGACTTAAGAGATCCTAGCTTAAAAAAAAAAAAGCGGAGGGAGCTGATCTGAGTTGAGAGAAATTCTCTGGAAAGGGCACTAACAAAATCCTGAGCATCGGAGTATGGTGGCGCATGTCTGTAATCCTAGCATTCGGGAGGCAGAGGCAGGAGGATCGTTGTGAGTTCGAGGCCAGCCTGGGCTACAAAGTGAGCTCAAGACCAACCTGAACTGCATAACGCGTCCTGTCAAAAAGACTATATATATATATATACACACACACACACACACACACACACACACACACACATATATATATTTGAGCGGTAAAATGCACAACAGGCAAGACCTGGGGTGTGGTGGCATTTGCCTGTAATCCCAGCTACTTAGGAGGCCAAGGCAGGAAGACAGCCTGGGCAATTTAGGAGACTCTGCCCCGAAAATTTAAAAATAAAGGCTGAAGGTGTAGCTTAGCGATAAAGGATTGCCAAGCATACGTGAGGTCCTGGCCTCAAACGCAGTACGCAAGGAGGGTAACTGCGGAAAGAGTGGAATGGGGCTAAAAATGGAGACATAGAAGTTGGGCAGATGGTTGGAGCACAGCCTTATTTGTAGGCATCTGCAGTGAGGATCTGGGACTCCATGGACACTGCTGGAAGCCTGTGACCATCAGTTTTCAGTTTAGGTTGGCTGTGGCCACTGTGCAGACTGCCTCAGAGAGGAAGCAGTGGTAGGAGGCACAGGCTTGTCTCCCAAGCTCCTCAGGGCTTGCCTACAGATGGGGCAAGTGGCAGGCCTTGGCCGGACGGCCTGTGGGCAGTGGTGGAGAATGCAGCATTGGGGTGCTTTAGTGCCTTGGCAAAGATGGCTGTGCTGGAAGAAGATATTTTGAATTTGAGGAGCCTGTGACCTGCAGGCAGTTGGGACAGCAAGTGGGAAAGAACACTGGGGGATGGAGGGGGCAGGAGAATTCAACAGAGTCCTTAGGACAGCACTCCCAAGTCAGGAGACAGCGGTGTGTGCTAAGAACAGGCCCCCGGGGGGGAGGAGCAAGGACAGTTTTTAGGAAGAGAAATGCTGTGGGAAGGCTGAGGAAGCACCGAAAACGTAGACTAGACTTGTGAAATTTGGCCTGTTGTGCACAGGCTTCCAGGCAAGGTGGAAGGAAGCTGGTGGCTCCCAGGAAAGGGCTTGCTCAGAGTGGCTGGACTATAGCAGGCTGGCTTGTCTGGCCAGCTCATTTTTCATGATGTGTGTGGTACAGTACTTGGGATCAAATTCAGTTCGTCAGGTTGGCCCTGTAGTGCAACCTTGCCTCAGCCTCACAAGTAGCTGGGCCTTGCAAAGGCATGTATTTATAGAATTAAAAAATAACAAGGGCTAATAACAAAAAACCCACTAGCTCTTTTACCTCTCCTAAATCTACCTCCTTCAAGAGGTGGATGTCTCACATCTGTAATCCCAGCATTTGGGAGGCTGACACAGGAAATTTGTAAATTCAAAGTTAGGATTACTAACTATAAATTAATGTTGGGCTGGGGAGATAGCTCAGTGGCATAAATGCCTACCTGGTGAGTGAAGGGTCCTGAGCTGATCACCGGTACCAAATAGATAAATAAAAAATAAATAAATTTGGGCCAGCCAGATAGTTCAGCAGACTAAAGCGCCTGCGTGCCCCGCTGGCCCCACCTCCAGGGTGTGCTGAGATTGCAACAGAGACTGAGCAAGGTGGTGCGCACCTGTAATCCCAGCGCTTGGGAGGCTGAAAACAGGAGGATCACTAAAGTCGGATACAGATCCTATACTACAAAAAAAAAAAAAAAAAAAAAAAATTACAGTTGGTGTCTGTTGCTTTTGTATTTAATTAACATGGTATTTCCTGATTTATTTATTTATTTATTTATTTTGTACCAGGGATTGATTTTAGAACCCTGTGCTTGCCAGGCAAGTGCTTATTCTACCAAGTTATCTCCCTGGCCCCTTTCCTGATTTCTTGATTTCCCTGCTGCTAACATATTACACATTGCTTTCTGTTTGAATCATCTTTCTTCTATGTCCCTGAGAATTCTGAAGTTGGGAGCTTTTGGTTTTCCTACTAAGAGCTCACAGATGTCAGCCTACTGTACTGCCACTCTACTGTGATCACATTCTGAGGTTATGCTGCATTTCAATAGTTCCTTGCTTTGTTTCTGTGATTTCTATGAACCTCTTGACTTATTTCTGGCCGATTCATAACTAAACAACTGTGTGGCCCTCTGTCCTGTTTCCACCTCTCCCAAGCACGGCTGTGGGCCGGGGACCTGTAGAGCTCTTCTGCCTGCGCTTGCTCCCACAGGCTGACCTCAGGCAGTGGCCTCCCACTGAATCCAGTCACCACCGGGCTGGCGTGGCCAGTCACCTGAGGGCTGAGTTCTCCTGCAGCTTCTCCCAGTGCAGTTTGCAGAGTCCCCAGCAGCAGCAGCAGCAGCATTTTCTTTTCCTACATTGTTTCTTTCCAAGTCTCCAGCAACAGGATCTCCAAAAAGATCCTATTGAGTTTTTTTATCTGGAAACTTCCTACAAACGTAAGTCCTCTTGTCTCTGCCTGGGCCGCCTGCTTTGTAGCAACTGCCATCTTGAGAATTCCCTCCACGTCTCTCCTGAAGCATGTTTTCAATTCCTAAAGTGACTGTGTCTTATTTTCAGCAGTCTGCCTACCCTTAATACACTTGTTTGTAACAGGAAGATTTCACATCATCTTGAGCCTAGTCAGCAACTACATCCACTTACTAAATCCTTGTTTCCCAGTTCTAGAATTTTCCCTTCACTGAAAATCCAGATGTTAAAATTCTCTATTTTCCCTTAATTTGTGAAAATTTCAGTTATTTCATTCTCAACTCCAATTTGTATTACCATGTTCTTTTTAACAATTCCTGCAATTTAAGAGCTGTTTCTAGCATGACTGGCAACTTTAGAGTAGATGCTGACCATTGTGAACCAAAATCTGGTGGTTCTAATGTCTCCCTCCAGTGAAGCAGGCAGAGTGCCCTATTGGCAGGCTGACAGCCACAACCCGATGAGGTCTTGCTTTGCGCTCACCCTGACCGACGTGCAATCTGCACATCTTGATCAGCGCTGCGTGCCATGGGGACTTGACCTGAGAAGTGACCCCACAGGACTGCAATCTGCTCAGCTGTCGTCTCCAAGTGAAGCTGTATCCTGCAATGGGGGTGGGGACCGTGCCTTGTAGTAACCACTGGAGGGAGGAGTGCCCTCCTCCCCGCCTAGTTCCACCTCTGGAACTCTACTGAGAGCAGCTTCTGCAGGGCTAAACTGCTGAGCAGTCCTAAAACCAAGTTCATGTTGCTTGAACAAGAATCACACCCACCAGTGTCTGGTCCCCATGCTGTTCCAAAGGTTTTGATGTGTTCGGGCCTTGTATGGCTGATCTATGCAGACTTGTCCAAACCGGGCTAACGGGCTGGTACTCCCTTGAGTATTTTTAGTTTATTATTATTATTGTTGTTGTTTTGTTCCATCTCTTTGATTGTACCAGCAAGAAGTATTTTTTCCTAAAATAATTTCTTCCAGGGTTATTAATTTTGGGGCTCTCGTTAGTTTTTTCTCAAATGTCTGTTTCTTGCTGTGCTGTTCAATACCAAGGCCAGTAAAAAACCAGACTAGTCTCACAGGCAGCAGTCAGGTTCAGCTGCTGGGCTGGCTCTGCTCTACCAGGCAAGTCACCCTTGCAGACCAAGACTGCTCCAAAAGATCTTCCTGGACCTGCCTCAGCTCCAAGCACGCCAAGTGCCACTAAAGACTGTCATTCTTCCTCTTCCCCCTCCTTGCTGAACTGCAGCCTTGACCTTCTCTCCAGGCGAAGGGCTTCTTCTTGGTGGTGACCTCATCCAAGTGTTCACCCAGCCTCAGGCTGTCTGGGTACTGACCTGAATCTGTTGCTGACGGTTCCTCTTCTGCTCAAGTTATCTTTGTTGGGAAGCTTCTGTACAACCCAGCCTGAACCAAGGCCTTCCCAGGATTCCTGCTCTCCCCCTAGCCACATTCTTTGTGTCTCCTGCCTCAGACACAACAGCTTCCCTCCCATACATTTTGTTTCTGCTGAGTAACCCAGTGCCCTCGTGCCATTCCCAAATCTGGGTGAGAACAAGGTGGGGTGTGGGCTGAACACAGGAGAGGGTTCCTTACCCCCCCGGCCAGCAGTCCTGGTGTCCTGGAGAGCCTCAACCCAGGAAGCTTGAGCTTGAGGGGCACCCAGAAACCATATGCCAACATGAACCAGCTGAGTCAACCAACAACCTGAGATGTTAGGAGCAGTAAGGAAGAAAACGTACCCACCAACAACAGGAAATTAATTTTATTCTTAAATCCAAGGGGCCAGAACAAAGAAACTCCTGCCCTTGGAGGGCAAACTGAGGTGGCCAGGAAGGATGGGGAAAGGATGACAGTGAGGGATGGGTGGAAACACGTCCAAATAGAACAGCTGGCAAGACCTCTTCATTCAGGTGCCGCCTCCATGAGATACCCATTCTCCGGAGCCATGTATCCATCACCACCCTCTGACTCCATGTACATGTCACGGCTGTCATTGCCCAGACCTTCTAACCCGTTGTCCTGGCCACCCCCACCCCCACCTCGGGCCTCATCCCTGCCCCGCTCACCACCCCGCTCTCCCCGCTTGTGCTCTCGATCACGGTCACGGTCCCGGTCCCGGCGTCGTTCCCGCTCACTCCGGTGGCTCCGACGTCGTTCCCGGTCACGATCCCGACCCTTCTCCTCTGGGCCATCAGGCCCGTCAGGCCCAAGCTCGCCAGGAGGCCCATCATCAGGAGGCGCATCACCAGGCTCAGATGGCTCAGCCATGTCACCACTGCCACCACCACCGCCGCCACTGCCGCCGCCACTGCCGCCGCCGCCGCCGCCACCACTACCACCACCACCACCACCACCACGCAGCTCCTCCTTGCGTTCCCGCTCCCGCCGTGCCCGTTCCCGGCTCCGACTGCTTCGCCGCTTCCGGTCTCGGTCCTTGTCCTTACTCCGCTCCCTGGATCGACGACGCTCATCCTTGTCACGACTCCTTGAGCGCCTCCGACGGTCACGAGAGCGGGAGCGTCGCCTTTCCCGCTCTTTGTCTCTCTCCCTGCTCCGCTCTCTACGCTCCCGCTCGCGGTCCCGGTCCCGGTCCCTGTGTGGAAGCGGGGAGGGGCCAGGCCTGGATGAGGTGGGCAGTGGTGTGCAGCCGGGCGCCCCACGTCACCTGCCCGTTCCCAGGAAACTAAATGCCCAATCTTACCTCTCATCATAGCGGGATGTATCATCCCGGCCTGAATGCCGGATGTTCACATCAGCCCCACCTCTTCTGGTACCACCAAGGCCGCCTCCTATGGGCAGGGCAAGTGAACACAGGGTCAGTATGGCTGGGGCACCGAACAACTAAAAGGACCTCAGAGAGTAGAGGGCAGGAAAACTACCACCTCTGCAGATGGCCAGGGGGCCGCCTCCAGTGTCCACCACCTCTGCACTCTTGTCCAAGACAGGCATGTTCTATGGCCTGAAAAGGCCTTCACCGGCTGCTACATGGGAGCATGTGGCCTTGCCTGCTGGCTACTACACAGCCTTTCAGACCCTCTCCTGCTCATCCTGACATTGGCGCACCAAGGTGAAAATGGGGCTATTTCAATTCTGCAACACTGTTCCTGACTCAAATTCCACTGCCTCACCAAAGGGGCAGAAAAGTCTATTTTTTTTTTTCCCCTTTTTTTGGTGGAACCGGAGAAAAGTCTAAAGAGCCATCACATTCTGCTTTCCACCAAGGCCACAGACCCTTACTCCCAGATGTCTCAACTCCCACAGCCCTTGAAGTCAGCCATCAGCTCAGTGCCACTTCCTCAGAAGCCCTCCTGGCCAACCATTAGCAGCCCCTCTTCTCAGCACCATCAACATCTCTGATGAGTTTCCAAGCTGCTCTGTGAGGTGCTGACAACTGCATGTTGGCAGACTGCAAAACCAGTGCCTGGAGTTGCTTGCTGGCCCCAGCACAAGTGAGGCACCTGACCTACAGGTTTGTTAAGTAGATAACCCCCCAAGGGACAGATGCCACCTTCCTTCCCAGGAAACCATTCTGTCATTTGCCCTGGCAACCTGGCAAGCAAGGGGCAAGGCTGGGACTAACTTGTCTGGCTTCACAGCAAGCTCTCTTTTTGTCAAGTTCCACATGAGGACTAAGCCAGCCAGGCATGGCACATGCCTATAAGCCAGCACTCAACACAGAAGCCAGAGGCCTTTACACTATCTCTAGCCGTTCCATTTGTTTTTGAGGCAGGGTCTCACTAAGTCACCTAATTGCCTGGGCTGGACTTGATCTTGACGATCCTCCTGCTTCAGTCTCCCATAGTGCTGGGATCATATCCATGAAACTGAACAGTGCATCTAGCTCTTCTTTCTTCTGAGACAAGGTCTCACCACATAGTCCAGGCTGGCCCTGAACATAGGATCCCCCTGCCCTGGCCTCCTGAGAACTAGGAAGGCACACCTGCACCACCACATTCGGCTTCAACATCACACTCAGCTCATCTTTCTCGGACCTGCCACCAAACTGACCTTGACTGAGATGATGAATGACAGCGGCTGCCAATGTCTTACTCTAGACCAGAAGCCTGGCACACAGCTGGTGACCCAGGGGATGCTTGCTGAGCCAACGAACAGATGAACAAACAAGTGAAGTGAGAGCAAGAGCAAAGGACAAGCAGACAAGCAGGTGCCACCTAGAAGTCCCGCCAAGTCTACTGGCCAATCTGGGCACCAGATGCAGTGAGCCCACGATTTCCCACCAGTGTCCCAGAAGAGGAAGAGGGTGGACTTGGGGCAATGTCCAGCCGGCAGGCATGCAAGGCAGGCCAGTATTCACCCAGGCCAGTCACTCAGAGAAGCCAGGCAATGAGAGAATGAGAGAAGATGAGCTCAAAACACAGGGAGGTATGAAAAGCAGACAGAAGGCAGCAAGAGTGTGAACGAGAGGGAAAGTGAGGCCACAGGGGGCAGGACCCAGGCCCGGAGCACACACAGCTGCTCACCCAGCCGCCGGGGCCTCCAGCCCTTCACAGTCCGGCCCCTCTCCACATCCACGAGGACTCTCCTGCCATCAATCTTCTTGCCATCTGCGTGTTTGTAAGCGGCTGCAACAGACGTGGGGAGGGGGAGGGGAAAGAGTCCCCACAAGGTCCTCTAGTCAAGACAGAGCCCCATGTTGCAGCGTCCCCACCCACAGACCACTATCATGGCCCAAGCATTCACACTCACACACGTACCCCACCAGACAGCCAGGCACCTGACAGCCAGACCGACCCTCTCCCGACCCAGGGAAGGGCCTGCTCCATCTCAGGGCCTGCTTCCTTCTCAGCACCCTCATCACAGCTGAGGGTGATTCCCACCAAGCTCCACTGTACCCCAGGTATGCCCCTCTCTCCCACCAGATGGAGCAGCCCCCTCCTGCTAGGAGGCCAAAGTTGCTGCAAAGAAACTGGAGGTTAACTTAACACTGGACTCTGCTGTGGGGGAGGGAGCTCCCCCACAACCCCAGGCATGCACCCTAAAACATTGTGCTGGGGCAGGAGGCCCAATTGGGCCATTCCATACCCCAGTTAACACCAGTTTTTCTTTTCTTGTATGTTTTTTAGGGGAAGGAAACTGAGTGGGTAAACAGACATCAGAACAGAAAATAAACCAGAGGGAATTGGGAGAAATCTCCAAGAAATGGCAGGGAGCAGAAAGGTGGGTTATGTGCTCCCAAGGGGCCTGGAAGGGCCCCTGAGCAGGGCAAGTGAAGGAAGGCTGGGGAGACGTGCGGTGCTACAGAAAATCCCTGCCTTACCTGAGACCACTGACCCTGCCGCCACTCACCCTGCACATCTCTCCCCTCCACAGCCCAGTTCAATGTGCCACGCAGCCCTGGCCTATACCCACCAGGGAATGGGGAGAAGCAGAGGAAGGGCCAGGGAGAGGCCCATCACTGCTCTGGGGCAGGACACTGCACAGGGCAGGCCCATCGGCCAGCCTACAATCCTGGGGGGCTATCGGGGGCTATCGGGGCCCCTGACCCCCACCCAGCCCTGGCCTAGCGGACTGTCCTCAACCAACCACAATACCCTGCCCCACCCCAGCCCACTCCCCCCCAAATACAACCAGAGGAAGAGAAAAAGGTGCCATTTACCGATGCCAGCCTTGCGGGTGTCCAAACCGAGCGGGATGGGGGGGGCTCGGCAACTCCTGGGGGCCTGGCGAGGAGGCGGGCTTCCCGGGGTGGGGGAGGGGGACACGGGACGCTTACCTGGAGCCCCCAAGCTTACCTGAGTAGGCGCACAGACCCCACCCCTACCACCATAGGGTCAGCTAAAGCTACAGGGAAGGGAATCTTGGGGTCCTGGGCACCCCAATAGAAAGGAGCCACATCTCCTGTACTACCTGAAGACAGGCTGAGGAAAGTAGTGGTGGACCCCTCAGAAACTCTCAGAGGCAAGAGTAACATTGCATCAGGGCCCAGAAAGCCCGGGGCCTATCTTGGTGGAATTTGCAAAGGTGGCTGGGAGGCCTCAGAACACCTGTACCTTCACCAAGTCCTGATACACTCACACTCACTAGGCACAGGCCTGCCCCTCTCTGTCAGGGAATGGCTTTCCCACCTCCCACCATACTGCAGCCCCAAGGCTGGCACACAGGATGTGCCCTGAGGTCGGGAGGCACAGTGCTGTCCATGCTAAGGAGGGGCCACTTGGCCCCTGAACCCAGAGAAGGGTAATGGGGAAAATAATGGAAGGACCAAGGTCCAGCCAAACAAAGAACTCTGTTCAGTTTAGCGTCCCAAACCCAGGAAAGGCCCAACCCAGGAAGAACAGCAAAGAAAATTGTGTCAGTGTGTCCATCTAGGCCCCTCTCTCTCTCTTTCCCTCTCTTCCATCTCCAGACAGTGGCAGGTTCTTAATAAAAACCTAGTACACCTTCATCATTGGCAGCCTACTTTTTTGTCCCTCCCATGGCCCAAGCCCCAGTTCCATGCACTCTGGGGAGCTCCTGGAGACAGCCCCCAAGAGCCTTAAGAAAGACAGAAGAGGGTATAGCACCTAAAAACAACCCAAATTCTCCAGGGCCACCATGGTAATGGCCCTATAGAAGCAATGGGAGGCAGGGCCTGAGGAGCTGAAGGGTTCCATATGGAACCCTGGCCCTCGCACCCCACCCTCTGTACTCCTACACCTCGCCACTCATGTCAGGAAGCCGGGAAAGTAGGGCTGAGTGGAGTCCGTCTGGAGAGGCAGTTGCCATTCCTGGCGAGGTCCACCCTACCCCTGTGGGATCAGCCAGACTACTGGAGAGTGTGTGGATTGGGCAGGAGGGCAACGGGCACCCAATTAAGGAGAAAGGGCTGTGGATGCGGGGAGGCTGAGGGGCGACCAGGGTGGGAAAAGGGACGCCTCGCTGCTCCTGAGCTGCCTGGCTAAGCTGGGCTGGTGTGCGGTGCTGAGTGATCTTACCCATGATACAAACCCTTATACCAACCATACACTGAGGTGTTGTAAGGGGAGCGTAAGCATCAGCTGCAAGCCAGCTGCGTGGTGGCTGCAGTGACAATAAGAACAGTCAATTAATACGGCGGCCCCTGGACACGCCGCAGCCCTGCCCACCCCCACCCGCCCATCCCTGCCCCTGTGGGCGCCGCGCAGCCTCAAGGGGGCTCTGGAGCCATGGGGCAGGCACCAAACATGCCCGCTGGGCCTGCTGCCCCACAGCCCTGGGGAACGGGGTGGGGGCTGGGGTGGGGAGGCGGAGGGGCAGGGTGGCGCAGCCCCAGCTCTACTGGGGCAGAAGTGAAGGCAGGTCAAAGGCCAGTCTTCGTGGAGTCTGGCTACCCCCAGCCCGTGGGGGAATAATGGGGAGGACTCCCCGAAAATCTGACCCCTCCTTCCACCTCCAGTTGGCCCCAGCCCCTACCCAGTTCCCTCCTGGCCCCTGAGGTTCAACGTGTGGCACTTACCTCCCCGGGCTCACACACACACATACACACGTTGTGGGGGATTTGGTTTTTGTTTTTTAAAAAACACGTATAAAAAAAAAAAAAAAAAGATATATCAGAAACAGAGGGAGGAGGAGAAGAGACTGCTAATGTCAGGTGTGGCAGGGAGGGGGGGACAGACGATGGGGGAGGGTGGGGCAGCAGAGAAGTGAGAGGGCAGTGGGAGGGCAGGGGCCAGAGGTACTCACAGTGCATATCCCGCTCATGCTCGTACTCAATGAAGGCGTAGCCACGGGGCTTTCCTGAGCGCTTGCTGTACACCATGTGTATCTGTAGGGAGGGGCCAGGTGAGCGCCTCGCCCATGTGTTGGGCCTCCGGACCTGCTCTCAGGGACTCTTTTTTTTTTTAATTTCTATTTATCTATTTGTGTGTGTGTGTGTGTGTGTGTGTGTGTGTGGCCAGCTCAGCCCACCAGGGGGCGGGGCTGGCTGGCATGTGGTGCTGGGGGATTGAACTGCGATCCCTGTGCTTTGCTAAGTTTGTTCTAAGTAGGTGCTTTAGACCACTGAGCCATCTCACCAGCCCCAGGGACTCTTGTTCTAGCTCTAATGATGAAACCAAAGGACTCAACTAGAGGGCCACAGAGGGGATGCCTGGAGAAAAGACACTTAAGCTAGGAATTAAAAAAAAAAACAACAGTGCAGAATGAGGCATCAGCTTGTCATGTGCAAGAATAGTCACTCCAAAGAGCAGGCCATGGGAGGAACTTCAGTGAGGACAGGATGCATTCTGAGGTGAGGCTTTTGAGATGAGGCTACAAAGGTAAGCAGACACCAGGGCCACCAAGTGTCCCCACTGAAAGGCTGAACATGGACTCTAGGAACTGAGAAGGATGCTCAGCATAAAAAAAAAATTGGAGAAGCTACTTGGAGCTGGGGTTAAAATGTAGGAGCTCTGAATACACTTGGCAGGGAGCTCCAGAGTAAATGAAAGGGTGCTGCAAATACACACACGTGTATAAGGCAGGAAGCCAGGGAGCACAGGGCACCACAAGAGGGGTGTTACTGCAAGGATACCAGCACAAGAAGGGCATCAGATGGTGCCACACAAGCCACACCAGCAGTACAAGGCTGTGAGGCCAAGGACCTGTTGGGGCCCAGAAGGAGAATCTGGACCTTTGTCCCTATGTGCTAAGGGGCCATGGAAGGCCATGAGCAGAGGTGATGGGGTTCACTCTGGGTGTTAGAACCCTCTGGGACCATGTGGAGGATGGACTACATGGAGAACAGTGGTCTAAGAGCTGGCCAAATAGCTCAGTGAGCTAAAGCACCTGCTTAGACAGGTGCAGGGACCAGGGTTCAATCCCCAGAGTGCCAGCCAGCCCTGTACCCAGGGCGCGCTGAAATGGCAACTGACACTGGGCATGGGCGCATGCCTGTAATCCCAGCACTTGGGAGGCTGAAAACAGGATCACTACGAGTCCAATCTGTTTACTGACATCCTGTGGTCCCTGTACTAAAATACATTAAAAAAAGAAGAACAACAACAACAATGCTCTAGATAAAACTTAGGACAGAGAGTAAGGATGATTCAGAAAAACATCTGGAAAATGACAGAACCCGAGTTGGTCCCCAAAGGTCAGCCACTTATCCATCCACATCAATACCACTTGATGTCTGTACTGAGCTTACCCTGTCCCCACAATTGAGTGATAAAACCCTGCAGCCTCCAAAATTCAACTGAGATTCCAAACTGAGCAGAATCAGGATCAAAGAAAACAAGTCAGAGGCCTAAAACCTAAAACACCATCCTGTGAGAGCCAGAGCCAGGAAAGTGAAAGCACAGCCCGCTCACACCTAGCGCCAGGCTCAACAGTTCATGCAGCCCGTTGAGGGTGTCCGCCTTTTCAGAGAAGGGAAGGAGGTTCAGAGCTCCTAAGTGACTTCAACTAAAGGAAGAAGTAAGTGACAGACATACAAAGCTTTGCTATAAAACAGGAACCAGCAAGCCCAGTATGGTGGTACACACCTATAACCTCAGCTTCTGAGGCTGAGGTAGAAAGATCACTGTGAGTTCTAGGCCAGCCTGGGCCACACAGTGAGTTTGAAGCCAGCCTAAACTATATGACAAGACCCTGTCCCAAAACACCAATAACTGCACTACAGAGTAAGCTCAAGGCCAGTCTGAGCTGCATAGCAAGACCTTGTCTCAAAAAGACAAACAAATAGGGGCTGGCGAGATGGCTCAGTGGTCTAAAGCACCTACTTGGAACAAGCTTGGCAAAGCATCAGGGACCGCGGTTCGATCCCCCAGCACCACATGCCAGCCAGCCCCGCCGCCTGGTGGGCTGAGCTGGCCACA
>NW_004524844.1:1611500-1618226 GCF_000260255.1 Octodon degus
AAAAAAAAAAAAGACAAACAAATAAAGGAAGCAGCAATAATCTTAAGTAGAAGCAGCAAGTAAACATTTCTAACCGTGAGAACCACAGTCTGTCATGGCTTAACTCTGCCTTCTAGCAGTAGCAGCCAGATAATATGGAAACAAATTTGCTTCCCTGCTTATCAACAAAGCACATTTACAAAGATCCAAGAGTGTAGTTTTGCCATACGTGCTTTCTGTCATCTAAGAGTCATTCACTACTTCTCATTCCCCTTCTATTTAGGCTATGTCCAAAGACATAGCCCTGCCACAGCCGAGTGTGGTTGGTGGAACACACTTATAATCCCAGAACTTGAGAAGCTGAGGTAGGAGGATTACCACAAGTTCAAGGCCAGCCTAAACTGCATAGTGAGACTCTCTCAAAATTTTAAAAATTTGATTAAAGAAATAAATCCTGCAATAGAGGTGCCACCCTCAGGGTTTAAGAGCCCAAGATTCTCCCCTTCCCAGAGGTCTGCCTCCCCACGCACTCCCCAGCTCTAATACTCTGATCTTTCTTTTTTCTTTTCTTTCTTTTTTTTTTTTTTTCTTTCAGAACCAGGTATTAGAATAAGCCAGGCAAGTGCTTATTCTACTGAGCTATCTCCCTGGCCCCTAATATTCTTTATCTTGATCCACTTACTCTTTTGATGGGTCCGTACACTTCAAATTCTCTCCGAAGCTTGGATTCTGTTGTGTCATAGTTCTACAAAGAGACAGTTTCAAAGTGAAAAGAAGCTGTCCTAAAGTAGCCCCACCTACTACCCTGAGACCCAGGCCCTAGGTGGGGGTGGGGTTGTGGGCCTGGAAACTGGGGACTCACCACTCTGGCCACAAAGAGAGTCTTGAAGGCATCGCCCTGAGCATTGGGATCATTGTGTGGGTCCCCTGTGCAGAAAGAAGACATTTCATAATGTTGCTGTAGCCAGAGATATCCAGACAGGTACAGATGGATGGGCAGAGGCCATGGAGACAAAGACAAAGTTGGGGGAGGCCTCCAGTAGAGGAAAACAGCCAGTAACCTGGCAATTCCAGGGACATCCCTCTAGCTTCCCTGAAGCAGCACCCTTGTAGGAATGACTATGTTCAGGCTAATGGAATGAGGCTGACTTCAAGCTAAAGGATGTGGCAGGCCTGAACGTCTTTTCAGTCCTATGAACTAGACGAGTCCCACCTCTCCCAAGTGCAAGGTGGCCTGAGCAATAAAGAAGCAAGCCCAACAGGGCCTTCCTGGAGAGACAGCCTTATGTGGTGGCTGAGCTCACTCTCCACATCCTCACGCAGGGTCGCACTGCCACCCAATGGACACAATGGCAACCATAGTCCAGGAGATCCTGAAACCAAGCAACCCCAGAGTGCTGGGGTTACACTCCAACTGTATATCCAGCAAAATTTGGATGCATAAACCAGTATCACTTGGATGCGTGAGACTCTGGCCTCAAATCCCAGAACTAGCTAATCATGGTAGAACACTCTGGGAGGTTGAGGCAGGCAAGCGGCAGACTGGGCAAACCAAGTGAGACCCTGCTTGAGGATTAACAAGTAATTAACAAGTAAGGATTAACTGCCTTACAATTAACAGTTAAAAAGGGGGTCAAGAGTGCAGTTCAGTGCAAAGAGCCAAGTTCAATCCCCAGTGCTGAGGAAAAGAAAAAAAGGGTGGGGATAGGCAGGATCTACCTAATGTTGCCCACCCTGGGTTCAAATTTGAGATCCTTCTGCCTCAGCCTAGCCAGTTTGGATTACCAGTGACTTTTAAGGAATTTCTTAAAAACCTACCAGTCCGGGGCCGGGGAGATGGCTCAGTAGGATAAGCGCTTGACTGGCAAACGTCAAGGATCTGAGTTCAATCCCCGGTTCCACCAAAAAAAAAAAAAAAAAAACCTACCAGTCCAAGGCCAAATTTAAGGGAATAACTACCTGGCAACTGACAGAAACTTCCTTTTGGTTTTTTTTTTTTGGCGGAACTGGGGATTGAACTCAGACCCTTGCATTTGCCAGGGAAGCACTTATTCCACTGAGCCATCTCCCCGGCCCCAGAAACTTTCAAAGACAACTCTATCTCTGTGTGTATGGTATCTCCCATAGCCCCAACCTCCTTGCTATACCAAATTCTTGTGTGTTGCACTTTTCTATGCTCAGGTCTCTCAAACTGAACTGGCACGCTCTCATTCATCTAACAGTATTTAAGCATCTGCTGTGTACTTTGTGCTGCTGCAGGTACTGGGGATTTGGGAGTAACAAAAAAGATCTCTATCTTCAGACAGTTTATAGGCTAATGAAGGGGCTAGCCAAGGTAAATGAACCAATCATGAGTTACCTCAGATAAGCTCAGAGATGGACACACCACAGATTCTAAATGAAAAGAGCTGGGCAAGGCCACAATGACCTGGCCACACACATCTGCAGACAAAAGGGTGCCAAGCTGCAGTGGGCAGTGCATGCACGGCCATTACAGTGTTGGTGTCATGGGTAGTATGTAGTGTGTGCTCTGGTGGGAGCGGGGAGCTGTGGCCAAGAGACAACTGAGCTTGCTGGAGGATGGTGGCAATGTGCCCACCAGACAAAAGGGGAAAAACCCCAAGCACACTACACCAGGCTGCTATCATTCGCTTACCTAAGGGAGTAAAGCAGGCATCACCCAGTCAATAGTACCCCAGTACCTGAAGGAACACATTACCTTAAAGAGGTTGGCAAAGAACCCAACGGTCAGTGTACTGTATGCATGCACACCACACCCTGAACTGCTTGCAATGCTACCCTTAAGAACTCTCTGGTACATTAGGAAGAATGTATGCAATGTGTTAATTATTGAAACTGTCCTATCAATTTGATTTGAAACTGTCTCATTGCTATTTATCAATAAAATTATGGGGAATAAAAAAATAAAAAAAAATGTTAAAAAAAAAAAACACAAACTCTCTGGGAGCTGGACATGATGGACCATGCCTGCAGTCCCAGCATTCAGTAGGCCGAAGCAGGAGGATCATCTTGAATTTCAGGCCAGCCTGGGCTACTAGATGAGCTCAAAGCCAAAACCTTAACTACACAGTAACATCCTGTCAAGAAACCAAACCAAGGGGCCAGGGAGATGGCTCAATAGGATAAGCGCTTGACTGGCAAACACAATGATCTGAATTCAATCCCCAGTCCCCCCCCCCAAAGAAACCAAAACAAAACCAAACCTCTGTGGGCTGGGAATGGTGGTACCTGTCTATAAATTCTAACTATCCAGGAGGCTGAGGCAGGAGGACTACACATTTAAGACTTATTTGGGCAACTTATAGACCCTGTCTCCAAGTGAAAAGATTAAAAGAGCTAGAGATGTACTTCAGTAACAAGAGTGCCCCAACTTCATCTCCAGTACCACAAAATAAGCATCCATTTTTTTTTTTTTTTTTTTTTAAATCTTAAGGTTCAACACCCTACTGCAGTTGGAGAATGTGAAGTATCACAAACATGAAGTACACTTGGGGCAAAGTGCCCTTCAACAGGGCTGTCATTCATAACAAGGCACACCAAGCTTCTAGTTACGGCAGAAACACCGGAGGCAGAGAACCCATGCCGTACTTGCGCCATCCTCTCCTGTTTCTGCCCATTCTAGATGACAGGACAGTAGATCGAAGGATAACGAACCCCCACAAACCAGCTTCCATTATAAACATGTGGCCAAACCTGAGACCCCTCTACCATGCTCCATTCCCACTGGACTTCTTTAAATCAAACCCCAGATGTATTATTCTGGCCTCTAACACAGATTTCCAAAGAAATCATGATATCATAACATGATTACTTTTTTTTTTTTTTTTTTTTTGCGGAACTGGGGATAGAACTCAGGCCCTTGCGCTTGCCAGGGAAGCACTTATTCTACTGAGCCATCTCCCCAGCCCCACGATTACATCTTGAAATGTTAACATTAATTCCTTAAGCTCATCTAAGACACAGTATTCAAATTTCCTCAAATGGAACTTTCTCGAACAGCTTTATAAAAAGTCATTTAATTTGGGCTCCAACCAACTCCTGAGTATATCATTCCGTTGATATGTCAATGTCTCAATTCATCGTTCAATTCTTTTGCTTTTCATTTGTTTCTGCAGTACTAGGGATTGAACTCAGGACCTTGTGCTTGTCAGGCAGTTGTTTATGCTGTTGAGCTATATACCCAGCCCTTTGCTTGTCATTTGTTACTATAACTATTGGGTTGTAAGCTTATCCTGTTCCATCTCCCACACTTTCAGTTGGTACAATTCTAGTCTGGGTACACAAGGAAGGGGCTGGGCTTTAACACTGAGGAAGGTGCTAGAGAGACTGGCATAGTGCTTCATTCAGAAACACCAGCCATGACGTTGAGGCATGAGGATCACTATGGGTTCAAAGCCAGTCTACACTACACAGTGAGTTCAACGTCAGCCTGAGACCCTGTCTCAAAAAAACAAAGTCCAGCAATGAGCTGGAGTGACAGGTAAACCAAGTAGACTATGACTGGGTCATCCAGGGAAGGAGCAATGCGTATAGCAAAGATCTGTATTCATGGGAAGAAAAGCCAAGTTTGTATCATTTAAGAGTAACAGGACAGGTCTAGGGGATAATCAGGGGAAAAATTAAATGAAGGTATAAAGTGGAGCTGGGAGCCAAGTATGGTGGTGTACGCCTATAATCCAAGCATTCAAGAGGCTGGGGCAAGAGGATCACTGCAATTTCAAAACAAGCCTGGGCTACAAAGTAAGCTCAAGGCCAGCCTGTATTGCACAGCGAGATCCTATGTCAAAGAGACAAAAAAATAACACAGCATAGCACAGCACAGCACAGCAAAACATAATGTGCAGCTAGGGATGTAGTTCAGTGATAAGTCAGTGCTTGCCTACCACATGTAAGGCCCATGTAAGGCCCTCGGCTCTTATCTCCTGCACTGCAACAAACAAGATCAAGGATCAAGATGGCATCAAAGCCATGACTAAATAAGAAACTAGGCTGATAAGAAGGAAAAAGTCCAATGGCAATCTCAGCATGTAGGAGGCTGAGGCAGGACAACCACCATGAGTTCAAGGCCAGCCTTGGCTATATAGTGAGTTCAAAGCCAGCCTGAACTACATAGCGAGAACCTGACATAAAAATCCAAAACCCCAGTAGTGATTTGGACACTGAGTCTGAGATGCCTTAGGCTTCCACAAAAGGGCAACAAGATAGCTGCAGAGAGCAGCTCCCAGCTCAGTGTCTGTCATGCACTTGTATAAACCACTCAAGAAATCTGCTGCTGCAAGAGAAAGGTACACAGGGAAGGGATTCACCACAGCCTCACAGAAGTAGGAATAAAACCAACAATCTCTTACCATTAAGTTTTTACCATTAAAAAAAAAAAAAAAAAAAAAAAGGGGCTGGAGAGATAGCTCGAGGGCATAAGCGCCTGCCTGGGCAAGCCTAACGTCCTGAGTTCAATCCCCAGTACCACAAAAAGAAAAAAAAAAAAAAAACAGGCCAGCCAAATAGCTCAGCAGATTAAAGCACCTGCTTAGGCAGACATAGGGCCAGGAGCTCCATCCCCTGGCCTGCCATGCTGGCCCCAGCGCAGCCCCTGGGGCATGCTGAGACTGTGATTGAGACTGGGCATGGTGGCAAATGTCTGCAATCCCAGTACTTGGGAGGCTGTAAACAGAAGGATCACTACAAGTCATATCTACGCAGTGCGACCCTGTACACCCTGTGCTAAATACAAAAAAAAAGTTAAAAGTCTTTACCATAACAAATACAGGAGTTTGCTATCTGGCCCTCTTGTGAGTTTGATAAATGGTTCCATACCTGGTCCTTAATAAATCCTCCTTTCCAGGAAGGGACCAACTCACTGGCTCAGAACTCCCTGCCTCAGCTGGGCTGCGTTCTCAAGCGCACTACAAGAGGGGCCAGGGGGCTCCCTTCTCGCCTGACTTTGCTCTATTCTCCCCCACCTAAAAACTGAAAGCCACTGCAATGCACAGCAAATGGAAGTGGGTGTTGGGGGGCCGCACACAACCCCACTCTATCCAAAAGGGCTTGGAGGAGCAGGCTCCTAGTTGTGCCCTAGGAACAAGAACAGAATCTAAGGGAGAAGAGAGCTATGGAGGAAGGGGAGACTTACACATCTTTAGCTCTGTCTCTACTTCCTGCTGTCGCCGCTCAATCTTTTCTCGTCTCTGTCAAGAAAAAAAAGAGGGCAGTGGAAAGGTGACTGCAGACAGAGGGACCATCCAGAGAAAAAAGCTAAAAGGATGTGGGGCCAAGAGATAAACATAATGTACCTTACGCTCCATGCGCTCCTCCCGGGTTTCAGCACGTGTTGGAGGAGGGGCATCTCGAGGGTCCTGGGAACAGGAAGAGAAATAACAGAGAGGGCCTAAGAAAGACACCTACCAAGAAAATATGAATCTCAGTGACCTCCCTATCACACACTCATTTACACAAATAGCAACAGTCTCTAGGTCCCAGTGGAAGTAAAAGTGGCACATATTAAAGTATGGCCCATAGACCAACCTGTCCACAAACAGTTGCTCGTCTGTGACAAGTACAGAAAACAGAAATATTCAAAAATTTCTAGCTAGGGGCTGGAGAGATGGCTCAGTGGTCTAAGGCACCTACTTAGAACAGGCTTGGCGAAGCATCAGGGACCGCGGTTCAATCCCCCAGCACCACATGCCAGCCAGCCCCGCCCCCTGGTGGGCTGAGCTGGCCACACAC
>NW_004524844.1:1618696-1622939 GCF_000260255.1 Octodon degus
CAGCCACAGTGGTGTGCACCTGTAATTCTGGCACTCAAGCTGAGGCAGGAAGATCTGTAAGTTCAAAGTCAATTTGGGCTACACAGTGAGTTCAAAGCCAGCTGAACTACATAATGAGACCCTGCCTCAAAAAAAAAAAAAAATAAAAAAATTATACAATATTTTCAAAAGTAGCCTTCTACAGTGAAATGCACCTTCACCACAGACAATCTGAGAAATGCCAGCACAGGTGACAGAACTTGACACAGTACCAAAGGTTTTTGTCTCCAATATTTATAGAGAATGCAGTGCTTCTCACAGCCACAGGGATAGTTCATAGAGAACAAAGTGCCAGAGGGCATGATAGGAACCTTTTCCCAGGTCTGAGGCAACAAGAGCTGATTGCACAGGGCTCTGAAGCAGACAACTGGACACTCTGCAGGCCATGGCAGGTCTGAAAGGTCTCATCCACCACAGTAAATAGTAACTGCCTCATGATTCACACCATCATAGGTGTCACTGGCCCATGCCCATTAGACCCACTGAAGTGGCTAATAACATTTTTCAAGTGCATGTTCACCAAGGGTGGCAAAACACAGTAAAGAGCCACCTTCCTGTTAACTACTACATTCCACTCTGCCACTCCCAACTTCTTCACCTCTAGCTGTTTTCCTACCTAATGCTGAACCGTTCCTTCTGAGCTCTGGCTGTGGGCATTTTTCAGGCATGCACCAATGATGGATGTGGTTATCCCAATTTTTTTAATGAAAAGAACTGAAATCCAGGAATCTATTTTATTCATGTATAACTTGCAAGTACAGCTGAAATCCCCAAGATCACAGCTTAAAGCATTCCAGTACAGGGTATAAAGCCTTTTCGAATATCATCCCATTAATGACAAAAAATGGAGTCTGTGAAAGAGAGAGGGTTGGATAAAAAAGAAAAATCAAGACATATTATGTGGGGCCAGAGAGATTGCTCAGCAGACTAAGCGCCTGCCTGGCAAACACAGGAACAGGCGTTCAATCCTTGGCACCACATGCCGAGGCAGCCCTGCCCGCTCCTGCAGGTGTGCTGAGCCAAGCACCGAGACCAGGCATGGTGGCAAACGCCTGTAATTCCAGCAGTGGAGGATGAAAACAGGACCACTGAGTCCAAACTGCATAGTGAGACCCTGTACCAAATACATTTAAAAAAAAGAAAGAAAAAAGACATACTATGTGTTGGGCAAGGTGGCATACACTTATAATCTAAGTACTCAGGAGGCTGAGGCAAGAGGAACATTGCAAGTTCAAGACCAGCCTGGGCTACAAAATGGGCTCAAGGCCAGATAGCAAGACCCTGTCTCAAAAAAACATAGAAGTACAAATTCCCTTTGATAAATATGATCGTTATGTATATCTAAAATGTACCAATAAAATTAACTTTAAAAAATGGAGCCAGGCATGTGGCACATACCTGTCGTCCCAGCACTCTGGGAGGTTGAGAAAGAAGTTTCACAAGTTTGAGCCCAGCATGGGCAACTTAGCAAGATCCTGTCTCAAAATAAAAAACAAAAACAGAAGGGCTAGAGATGTGGCTCAAGTGTGTGAAGGTTCTGGGTTCAATCCTTCAGGAAAAAAAAAAAAAAGACATTTACCAAAGGTCAAACATACCAAATGGTATGGGCTAAGGACTACCTGACCGGTGCCAAAGCCCCAGTGCTCAGTCACTACTTATAAAAAACTCAGGAGATGTTATCAACCTCACTTAAGGCAGAAAACTGAGGACCTGAAAGAGTGACCTGTCTAAATCACAGAAATGGCCAGAAGAGGGGTTGATGAACACAGACAGGCCCTGCCTTCCAGAGGCAAATCTCCTAATGAGTGAACTTACCTCAAATTCTCGGATGTATGGTGCAATGCCACAGTAAGGTTGATTGTGGTGCTTTTCATGTGGCAGTTTCTCCAGGGGTGGCAGGTATGGTATAGGGTCACGGGGGGCAAAGAGAGCTAGAAGGTTGGGTGGCAGGAACTGGGTCATCTTGCCAAATCTAAAAGCAGAAGCCAAAAAAAAAAAAACCCTTATGTTACAGTGAGTCAGTAGAGAAAAAGGAAAATACAGATGTCTCAGTACTAACAAGGTCTGTAACCATCTAAGTTATGGAACAAGAGATAAAACTGAATGAAAAGCTCTCCGTGGCTGCAGGAAACAAAGGCTAAAAAATGAAACAAAGACTTAAACGAAGTTTCTGAGTAGCGAAGTGTCAAGAGTCCTGAACCAGCATGTGGGGCTGAGAGGTTCCAAAGTCCTGGAGGGGCTCAGTAAGTTCCAGGAGGGAAGCCCAGAGCAGACGTGGCTGGGGGTCCAGCACACTGGAGAAAAAATTATAGGGGGGGGGGAAGGGCTGTGGGCAGGAAAGGTGAGAGCAGGAATTAGGAAAAGCGAAAACCCAAGTCAGAGATTTGTGGGTAATAGACTGAGCTCCCAAATGCGAAAAGGATTCTGGGTAAGGGTCTAGCACGCCACAGAAAGAAAAAAGGCAACACCGCAAGGGCATGTGGGTAGCGGCCTGCGGGTGCCGGGAGTGGACTCTGGGGGGGGGGGGAAGAACTACAGTAGACCCTGGGAGAGGAGAGCAGAAAGGTTGGTGAGGCGGGGTCGCAGGAAGAACCCCGGCCGCGGGGAAATCGACTGGGATCCATCGCAGAGGTTTGTGGGTAGCGGCCTTGTGCCCCTTAAGGCCATTCTATCATACCCGCCGCGCGGCGCCCTCTTCGGCCTGGCGTTGGTCCTGGGGCTCGCGGCAGTTGCGGCGGCCCCACAGCAACTAGGACTCCTTCAGATCCGACTCCCGCGGCGTCCGCGTTGGTCTTCCTCTGTCTGACGCCCAGCGCGCGCACAAGGCCACCGCTCACCAACCCGCGCGGCCTCTGCTCGCGACGGAAACAGGGGGTGGAGACTAACCTGAAATCCCTCCGCCGTCTGCACTGCGCAGGCGCTGCGCGAATCACGCTCACACACGCAGTCCTGAAACACGCACAGCGCATGCGCAAAGTAACCACCTACCGGTTTTTCGGTTGTCCAAAACTTTGGCCTGGGGCGGGCTGGCAGCGGGACTACGCATGCGCCTCCTGCATCAAGCCCTGCCTCCACCTCACAATGCAAACTCCAACTACCTGTGTCCTCGGAGTCTCTTCCTGAGGCTCCGCCTCCCTTCCTTAACACTTCCCGAATCTTTTGCGCATGTGTGTGAGACGATTCTGTGTAGTAATCATCCGCCGCCTAGTAAAGAGTCCCTACGGCGATAGCGAGACGGTCTTTTCAGTTGATGACTGTTCATCGAACCCCTTTTATATGGTAGTTTCTGAGCTCTAGGGACACAACATGTGATAAATAAGTTTTTTCCTTGTTGGAGCTTACACAGTACTGAAGGAGACAAGGCATTTAAATTAATCTGTGTAATTTCAAATAGTGGCCAACACAATGAAGACAAAGCAAGAGTGAAGGGGATGGGGCTGGGGAGGTGGCTCAGTGGGATACGCGCTTCCCTCACAGGCGCAAGGGTCTGAGTTCAAACCCCGGTTCCACCAGGGCGGGTGGTGGAATGAAGAGGATGGGCAGTGAGCGGTAAGGCTATTTTAGAAAAAAAATGATGTGGAAAATGGAAGAGGTAACGTTTGGTCCATAAAGGAAAACCCGGAAAGGATTAACAACAGAGATGGGATCAGAGGGCAGAAATCTGCCCATTTCTGGCCAGCAGAGGGTCTGTAAGGAATTAAGTAGTGTTGTTAAGCTCTTTGGGTGGATTCCATTGCCTGTTTAACAGCTACAGTTATTACAGTAATTCATCTTGCAAGAAAAAACAAATAGTAACATAAAAGCAGTCAGTGCATTGAAACATTTTGACCTAGTTGCTCTTTTTTTTTTTTTTTTTTTTTTTTTTTGGCGGAACCATGGATTGAACTCAGGCCCTTGCGCTTGCATATTCTACTGAGCCATCTCCCTGGCACCTGTGTACCTCTGTGTAAACTATCTTTACTATTATACAGCTCTTCCAGAAATCTAAAAAAAAAACAACAACAAAAAACAACTTAAAGGGGGCTGGAGAGATGGCTCAGTGGTCTAAAGCACCTACTTGAAACAAGCTTGGCAAAGCACAGGGACCGCGGTTCAATCCCCAGCACCACATGCCAGCCAGACCCGCCCCCTGGTGGGCTGAGCTGGCCACACACACACACACACACACAATAAATGTAATAAATAAAAATAAATAAATATTTAA
>NW_004524844.1:1623270-1625205 GCF_000260255.1 Octodon degus
TGTGGAACCAGGGATTGAACTTAGGCCCTTGCAATTGCCAGGGAAGTGCTTATTCTACTGAGCCATCTCCCCGGCCCCTCAAAATAAAATTTAATAAAAAGTGTCGGCCAGCTAGCTCAACAGATTAAAGTGCCTGCTATGGCAGACGCAGGGACCACTGGCCCCGTTCCCGGGGAACTCTGAGATGTGATTGAGACTGGGCGTGATGGAGCATGCCTGCAATCCCAGCTCTCTGGAGGATCACTGTGAGTCAGATCTATGTAGTGAGACCCTGTAGACCTTGTACTAAATACATTAAAAAATAAATAAAATGAAATTTAATGAAAATAACCGAAATACGATGGAGAAGGTGTCATACACCTGTAATTTCAGCACTTGGGAGGCTGAGGCAAGAGGATCACTGTGAGTTAGAAGCCAGCCTGGGCTACAAAATGAGTTCAAGTCTAGGCTGAACTGCATAGTGAGACCCTGTCTCCAAAAAAAAAAGATGAGAAAGAATGAAAGAAAATAACCAAAGTAATCCTCCTTTATTAGTGTATTTTTTTCCTGTACCATTAATACTTTTTTTTTTTTTGGAGGGTCTCTACGTGATGTAGGCTGGCCTTTAACTCATTGTGTAGCCCAGGCTAGTCTGCACCTGATGGTGATCTTCCTGCCTCAGCCTCCTGAGTGCTGGGATTACAGGCCTGTGCTACCATGCTCAGCCTCTATCATTAATACCCTGTACTCAGGCGTGCCATGCTGAGGAAACCAGGTGTGGTGGCCCATGCCTATAATCCCAGCACTGGGGAGGCTGAGGCAGGACGACCACTATGAGTCTGAGCTGCATAGAGAGACCCTGTACCAAATAAGTAAATTTTTAAAATATTTTTTAAAATATTTAACCTGTATCTCCTAAGGATAAGGACATTCTACTATATACCTATGATGATTTCACTGCTAAGAAAATTTATCCAGTCCCCATTCATATTTTCCAAACAGACACAAGAATATTTTATGTTAATGTAAACCATGACACACGGGCCAGAGAGATAGCTCAGAGGCGTAAGTGCCTACCCGGCAAGCATAAGGCCCCAAGTTCAATCCCTGGCCCCACATGCTGTGCTGTCTCAGCCCCAGATGTGGGTGTCCACCATCTGGCCCAGAACAGGGCATGGTGGTACCCACCTGTAATCCCAGCACTCGGGAGATTAAGCCAGGAGGATCTCTGCAAGTTCAAGACCAGCTTGGAGACTACAAAAGTGAGCACAAGACCAATCAGAACTGCATAGTAAGACTCTGTCTCAAAAATAAATTCATAAATAAACAAACCAGGATACAACTAGGACTGGATATAGTTGTGTCTATAATCCCAGCATTCTGGAGGCTGAGGCAGGAAGAATGCTGTGAGTTCAAGGCTAGCCTGGGCTACACTGTGAGACCTGTGGCTGGGCACAGTGGTATACACCTATAGTCCCAGCACTCAGGAGGCTGAGGATAGAGGATCTCTAGGAGTTTGAAGCCAGCCTTGGCTCCAAACTAAGTTCTGGGCCAGTCTAAACTGCATAGCAAAACCATGTCTCAAAAAGACTAACACAAAGCCAGCAAGACAGCTCAGTAAGCTAAAGCACCTGCTTAGGCAAGCGCAGGGACCAAGGTTTGATTCCCAGTGGCATATATGCCACAACAGCCCCCGGTGGGCTGAGCTGGCCACAGGACTATAATCCCAGCGCTGGGGAGGCTGAAAAACAGGAAGATCACTATGAGTCTGATCAGTGTAGTGAGACCCTGTCCACTACAGGGTCTAAATACTAAATACTAAAATGCGTTTAAAAAAAGACTTAAAAAAAAGTTTATGGGGGCTGGTGAGATGGCTCAGTGGTCTAAAGCACCTACTTAGAACAAGCTTAGCAAAGCACAGGGACCGCGGTTCAATCCCCCAGCACCACATGCCAG
>NW_004524844.1:1626190-1627261 GCF_000260255.1 Octodon degus
CCGGCTCCTAAGCTGCACATTTCACACATGAGCGTGCTCCTCAGGAAGCTGGAGACCTAATAGTGCTTGTGACTAGATGTGTGTAATGTCAGATGGCCCCACTAGCACAGGAGTGGCTTTGGCCACCTGGTCAAGGAGCTACCTGTCCTCTCTCCTTGGAAAGATGTATTTCCTAGGAATCTGGGCAGTGAGGCTGCTGCACTGTGCCGATCTTCTATCCCCCATTGGTCTCTCAAGTAAGGATTGAAGGAGCTGCTGTTGGTCTTGCCTGAATCAAGTATCACATAGCAAGAGGGTGCATATTTTATTTGCAATGAAATGGAAAGCGGCCTTTCTAAAGTCAGGGGGGAGGGAAATAACTGTATGTTAATTTTTCAAAGGTCGCTGCAGCACCAGGCAGAAGCCAGCCTGGCATCAGAGTGCAAGACCAAGCTGACCAAAACAATGCGCTGTGCAGGAAGTTCAGGCAAAGTGGACTGGACTTGGCAAGCAGGGGGCAGGAGAGGAAGGATCAAGAGCGCTGGCGAGCAGCCAGGTCCTCGGACTTCCCAAAGCTTCTGGAGATGAGTGCAAGCAACAGCACAGCTGCTTGTGGTGTGAAGACATTGCTCAGATGTAGTCCTAAGGCTGAACTAAGAACAAAGCTGAGAAAACTGTGGAGGAGGAAACAGCGGAGCTGGGTGCGTCACGTGAAGACATGGCAACAAGATGGGAGACCAATGAGACGGCTCAGCGGCATTCGTGCCTGCTGCCAGGTCCTGAGTTCAATCCCCAATACCAAAATAAAAGGAGACCCCACGGGGGACAATTGGCAAAAGTTGGTCAGGAAGAGAGACCATGCCAATAATTATGAAGATGAGAATGGAAGCACAAAAGCAATGAAAACAAGAAAGATCACCTGGGCATGGTAGTGCACCCCTGTAGTCCCAGTACTCAGAGGCTCAGGCAGGAGGATTGTTGTGAGTTCAAGACTGGCCTGGGGGTCAGGGAGATGGCTCAGTAGAATAAGCACTTGCCTGGCAAGCGCAGGATCCTGAGTTCAATCCCCAGTACTGAAAAAAAAAAAAATTA
>NW_004524844.1:1628385-1634686 GCF_000260255.1 Octodon degus
TGGGATTTGAATGGAAATGTATTATTGTATTATTTTGGGCAGGATGTGATGGCACACAAGCCTGTCATCCCAGCACTTGGGAGGCTGAGGCAGGAGGATTGCGTCAAGTTCAAGTCCAGCCAGGGATACACACTGAGTTCAAGGCCAACATGGACTGCACAGCAAGGTCCTGCCCCTCTCCCCCCAGAAAATGTGTAATTTTGGAGACAGGCTGTTATTGAAACAGATGTGGTAGATGTCACACACCCTTTTTCTAACGCTATTCATCGAGAGTATAGGGGCTTTGCCAGATAGCTCAGCTGCTTAAAGTGCCACTTGGGCAAATGCAGTCAGGCACATAGGACTGCAGTTCGATTCCCAGCTCCAGAAGCTGCACCAGACCTGCCCTTGAGGAAGCATGAAATAGCCCCCCCAAAAAACAATTCCTCATCAAGAGTAAAACTTCAGTCCCTCATCTTCAAATAGACATAGGTACAGGGTTGCTTCTAAAGAGTTTTTGGACTGGAGTTTTAAAACCTACATAGTTTTTCAGTCACTAACCTTGAAGTAACTCCTACAAACTAATGCCAGTATTTCAGTTGCCTCTATATTTTGCTGTAAATTATTAATTACATCAATCCAATTTGTGCATTCATTTTAGAATCAAATTATCATACACATTTATTCAATTCTTGATTTATCAAGAACAAGTATGTGGGGCTGATAAGATGGCTCAGTGGTCTAAAGCACCTACTTAGAACAAGCTTAGCAGAGCACAGGGACAGCGGTTCAATCCACCAGCCCCACATGCCAGCCAGCCCGGCCCCCTGGTGGGCTGAGCTAGCCACACACACACACACATAAATAAATAAAATATTAAAAAAAAAAAAACAAATATGTAGGGGCCAGGGAGATAGCTCAGCAGAACAAGCACTTGCCTGGCAAGCATAAGGGCCTGAGTTCAATCCCTGATTCTGCCAAAAAAAAACAAAACAAAAAAAAAACAAAAACCAAGAATGCTTCTAGCCTCAACATTTGCACACTGCCAGTTCACTGTCAGTTTAGGGTAGTATGTGTTGTGGTGGTGGTTTTTGTATGTTTTGAAACGGTCTCCCAGGACTGGGGAGATAGCTCAGCAGTTTAAGAACCTGCCAGGAAAGCACATGGACCTGGATTTGATGCCCAGTACCACATGCTGTGCTGGGCCCAGAACCCTGGGTGTGTCATGCTGAACACATTGAGCTGGCCACTAAAACCAGACCTGGTGGCACACACCTGTAATCCCAGGGCTAGGAAGGCTAAAGCAGGAGGATCACTACAAGTCTGAGCTGCATAGAGAGACCCTGTACCAAATAAATAAATGATTTTTTTTTAAAGTCTTGCTATACAGTTCAAGCTGACTTTGAACTCACCACGTAGTCCAGGCTGGCCTCCAACTTGCAACAATCCTGCTTCAGCCTCCTGAGTGCTGGAATAATGGGTGTGCCCCACTATGCCTGGCAGTTGTGATTATGAAGGGCATTTAATTTTTAATTTTTAAAATGTATTTGGGGGGCTGGTGAGATGGCTCAGTGGTCTAAAGCACCTACTTAGAACAAGCTTCGCAAAGCACAGGGACCGCGGTTCAATCCCCCAGCACCACATGCCAGCCAGTCACGCCCTCTGGTGGGCTGAGCTGCCCCCCCATAAATAAATAAAATTTAAAAAAAACAATGTATTTGGTACAGGGTCTCAAACCCTGGCCACTGTGCTCTGCCTAAGCAGGAACTTTAGTCCAGTGAGCTATCTGGCCAGCCTTATTTTTAATTGTGTGTGTGTGTGTTTGGGTTCTGGTGGTCTCGGGGATTGAACTCAGGACCTTGCACTTGCCAGGCAGGCGCTTATACTATTGGGCTATAACCCCAGCCCCTAGATCACTTAATTATTAAAAAGTTCTGTAAGAGACATTTTTTCACATTAAAAATAAATACTGTTGGGGCCGGGGAGATGGCTCAATAGAATAAGCGCTTCCCTGGCAAGCGCAAGGGCCTGAGTTCAATCCCTGGTTCCACCAAAAAATAAATAAGTAAATAAGTAAATAAATAAATATTGTTTTAAAGGTTTTGTCACAGAAGGAAAAAAAAAGGCAGGGAAAGGGCTAAGTGAAAACAGCAGATGGAGGCCAGGCTATCATTTCCAGGGAAGAGACAGAGACGATGGCTTGGACTTTAGCCATAGTCTAAGCAGTGGGGTAGAGCAGCATGGGGGGATTAGGAGTCTATTTGGAAAGCGGGGACACCTGTGCAGCTCCTATAGCAGTGAGTGTCTAGGGAGGCAGGAGGGGCCGTTGTGGAGCTCAGTGTACAGCGCCGGCTAGTGTGTGTGTCACCCTGGGTTCCATCCCTAGCGCTACAAAAAAGAAAAAAGAGAAGCCAGGTGTGATGGCACATGCCTGTAATCCCAGCACTTGGGAGGCTGAGGCAGAACGATGGCTGCAAGTTTGAGACGAGTCTGGGGTATAAAGTGAGTTCAAGTGCAGGCTGAACTACATAGGGAGACCAAAAAAAGGAAGGAAAGAAAGAAAAAAGGAGAGACCTTATACTAACTCCTAGAAAGATTTAAAGAGACATCTAGGACTGGGGTGTAGCTCAGAGGCACTTGCCTGCTAAGTGCAGGCCCTGAGTTCAATTCCTGGTACCAAAGACAGAGTTCGATCTAACACAAGTGGGTCCTGAAATTGAATTCTGGACCAAAATTCAATTCAGAACATTCGTGACTGGGTTTAGAGGCAAATGGCCATACTCACAGCTATTTGGGAGGCAGTGCAGGAAGATCATAAATTCAAACCCAGCTGGGGCAGTTTAGTAAAATTCAGTCAAAAGAGGGGCAGCTGAGGATGTAGCACATAGAAGGTCCTGGGTTCAATCCCCAGTGTAATGAAAGAGACCAGGTGTGGTGGCATACACATACCTGTAATCCCTGTACTTGGGAAGGTGAGGCAGGAGGATCACTGTGAGTTTAAGGCAGCCTGTGTTACAAAGTAAGCTCAAGGCCGGTGCCTGAACTGCACAGTCAAACCCTGTTTCAGACCGAAAAAGGAAAAAGAAAAAAAAAAATTAGTAGCAAATGTGAAATTCAACCAAGGTTTGTATTTCGTGTGGTTAATGGCATTATACCCTTGTCAATTTTCTGGCTTAAATCACTGTGCCGTGGCTGATGGTGGTGGTGGCCGGGTAAAAGGCATGTGATGGTTCTGCACTATTTTTCTGACTCTTCTGCAAGTCTGAAGCTATTTCAAAAGAACATGGTTAGACTGGATGTAGTGGTGCACATCTGTAATCCCAGCACTCAGGAGGCTGAGGCAGGAGGATGATCACTAACTCAAGGCCAGCCTATACCCCACAGCAAGACTCTATCTTTCCTTAATATTACTGAGTCCTAGATTTGTAGACAAAGAAACTGAGTCTGCAATGGAGCCACTGGCTTAGAAGAGGAAGACTTGGAGAAGAATGGCCTTGGATGCTGGAAGGTGTCCCAGATGTGGACTGGCCAGCATGCTCATGAGGCCCCAGGAGTCGAGCATGGAGTACTGAAGTCTAGCGGAGGCACAAGAGCTGAAAGGGTAAGTCTGGAGTCACTGGGGTATACATGGTACCTGAAGTCACGCTCCTGAAGGAGGTCACCTAAGCAATGAACAAGGACAAAGACGGGCTCGCAGATGGAGTCCCAAGGGTGTCCTACACTTAGGGCTCAGACATAGCGGGAAAAACATGCAAAGGATGATGGCGGTAAACCGTAGGGGAAAGGCAGGAGTTAAGAAAGGCAAAAATTGAGCAAGGTGGCATGGTGAGGCCTATGGGTCTTCCCCTTTGGCCTAGACAGGTGACCCAGGAAAAAGAATGGACAGAAAGCCACATCATCTTCAATGACTCAACCTCTGAAACACCAAGGTATAACCAGCATGGTTCTGCACAGCTGTAAACTCTGAGGAGGCAGGAAGATCAAAAGTCTAAGGTTTAATAAGACCCTCTAAACGAATAAATAAATAAATAAATAAATAAATAGGGGTATGGATGTAGCTCAGTGTAAAGACAGTGAATTCGATTTCCAGTGCCAGGAAAAAAACCCTATGGTGTTCTTTCCTCAGTGGGACAGTACTTGTACAATATGTCCCAGGCCCTGAGTTCAATCCCCAGCAGGAAAAAAAATTAAAAAGGATGGGAACACGAGTCCACGTGCAGCGTGAGCTTCAGACAGGAACGGGTATACTCGGGGTACAGCCACAGGCAGCATGAGCTTTGAAGAACTTGAAGTGGTAGCCACGCATGGTGACACATGCCCATAATGCCAGCACTCAGGAGGCTGAGGCAGGAGGAGCACCATGAGTTCAAGGCCAGCCTGGGCTATATAGTGAGTTCAAAGCCAGCCTGGACTATATCAAGACCCTGCCCAGCAGAGGGCACGCAGGATCCCTTCCCCTAGATGTGTAGAAGGACCAATACTCATCACTACCCCCCAGCCCATCCGAGGGGGCTATTTTTACACATGTCACTGGCTCAAAACACAAACAAACAAACAAACATTAAAAGAAGTTGAAGTGGTGAAGTATGTGGGATAGAGGAACAACTGTCTAGAGATAGTGAGGAGGCGGCAGGAGGACCCAAGGGAGGGGGCTTCCAGGCCTTCTGTGAGGAGCAGGGATCAGGTAGAGGACAGAGTTGAAGAGGAAAAAACAGGAGATGCTATGCTTGATGCTGTTGATGGCCCATGACTTCTTGTGTCCCCAAAGTGAGGGCTGCAAAGGATGGGAAGCTGGATAGATGCAGGGTGTACAGAGGGGAGAGGACATTCAGGTGCTGTTGGATAAGAAGCTACTTAGAAGCCACCCTGGCTCATGGGAAAGACCTGGACCTTGCAGGAGCCCAGCTTGGTGTAGGGGACGATTCAGACCATGACACAAGAGCTAGCAACACACAAAAGGGGGTACAGAATGAGAAAAAGAGAAGACAGGAATAAAGGACAGGGGTCAGACAGATCTAAGAAGGGCCAAAGACTATGAAAACCCCAGCATGGTGTATTCATAGTTCCCATTGATCAGGAGGCTGAGGCAGGAGAATCATTTGTGCCCTGGAGTTCAAGGTCAGTCTGAGCAGGAGGGCAAAATCCCATCTCAAAACAAATAAACCAAAAAGAAGAAAGAAATGGACGCAGAGCCAGAAGCCAGACACCTAGAGAAGGCAGTCTTCCAAAGCAGGGCGGGGGGAGGAGGGGAGGTGCCTCTCTCCACGTCCCCAGCAGAGGGCACGCAGGATCCCTTCCCCTAGATGTGTAGAAGGACCAATACTCATCACTACCCCCCAGCCCATCCGAGGGGACTATTTTTACACAGTGTCACTGGACACCCAAGCTGGAAGGCCTTCTTGTGTCTGCCCTTCGGCTCCTGAGAGTGACCCTTGCATCTTCGCCTGCCACCTCTGCCGGTTCCCAGCAGGCCCCGCCTCCTCTCAGCTCAGGCCCTGCTGGGTCTCATCCCGTCTTGCAGAGGTCCAAGTGGAGCCCCCTGGGACGCGACAGGGTGCACATATTCAGTGGTTTGCAGCTGCCAAAGGGGGCCCAGGATGGAGCGACTGCTGGGAAGGTGGAGTCCACTGTGGTGAGGAACAGGGATTCAGGGAAATGACTCCGAGTCCCTGGGAGACATCTGCAGCCACTGAGACACTGGGAAAATAAAAACAAAAAAAACAACAAAGAAAGGGGAGTGTCCCAGACACGCAGGTCTGAGAGAGATAGTGAGAAAGAGGAACCCCAGAGATATAAAAGAGACGTGAGCTGTGGGGAGGGGGATGTCAAGCACCTGTGATCCCTGAATTCAGGAGGCTGAGGAGGCAGGATAACTGAGTTCGAGGCCAGCCTTGATTACAGAATAAAATCAAGGTTGGCCAGAACTACCTAGTGAGACTGTCTCAATAGTAAGTAATAGCAAAGATGATGGTTGTGGTGGTGGTTTTAGACCTCTGGAGAAACAAGAACAAAATAAAGACAGAAATCCAAGTAGACAGAGACGCCCAGAGAATGCGGCCCCTGGCACAACAAGCTCAGCGACCCATCCCCACCACAGACCCAAAGCCATGGCCTAGAGACGACAGAGGCAGGGAATGCGAGCCCACAGGGGGCCATGAGGGCGCCGCCCCCACCCCAAGTGCGCAGAGGGCGCCACCCCCGCCCGCCCGGGTCACGGCCCCCTCCCCCGCGCCCTCCGCGTGGCCCGGCTATTTTTACGCAAGGACACCGGACACCGGGCTGGGGCGGCGGCGGTGGCGGCGGCGGCGGCCGAGGCGGCGGC
>NW_004524844.1:1634786-1641094 GCF_000260255.1 Octodon degus
CGGGTCCCAGCAGCGCGCGCCATGGAGCCGCCGTGCGGCTGCTGCGAGCGGCTGGTGCTCAACGTGGCCGGGCTGCGCTTCGAGACGCGGGCGCGCACGCTGGGCCGCTTCCCGGACACGCTGCTCGGGGACCCGGCGCGCCGCGGCCGCTTCTACGACGGCGCGCGGCGCGAGTACTTCTTCGACCGGCACCGGCCCAGCTTCGACGCCGTGCTCTACTACTACCAGTCGGGCGGGCGGCTGCGGCGGCCGGCGCACGTGCCGCTCGACGTCTTCCTGGAGGAGGTGGCCTTCTACGGGCTGGGCGCCGCGGCCATGGCGCGCCTGCGCGAGGACGAGGGCTGCCCGGTGCCGGCCGAACGCCCGCTGCCCCGCCGCGCCTTCGCGCGCCAGCTCTGGCTGCTCTTCGAGTTCCCCGAGAGCTCGCAGGCCGCGCGCGTGCTCGCCGTTGTCTCCGTGCTAGTCATCCTCGTCTCCATTGTCGTCTTCTGCCTCGAGACGCTGCCGGACTTCCGCGACGACCGAGACGACCCAGGGCTTGCTGCAGTGGCCGCCGCGGGCTCGGTGAGGGGCGGGGCCAAGGGAGGGGCGGGGCTTGGGAGGAGACGGGCAGTGTCCGAGAGCGGGTCTGGCCAATCAGGAGGCGGGGCGAGGGGCCCCGAGGCGTGGCTAACCCCAGACACCCAGCCTGACCTGGGTCTTTAATACTAAAGTTGGGCTGGAAGCTGTGTCTGAGGGCTTTCCCACCCTGAGGGCTGGCCCTGTGTGACGGCGAGGTTGGGAGAGATGAGAACTCGCCCGCAGAGCGCAGGGCCCTTGGGGACATAAACTGTGGTGTGAAAGACAATGTAGTCACTCGGGGTCTGTGCAGCTGGCAGAGACCCAGCTGGGAAGGATGGGCTGGAGGGCCGCTAGCAGGCCTTAAAGAGAGGGAGCTGGAGCTGGGCAGGCTAAGAACTGAGGGCTCGAAAGGAGGAATCAATCACAAAGAAAGTCAGGCTGTGGAGACGGGGAGCAGAAGGGCCTGCGATCTTAAACCACTAAGTCTGGGCTGGGGTCAGGAAGGAAGGAAGGCAGGACTGGGGGCGGAACCAGAGCGGACCTTCCCCACTTGAAAAATCAGTTCTGGGGATCCAGTTGGGCTTGATGGCACATGCTTGTAATACCAGCACTCAGGAGGATGAAGCAGGAGGAGGATCATTGCAAGTTCGAACTGGCCAGGGCTACAAAGTGAGCTCAAGGCCAGCCTGAACTGCATGGTGAGACCCTGCCTCAAAAAGATAAAACAATAAACATTTCTGAGGAGTGAGATTTGGGAGAGAACAGGTTCCACACTACTCAAGCATCAGGTCAAGAGTTGCTGTTGAGGAAAGGGTAAGTGCTGCCTTCCCAGCATCCTCAGCTCAGGAGACCAGAAAGGCAGCTGTCCAGGATCAGGACAGTGGCCCGGGTCCCGGGAGTGAGGACAGCCAGCTCACTGGGGCCTTGGGGACCGGCCTCTCTGCTGTGGAGCAAGGCTGAGCCCTTTCTTCCCTGCAGTTCCCTGCCCGGCTGAATGGCTCCAGCCCTGTGCCTGGACCACCACCCCGCCAGCCCTTCAACGACCCGTTCTTTGTGGTGGAGACGTTGTGCATCTGCTGGTTCTCCTTCGAACTGCTGGTGCGCCTGCTGGCCTGCCCAAGCAAGGCCATCTTCTTCAAGAACGTGATGAACCTCATCGATTTCGTGGCCATCCTGCCCTACTTTGTGGCCCTGGGCACTGAGCTGGCCCGGCAGCGAGGTGTGGGTCAGCCAGCCATGTCCCTGGCTATCCTGCGGGTCATCCGGTTGGTGCGTGTCTTCCGCATCTTCAAGCTCTCCCGGCACTCAAAAGGCCTGCAGATTCTGGGCCAGACGCTTCGGGCCTCCATGCGTGAGCTGGGCCTCCTCATCTTCTTCCTCTTCATCGGGGTAGTCCTCTTTTCCAGTGCAGTCTACTTTGCTGAAGTTGACTCTGTGGAGTCTCATTTCACCAGCATCCCTGAATCCTTCTGGTGGGCTGTAGTCACCATGACCACAGTTGGCTATGGAGACATGGCACCCGTCACTGTGGGTGGCAAGATAGTGGGCTCTCTGTGTGCCATTGCTGGCGTGCTGACCATTTCCCTGCCTGTGCCAGTCATTGTCTCCAACTTCAGCTACTTTTACCACCGGGAGACAGAGGGCGAGGAGGCCGGGATGTATAGCCACGTGGACACACAGCCCTGCATCAACCAAGAGGGCAAAGCCAATGGGGGGCTGATGGATGGAGAGGTGCCTGAGCTGCCACCTCCACTCTGGGTGCCCCCTGGGAAACACTTGGTCACCGAGGTGTGAGAGGCAGTTGAGGTCTGCTGGACCTCATACCTCCCTGGAGGGGGGTGCGGGGGGAGGGGAAGCAGAGGATGGGATGGGGTTAGGGAGAACTAGGCTAAGTGGTAACCAGTGCTGAGTTTTGTTGGGTTTGTAGCTGCTATGGGTACCTCCTGAAGGAGCAATGAGTGCCAGTGGTTTGTGTTGAGTTGAGGGGTGGCCCTGTTGATTTGTATTGCATTGCATTGTACCGAGCTTCTGGGCTTTTTGGGGTGGTGTTGAGCTAGGTTTGGGTCACATCCAGTTGGGAGTTTCCTAGGTCATGTTGGGGTGATGAATCTGGGTGAGTCTTGTCCAACTGCATTATGCAAAGTCTGTGCCTTTGACTCTCCTAGGGCCATATTGGGTCAAGTACAGTGGTCACTTAAGGGCATTATTGAGACTGTGTGGCCACCCATGGTGTCACTGAGATGTGTGGACAATTGTGTGGCTTTGTGTTTTTTCTAGGGTTATGTTATTTTAGGTTCTGTGAACTTGTGAGTCATGTAGGAATACAGAGTCAAGTAACAGAATTGGAGCTTTCTGGGTCAAGATAGGTGAAGTTGGGTTGAAATGTATGACTGGGTTCATCTTTTAGGAGCTATTAGGTTGTGTCGTGTAGGCTTCTGTAACTGGTAATTTTTCAGGGCCACGGGGAGTTGAGTTGAGTTGTGCTGAGATCTAGAAGCATGTGAATCTTTTAAAGTCAGTTCAGTCAGGTCTTAGGACTGTTGGGTTATAGGGCTATGCTGATCACCATTGCTGATCACATAGGCATGTTGGGTTGAGGTCTATACAGTTGGGAGAAGCACCAGGACCCAAGATCACAGCTCTGGACAAGAGTCACAAGTGGTGTGGATGTGGGTGCTGCTACTGCAAAGGTGGGCTGGATTCACCCAGGGGCTCTGAGGGACTAGGAGGAGGGTGCTCCTTCCTGTTGCCCTACATGTGCTTTGTTCTGCCACTCAGAGCCCCCTCACTCACCTGGCCTCCCCAGGGATTTAGCAAGGACATAGACACATGGAGGCCAGAAAAGTGAGAGGAGAAAAGTGTTTGTCTCACCTCCAGACATGATGGAAGACAGAAGCACAAGGAGGAGGAGAGACACAGACTCAGAAAAAAAGAGGGACAGAGATCTAGATAAAAACCAGAAGAGATCCTGAGAAAGGGACAGGGACCTGGAAGGAGGGAGGAAGAGAACCAGGGAGAGGAGTCAGAGACTCCGAATGGGATGCTGAGATTCAGAGAGAGGGAGATAGAGATCAAGGGCTGGAGATGGAGGCCCAGGGGGATGGCGGGCACCCAGAGAGACTAGAGAGTTGGAGCCAGAGAAGCCACAGAGCTCCAGAGAAAAGAGAACTAAAAAGGAAAATGGCAGAAAGAATGTGTCCCCAGCCTATCCTCAGAATCACAAAAGGATACTAAACCAGCACAGCTGATCACCTTGGGCCTTGGGTTCTCAGTGTCTTCGGGAAAGAAACCAGAGTCTCAGCAGGGCCTTGGCTTGCCAAAGTCACACAGCAGTCACGGGCCAGACTTGTGGCAGGCTGCCTGACCCCAGTCCCCACAGACTAGGGGTGCACATAGCCTAGGCCCGCAGCCTCCTGCGTTACAGACAGGAAACCAACCGACACTGGGAGGGGACGGAACAGTGTCACCCAAGGTCACAAAGCCAAACATTTCAAAGTCTTTCAGATGTAAAAAGCATTTAGAAGAGGAGGAGGTTATAATCACTAACACATACAGGGCTTCCTATGTGCCAGACGTCATTCAAGGCACTTGTATTAACTTATTAAAACCTGTCCAGTGGTTTACAGTGTGGTGCTGGTATTATTATTATTTTAAGCTCCCCTCCCAATGTGGTCATAGAAAGCCTTCCTCAGAGGCCCCCGAGTGAAAGATGGGGGTGTGTGAAGAGCAGACACATCTCTCACTGGGCCCCAGTGAGCAAAATATGGTGACTGAATTCAGTTTGGAGACCCCAAGTGTCATTCAGCTCCCTTTTAAAAAAATCTTGTATGTATGTATGTATGTATGTATGTATGTATGTATTTGATGCAGGGTCTCGCTACATAGCTCAGGCTAGTGATCCTCCTATCTCAGCCTTCCCAGCGCTGAGATGACAGGCATGCACCACCTGGCTGCCTGGTTTTGGTGGTAGGCATGGCGCCCCCCGGGTTCTGAAGTGGTATGGCATGTGGTACCAAGGATCAAACCAGGGTCCTTCCCTATGCCAGGCAGGTGCTTAGACTGCTGAGCTACCTCCCCAGCCCTCAGCCCTCTTTTTAATACAACGAGAAAGGACCTACAGATTGTGGGAAGAGTTCAATAGTGGTTGAAAATAATCCAACCTTTAACAACTCATTTCTTTCTTTCTTTGGTGGAACCTGGGATTGAACTCAGGCCCTTGCACTTTCCAGGGACGTGCTTATTCCACTGAGCCATCTCCCCAGCCCCAGGTCATTTCTTTCTGACATGGAGAAAAGCCACATTGGGAGTCAAGCCATCTATCTCTCTTACAGGGCCAAAGACAAGGTGGCATCTTGGGGTGCAGACTGCAACAACACACAAACCCACAGAAGTGTAGTGGGAGCCAGACAGAGAGCCAAACCCAAGAAGGCAGGAGAGAGAGAGGAACCAAGGGTGAGAGAGGAGGGCAGAGATTAGGGGAATGGACAGAGGCTCAGAAGAGGACACAGACACAGTTGCCCAGTTCCTCTCCTTTGAACGCTCATCCCTGTCATCTTTAGGGGACAAGAGGTCACAGAATCCTCTTGCTTGGGAGCGGGCTGTGTGCCTAGTTGGAAGACTGAAGAGATCAGAGAGGTAATGGAAGGGACACCCATGCCTGGGAAGTTGGCTTTCCCCACCTCCTGTAAACAACTGGAGTTGCC
The DNA here is from genome assembly GCF_000260255.1 of Octodon degus. Taxonomy (NCBI): domain Eukaryota; kingdom Metazoa; phylum Chordata; class Mammalia; order Rodentia; family Octodontidae; genus Octodon; species Octodon degus. The sequence continues at coordinate 1,640,051 of NW_004524844.1, forward strand.
TTCTGTGCAGCCTTGGCTGGGATGCTGAGGATAGGGGAACACCCTAATCCGGGGACACCCTTCCTACCACCTCACCATGCTATATTTAGGCAGGGGTGGAGGGGGTACCCATTGACCCTCAAGGCCAGTGTCAGCTTTCCTGCTAAAAATAGCTCAGGAGGAGGGGAGCTCAGTCTCAGGGCCGAGGTGGCAGGGTGAAGGGCCCTGCCAGGCATGGAGCTGCCCCAGGACTCCCTAGGCAGTCTCCTGTCTTTTTCAGGGTCTCTCTGAGGCATTGTCTCCCCTGCTGAGGTTCAATTCTCCCCCCTTTTGGTTTTTGGAGACAGGGTCTCCATATGTAGCCCAGGCTGACCTTGAACTCCTGGCAATCCTTTTATCTCAGCCTCCCAAGTGCTGGGATTACAGGTGTGTGCCACCACCCTCAGCTTCAGTTCCCTCTTATGGTGTATGCGCCCAACCTCCACTCTGGGTTTCTGTCCCTTTCCTTCTCCCTAGGTCTTTATCCCTTTTTCTCTCTTGGTCTGTGTTCCATTTCTCTGCTTCTGTGTCTTCTTTCTCTATTTGTTCACGGATTCCCTAGACAGCCTATCCTGTCCTTAAGCACCACCGTGTGTCTGAGTCGCGTAACACCTTGGGTTTCTCTTATCTGAGCTCAGGACAAGACTGTCAACTCAGTCCCCAGTCAGGAAATTCCAGGAGAGAGGACTCTGGGAGAGTCCCTCATCCACGGTCTCTGGGCCGCGGGCCGCCTTATCACTGCCCAAGCCCAGCTGGTTAATGTCTGGCGGGAGCTCTTGGGAAAGTGGAGATGGGAACGAGGGTGGGAATCTGCCCCGGGATTGACACTGAATTAGCAAAAGACTCCATAGGAATCTCAGGACTCCTGAGTCCAAGGGAGGAGGGGTGGGGGGCCTGGACCCCGGGTCTGAGGGAGGAGGTGGGGGATGCGGCACGATCCGAGGGAGGAGGGCTGCCCGACCCAGGCTGGGCGCCGGCTTCCGCGAGCCGGCGGCGCGTGCAGCGCGGGTCCCCGCCCCCCGGGGC